>NW_026561320.1:0-310163 GCF_028858705.1 Grus americana | reverse complement strand
CCAGACCCAAAAAAACGCCTGCTGGCCTCAAAACCTCCCTTGGTGGCCCTCGCACAGCACCACTCACATTGGGGCTGCGGGCTCGCCGAGACGAGCAAGGCCTCGACATAGCACCTTACGTCACTCTACCCTCGGCCAAAATCAGCATTCACCCTCAAAACTCCAAACGTCGAGCCCCTGCTCCCAGGCCAAAGGTGCCAGACCCAAAACGCGTGCCTGGCCTCAAACCTCCCTTGGTGGCCCTCGCACAGCACCATTCACATTGGGGCTGCGGGCTCGCCGAGACGAGCAAGGCCTCGACATAGCACCTTACGTCACTCTACCCTCGGCCAAAATCAGCATTCACCCTCAAAACTCCAAACGTCGAGCCCCTGCTCCCAGGCCAAAGGTGCCAGACCCAAAACGCCTGCCTGGCCTCAAACCTCCCTTGGTGGCCCTCGCACAGCACCACTCACATTGGGGCTGCGGGCTCGCCGAGACGAGCAAGGCCTCGACATAGCACCTTACGTCACTCTACCCTCGGCCAAAATCAGCATTCACCCTCAAAACTCCAAACGTCGAGCCCCTGCTCCCAGGCCAAAGGTGCCAGACCCAAAACGCCTGCCTGGCCTCAAACCTCCCTTGGTGGCCCTCGCACAGCACCACTCACACTGGGGCTGCGGGCTCGCCGAGACGAGCAAGGCCTCGACATAGCACCTTACGTCACTCTACCCTCGGCCAAAATCAGCATTCACCCTCAAAACTCCAAACGTCGAGCCCCTGCTCCCAGGCCAAAGGTGCCAGACCCAAAACGCCTGCCTGGCCTCAAACCTCCCTTGGTGGCCCTCGCACAGCACCACTCACACTGGGGCTGCGGGCTCGCCGAGACGAGCAAGGCCTCGACATAGCACCTTACGTCACTCTACCCTCGGCCAAAATCAGCATTCACCCTCAAAACTCCAAACGTCGAGCCCCTGCTCCCAGGCCAAAGGTGCCAGACCCAAAACGCCTGCCTGGCCTCAAACCTCCCTTGGTGGCCCTCGCACAGCACCACTCACACTGGGGCTGCGGGCTCGCCGAGACGAGCAAGGCCTCGACATAGCACCTTACGTCACTCTACCCTCGGCCAAAATCAGCATTCACCCTCAAAACTCCAAACGTCGAGCCCCTGCTCCCAGGCCAAAGGTGCCAGACCCAAAACGCTGCCTGGCCTCAAACCTCCCTTGGTGGCCCTCGCACAGCACCACTCACACTGGGGCTGCGGGCTCGCCGAGACGAGCAAGGCCTCGACATAGCACCTTACGTCACTCTACCCTCGGCCAAAATCAGCATTCACCCTCAAAACTCCAAACGTCGAGCCCCTGCTCCCAGGCCAAAGGTGCCAGACCCAAAACGCGTGCCTGGCCTCAAACCTCCCTTGGTGGCCCTCGCACAGCCCCATTCACATTGGGGCTGCGGGCTCGCCGAGACGAGCAAGGCCTCGACATAGCACCTTACGTCACTCTACCCTCGGCCAAAATCAGCATTCACCCTCAAAACTCCAAACGTCGAGCCCCTGCTCCCAGGCCAAAGGTGCCAGACCCAAAACGCCTGCCTGGCCTCAAACCTCCCTTGGTGGCCCTCGCACAGCACCATTCACATTGGGGCTGCGGGCTCGCCGAGACGAGCAAGGCCTCGACATAGCACCTTACGTCACTCTACCCTCGGCCAAAATCAGCATTCACCCTCAAAACTCCAAACGTCGAGCCCCTGCTCCCAGGCCAAAGGTGCCAGACCCAAAACGCCTGCCTGGCCTCAAACCTCCCTTGGTGGCCCTCGCACAGCACCACTCACACTGGGGCTGCGGGCTCGCCGAGACGAGCAAGGCCTCGACATAGCACCTTACGTCACTCTACCCTCGGCCAAAATCAGCATTCACCCTCAAAACTCCAAACGTCGAGCCCCTGCTCCCAGGCCAAAGGTGCCAGACCCAAAACGCCTGCCTGGCCTCAAACCTCCCTTGGTGGCCCTCGCACAGCCCCACTCACACTGGGGCTGCGGGCTCGCCGAGACGAGCAAGGCCTCGACATAGCACCTTACGTCACTCTACCCTCGGCCAAAATCAGCATTCACCCTCAAAACTCCAAACGTCGAGCCCCTGCTCCCAGGCCAAAGGTGCCAGACCCAAAACGCCTGCCTGGCCTCAAACCTCCCTTGGTGGCCCTCGCACAGCACCACTCACACTGGGGCTGCGGGCTCGCCGAGACGAGCAAGGCCTCGACATAGCACCTTACGTCACTCTACCCTCGGCCAAAATCAGCATTCACCCTCAAAACTCCAAACGTCGAGCCCCTGCTCCCAGGCCAAAGGTGCCAGACCCAAAACGCCTGCCTGGCCTCAAACCTCCCTTGGTGGCCCTCGCACAGCACCACTCACACTGGGGCTGCGGGCTCGCCGAGACGAGCAAGGCCTCGACATAGCACCTTACGTCACTCTACTCTCGGCCAAAATCAGCACTCACCCTCAAAACTCCAAACGTCGAGCCCCTGCTCCCAGGCCAAAGGTGCCAGACCCAAAACGCCTGCCTGGCCTCAAACCTCCCTTGGTGGCCCTCGCACAGCACCACTCACACTGGGGCTGCGGGCTCGCCGAGACGAGCAAGGCCTCGACATAGCACCTTACGTCACTCTACCCTCGGCCAAAATCAGCATTCACCCTCAAAACTCCAAACGTCGAGCCCCTGCTCCCAGGCCAAAGGTGCCAGACCCAAAACGCCTGCCTGGCCTCAAACCTCCCTTGGTGGCCCTCGCACAGCACCACTCACACTGGGGCTGCGGGATCGCCGAGACGAGCAAGGCCTCGACATAGCACCTTACGTCACTCTACCCTCGGCCAAAATCAGCATTCACCCTCAAAACTCCAAACGTCGAGCCCCTGCTCCCAGGCCAAAGGTGCCAGACCCAAAACGCCTGCCTGGCCTCAAACCTCCCTTGGTGGCCCTCGCACAGCACCACTCACACTGGGGCTGCGGGCTCGCCGAGACGAGCAAGGCCTCGACATAGCACCTTACGTCACTCTACCCTCGGCCAAAATCAGCATTCACCCTCAAAACTCCAAACGTCGAGCCCCTGCTCCCAGGCCAAAGGTGCCAGACCCAAAACGCCTGCCTGGCCTCAAACCTCCCTTGGTGGCCCTCGCACAGCACCACTCACACTGGGGCTGCGGGCTCGCCGAGACGAGCAAGGCCTCGACATAGCACCTTACGTCACTCTACCCTCGGCCAAAATCAGCATTCTCCCTCAAAACTCCAAACGTCGAGCCCCTGCTCCCAGGCCAAAGGTGCCAGACCCAAAACGCCTGCCTGCCCTCAAACCTCCCTTGGTGGCCCTCGCACAGCACCACTCACACTGGGGCTGCGGGCTCGCCGAGACGAGCAAGGCCTCGACATAGCACCTTACGTCACTCTACCCTCGGCCAAAATCAGCATTCACCCTCAAAACTCCAAACGTCGAGCCCCTGCTCCCAGGCCAAAGGTGCCAGACCCAAAACGCCTGCCTGGCCTCAAACCTCCCTTGGTGGCCCTCGCACAGCACCACTCACATGGGGCTGCGGGCTCGCCGAGACGAGCAAGGCCTCGACATAGCACCTTACGTCACTCTACCCTCGGCCAAAATCAGCATTCACCCTCAAAACTCCAAACGTCGAGCCCCTGCTCCCAGGCCAAAGGTGCCAGACCCAAAACGCCTGCCTGGCCTCAAACCTCCCTTGGTGGCCCTCGCACAGCACCACTCACACTGGGGCTGCGGGCTCGCCGAGACGAGCAAGGCCTCGACATAGCACCTTACGTCACTCTACCCTCGGCCAAAATCAGCATTCACCCTCAAAACTCCAAACGTCGAGCCCCTGCTCCCAGGCCAAAGGTGCCAGACCCAAAACGCCTGCCTGGCCTCAAACCTCCCTTGGTGGCCCTCGCACAGCACCACTCACACTGGGGCTGCGGGCTCGCCGAGACGAGCAAGGCCTCGACATAGCACCTTACGTCACTCTACCCTCGGCCAAAATCAGCATTCACCCTCAAAACTCCAAACGTCGAGCCCCTGCTCCCAGGCCAAAGGTGCCAGACCCAAAACGCCTGCCTGGCCTCAAACCTCCCTTGGTGGCCCTCGCACAGCACCACTCACACTGGGGCTGCGGGCTCGCCGAGACGAGCAAGGCCTCGACATAGCACCTTACGTCACTCTACCCTCGGCCAAAATCAGCATTCACCCTCAAAACTCCAAACGTCGAGCCCCTGCTCCCAGGCCAAAGGTGCCAGACCCAAAACGCCTGCCTGGCCTCAAACCTCCCTTGGTGGCCCTCGCACAGCACCACTCACACTGGGGCTGCGGGCTCGCCGAGACGAGCAAGGCCTCGACATAGCACCTTACGTCACTCTACCCTCGGCCAAAATCAGCATTCACCCTCAAAACTCCAAACGTCGAGCCCCTGCTCCCAGGCCAAAGGTGCCAGACCCAAAACGCCTGCCTGGCCTCAAACCTCCCTTGGTGGCCCTCGCACAGCACCACTCACACTGGGGCTGCGGGCTCGCCGAGACGAGCAAGGCCTCGACATAGCACCTTACGTCACTCTACCCTCGGCCAAAATCAGCATTCACCCTCAAAACTCCAAACGTCGAGCCCCTGCTCCCAGGCCAAAGGTGCCAGACCCAAAACGCCTGCCTGGCCTCAAACCTCCCTTGGTGGCCCTCGCACAGCACCACTCACACTGGGGCTGCGGGCTCGCCGAGACGAGCAAGGCCTCGACATAGCACCTTACGTCACTCTACCCTCGGCCAAAATCAGCATTCACCCTCAAAACTCCAAACGTCGAGCCCCTGCTCCCAGGCCAAAGGTGCCAGACCCAAAACGCCTGCCTGGCCTCAAACCTCCCTTGGTGGCCCTCGCACAGCACCACTCACACTGGGGCTGCGGGCTCGCCGAGACGAGCAAGGCCTCGACATAGCACCTTACGTCACTCTACCCTCGGCCAAAATCAGCATTCACCCTCAAAACTCCAAACGTCGAGCCCCTGCTCCCAGGCCAAAGGTGCCAGACCCAAAACGCCTGCCTGGCCTCAAACCTCCCTTGGTGGCCCTCGCACAGCACCACTCACACTGGGGCTGCGGGCTCGCCGAGACGAGCAAGGCCTCGACATAGCACCTTACGTCACTCTACCCTCGGCCAAAATCAGCATTCACCCTCAAAACTCCAAACGTCGAGCCCCTGCTCCCAGGCCAAAGGTGCCAGACCCAAAACGCCTGCCTGGCCTCAAACCTCCCTTGGTGGCCCTCGCACAGCACCACTCACACTGGGGCTGCGGGCTCGCCGAGACGAGCAAGGCCTCGACATAGCACCTTACGTCACTCTACCCTCGGCCAAAATCAGCATTCACCCTCAAAACTCCAAACGTCGAGCCCCTGCTCCCAGGCCAAAGGTGCCAGACCCAAAACGCGTGCCTGGCCTCAAACCTCCCTTGGTGGCCCTCGCACAGCACCACTCACACTGGGGCTGCGGGCTCGCCGAGACGAGCAAGGCCTCGACATAGCACCTTACGTCACTCTACCCTCGGCCAAAATCAGCATTCACCCTCAAAACTCCAAACGTCGAGCCCCTGCTCCCAGGCCAAAGGTGCCAGACCCAAAACGCCTGCCTGGCCTCAAACCTCCCTTGGTGGCCCTCGCACAGCACCACTCACACTGGGGCTGCGGGCTCGCCGAGACGAGCAAGGCCTCGACATAGCACCTTACGTCACTCTACCCTCGGCCAAAATCAGCATTCACCCTCAAAACTCCAAACGTCGAGCCCCTGCTCCCAGGCCAAAGGTGCCAGACCCAAAACGCCTGCCTGGCCTCAAACCTCCCTTGGTGGCCCTCGCACAGCACCACTCACACTGGGGCTGCGGGCTCGCCGAGACGAGCAAGGCCTCGACATAGCACCTTACGTCACTCTACCCTCGGCCAAAATCAGCATTCACCCTCAAAACTCCAAACGTCGAGCCCCTGCTCCCAGGCCAAAGGTGCCAGACCCAAAACGCCTGCCTGGCCTCAAACCTCCCTTGGTGGCCCTCGCACAGCACCACTCACACTGGGGCTGCGGGCTCGCCGAGACGAGCAAGGCCTCGACATAGCACCTTACGTCACTCTACCCTCGGCCAAAATCAGCATTCACCCTCAAAACTCCAAACGTCGAGCCCCTGCTCCCAGGCCAAAGGTGCCAGACCCAAAACGCCTGCCTGGCCTCAAACCTCCCTTGGTGGCCCTCGCACAGCACCACTCACACTGGGGCTGCGGGCTCGCCGAGACGAGCAAGGCCTCGACATAGCACCTTACGTCACTCTACCCTCGGCCAAAATCAGCATTCACCCTCAAAACTCCAAACGTCGAGCCCCTGCTCCCAGGCCAAAGGTGCCAGACCCAAAACGCCTGCCTGGCCTCAAACCTCCCTTGGTGGCCCTCGCACAGCACCACTCACATTGGGGCTGCGGGCTCGCCGAGACGAGCAAGGCCTCGACATAGCACCTTACGTCACTCTACCCTCGGCCAAAATCAGCATTCACCCTCAAAACTCCAAACGTCGAGCCCCTGCTCCCAGGCCAAAGGTGCCAGACCCAAAACGCCTGCCTGGCCTCAAACCTCCCTTGGTGGCCCTCGCACAGCACCATTCACATTGGGGCTGCGGGCTCGCCGAGACGAGCAAGGCCTCGACATAGCACCTTACGTCACTCTACCCTCGGCCAAAATCAGCATTCACCCTCAAAACTCCAAACGTCGAGCCCCTGCTCCCAGGCCAAAGGTGCCAGACCCAAAACGCCTGCCTGGCCTCAAACCTCCCTTGGTGGCCCTCGCACAGCACCACTCACATTGGGGCTGCGGGCTCGCCGAGACGAGCAAGGCCTCGACATAGCACCTTACGTCACTCTACCCTCGGCCAAAATCAGCATTCACCCTCAAAACTCCAAACGTCGAGCCCCTGCTCCCAGGCCAAAGGTGCCAGACCCAAAACGCCTGCCTGGCCTCAAACCTCCCTTGGTGGCCCTCGCACAGCACCACTCACACTGGGGCTGCGGGCTCGCCGAGACGAGCAAGGCCTCGACATAGCACCTTACGTCACTCTACCCTCGGCCAAAATCAGCATTCACCCTCAAAACTCCAAACGTCGAGCCCCTGCTCCCAGGCCAAAGGTGCCAGACCCAAAACGCCTGCCTGGCCTCAAACCTCCCTTGGTGGCCCTCGCACAGCACCACTCACACTGGGGCTGCGGGCTCGCCGAGACGAGCAAGGCCTCGACATAGCACCTTACGTCACTCTACCCTCGGCCAAAATCAGCATTCACCCTCAAAACTCCAAACGTCGAGCCCCTGCTCCCAGGCCAAAGGTGCCAGACCCAAAACGCCTGCCTGGCCTCAAACCTCCCTTGGTGGCCCTCGCACAGCACCACTCACACTGGGGCTGCGGGCTCGCCGAGACGAGCAAGGCCTCGACATAGCACCTTACGTCACTCTACCCTCGGCCAAAATCAGCATTCACCCTCAAAACTCCAAACGTCGAGCCCCTGCTCCCAGGCCAAAGGTGCCAGACCCAAAACGCCTGCCTGGCCTCAAACCTCCCTTGGTGGCCCTCGCACAGCACCACTCACATTGGGGCTGCGGGCTCGCCGAGACGAGCAAGGCCTCGACATAGCACCTTACGTCACTCTACCCTCGGCCAAAATCAGCATTCACCCTCAAAACTCCAAACGTCGAGCCCCTGCTCCCAGGCCAAAGGTGCCAGACCCAAAACGCCTGCCTGGCCTCAAACCTCCCTTGGTGGCCCTCGCACAGCACCACTCACACTGGGGCTGCGGGCTCGCCGAGACGAGCAAGGCCTCGACATAGCACCTTACGTCACTCTACCCTCGGCCAAAATCAGCATTCACCCTCAAAACTCCAAACGTCGAGCCCCTGCTCCCAGGCCAAAGGTGCCAGACCCAAAACGCCTGCCTGGCCTCAAACCTCCCTTGGTGGCCCTCGCACAGCACCACTCACACTGGGGCTGCGGGCTCGCCGAGACGAGCAAGGCCTCGACATAGCACCTTACGTCACTCTACCCTCGGCCAAAATCAGCATTCACCCTCAAAACTCCAAACGTCGAGCCCCTGCTCCCAGGCCAAAGGTGCCAGACCCAAAACGCCTGCCTGGCCTCAAACCTCCCTTGGTGGCCCTCGCACAGCACCACTCACATTGGGGCTGCGGGCTCGCCGAGACGAGCAAGGCCTCGACATAGCACCTTACGTCACTCTACCCTCGGCCAAAATCAGCATTCACCCTCAAAACTCCAAACGTCGAGCCCCTGCTCCCAGGCCAAAGGTGCCAGACCCAAAACGCCTGCCTGGCCTCAAACCTCCCTTGGTGGCCCTCGCACAGCACCATTCACACTGGGGCTGCGGGCTCGCCGAGACGAGCAAGGCCTCGACATAGCACCTTACGTCACTCTACCCTCGGCCAAAATCAGCATTCACCCTCAAAACTCCAAACGTCGAGCCCCTGCTCCCAGGCCAAAGGTGCCAGACCCAAAACGCGTGCCTGGCCTCAAACCTCCCTTGGTGGCCCTCGCACAGCACCACTCACACTGGGGCTGCGGGCTCGCCGAGACGAGCAAGGCCTCGACATAGCACCTTACGTCACTCTACCCTCGGCCAAAATCAGCATTCACCCTCAAAACTCCAAACGTCGAGCCCCTGCTCCCAGGCCAAAGGTGCCAGACCCAAAACGCCTGCCTGGCCTCAAACCTCCCTTGGTGGCCCTCGCACAGCACCACTCACACTGGGGCTGCGGGCTCGCCGAGACGAGCAAGGCCTCGACATAGCACCTTACGTCACTCTACCCTCGGCCAAAATCAGCATTCACCCTCAAAACTCCAAACGTCGAGCCCCTGCTCCCAGGCCAAAGGTGCCAGACCCAAAACGCCTGCCTGGCCTCAAACCTCCCTTGGTGGCCCTCGCACAGCACCACTCACACTGGGGCTGCGGGCTCGCCGAGACGAGCAAGGCCTCGACATAGCACCTTACGTCACTCTACCCTCGGCCAAAATCAGCATTCACCCTCAAAACTCCAAACGTCGAGCCCCTGCTCCCAGGCCAAAGGTGCCAGACCCAAAACGCCTGCCTGGCCTCAAACCTCCCTTGGTGGCCCTCGCACAGCACCACTCACACTGGGGCTGCGGGTTCGCCGAGTGCGGGCTCGCCGAGACGAGCAAGGCCTCGACATAGCACCGTACGTCACTCTACCCTCGGCCAAAATCAGCATTCACCCTCAAAACTCCAAACGTCGAGCCCCTGCTCCCAGGCCAAAGGTGCCAGACCCAAAACGCCTGCCTGGCCTCAAACCTCCCTTGGTGGCCCTCGCACAGCACCACTCACACTGGGGCTGCGGGCTCGCCGAGACGAGCAAGGCCTCGACATAGCACCTTACGTCACTCTACCCTCGGCCAAAATCAGCATTCACCCTCAAAACTCCAAACGTCGAGCCCCTGCTCCCAGGCCAAAGGTGCCAGACCCAAAACGCGTGCCTGGCCTCAAACCTCCCTTGGTGGCCCTCGCACAGCACCACTCACACTGGGGCTGCGGGCTCGCCGAGACGAGCAAGGCCTCGACATAGCACCTTACGTCACTCTACCCTCGGCCAAAATCAGCATTCACCCTCAAAACTCCAAACGTCGAGCCCCTGCTCCCAGGCCAAAGGTGCCAGACCCAAAACGCCTGCCTGGCCTCAAACCTCCCTTGGTGGCCCTCGCACAGCACCACTCACATTGGGGCTGCGGGCTCGCCGAGACGAGCAAGGCCTCGACATAGCACCTTACGTCACTCTACCCTCGGCCAAAATCAGCATTCACCCTCAAAACTCCAAACGTCGAGCCCCTGCTCCCAGGCCAAAGGTGCCAGACCCAAAACGCCTGCCTGGCCTCAAACCTCCCTTGGTGGCCCTCGCACAGCACCACTCACACTGGGGCTGCGGGCTCGCCGAGACGAGCAAGGCCTCGACATAGCACCTTACGTCACTCTACCCTCGGCCAAAATCAGCATTCACCCTCAAAACTCCAAACGTCGAGCCCCTGCTCCCAGGCCAAAGGTGCCAGACCCAAAACGCCTGCCTGGCCTCAAACCTCCCTTGGTGGCCCTCGCACAGCACCACTCACATTGGGGCTGCGGGCTCGCCGAGACGAGCAAGGCCTCGACATAGCACCTTACGTCACTCTACCCTCGGCCAAAATCAGCATTCACCCTCAAAACTCCAAACGTCGAGCCCCTGCTCCCAGGCCAAAGGTGCCAGACCCAAAACGCCTGCCTGGCCTCAAACCTCCCTTGGTGGCCCTCGCACAGCACCACTCACATTGGGGCTGCGGGCTCGCCGAGACGAGCAAGGCCTCGACATAGCACCTTACGTCACTCTACCCTCGGCCAAAATCAGCATTCACCCTCAAAACTCCAAACGTCGAGCCCCTGCTCCCAGGCCAAAGGTGCCAGACCCAAAACGCCTGCCTGGCCTCAAACCTCCCTTGGTGGCCCTCGCACAGCACCACTCACACTGGGGCTGCGGGCTCGCCGAGACGAGCAAGGCCTCGACATAGCACCTTACGTCACTCTACCCTCGGCCAAAATCAGCATTCACCCTCAAAACTCCAAACGTCGAGCCCCTGCTCCCAGGCCAAAGGTGCCAGACCCAAAACGCCTGCCTGGCCTCAAACCTCCCTTGGTGGCCCTCGCACAGCACCACTCACACTGGGGCTGCGGGCTCGCCGAGACGAGCAAGGCCTCGACATAGCACCTTACGTCACTCTACCCTCGGCCAAAATCAGCATTCACCCTCAAAACTCCAAACGTCGAGCCCCTGCTCCCAGGCCAAAGGTGCCAGACCCAAAACGCCTGCCTGGCCTCAAACCTCCCTTGGTGGCCCTCGCACAGCACCACTCACATTGGGGCTGCGGGCTCGCCGAGACGAGCAAGGCCTCGACATAGCACCTTACGTCACTCTACCCTCGGCCAAAATCAGCATTCACCCTCAAAACTCCAAACGTCGAGCCCCTGCTCCCAGGCCAAAGGTGCCAGACCCAAAACGCCTGCCTGGCCTCAAACCTCCCTTGGTGGCCCTCGCACAGCACCACTCACACTGGGGCTGCGGGCTCGCCGAGACGAGCAAGGCCTCGACATAGCACCTTACGTCACTCTACCCTCGGCCAAAATCAGCATTCACCCTCAAAACTCCAAACGTCGAGCCCCTGCTCCCAGGCCAAAGGTGCCAGACCCAAAACGCCTGCCTGGCCTCAAACCTCCCTTGGTGGCCCTCGCACAGCACCACTCACACTGGGGCTGCGGGCTCGCCGAGACGAGCAAGGCCTCGACATAGCACCTTACGTCACTCTACCCTCGGCCAAAATCAGCATTCACCCTCAAAACTCCAAACGTCGAGCCCCTGCTCCCAGGCCAAAGGTGCCAGACCCAAAACGCCTGCATGGCCTCAAACCTCCCTTGGTGGCCCTCGCACAGCACCACTCACACTGGGGCTGCGGGCTCGCCGAGACGAGCAAGGCCTCGACATAGCACCTTACGTCACTCTACCCTCGGCCAAAATCAGCATTCACCCTCAAAACTCCAAACGTCGAGCCCCTGCTCCCAGGCCAAAGGTGCCAGACCCAAAACGCCTGCCTGGCCTCAAACCTCCCTTGGTGGCCCTCGCACAGCACCACTCACACTGGGGCTGCGGGCTCGCCGAGACGAGCAAGGCCTCGACATAGCACCTTACGTCACTCTACCCTCGGCCAAAATCAGCATTCACCCTCAAAACTCCAAACGTCGAGCCCCTGCTCCCAGGCCAAAGGTGCCAGACCCAAAACGCCTGCCTGGCCTCAAACCTCCCTTGGTGGCCCTCGCACAGCACCACTCACACTGGGGCTGCGGGCTCGCCGAGACGAGCAAGGCCTCGACATAGCACCTTACGTCACTCTACCCTCGGCCAAAATCAGCATTCACCCTCAAAACTCCAAACGTCGAGCCCCTGCTCCCAGGCCAAAGGTGCCAGACCCAAAACGCCTGCCTGGCCTCAAACCTCCCTTGGTGGCCCTCGCACAGCACCATTCACATTGGGGCTGCGGGCTCGCCGAGACGAGCAAGGCCTCGACATAGCACCTTACGTCACTCTACCCTCGGCCAAAATCAGCATTCACCCTCAAAACTCCAAACGTCGAGCCCCTGCTCCCAGGCCAAAGGTGCCAGACCCAAAACGCCTGCCTGGCCTCAAACCTCCCTTGGTGGCCCTCGCACAGCACCACTCACACTGGGGCTGCGGGCTCGCCGAGACGAGCAAGGCCTCGACATAGCACCTTACGTCACTCTACCCTCGGCCAAAATCAGCATTCACCCTCAAAACTCCAAACGTCGAGCCCCTGCTCCCAGGCCAAAGGTGCCAGACCCAAAACGCCTGCCTGGCCTCAAACCTCCCTTGGTGGCCCTCGCACAGCACCACTCACACTGGGGCTGCGGGCTCGCCGAGACGAGCAAGGCCTCGACATAGCACCTTACGTCACTCTACCCTCGGCCAAAATCAGCATTCACCCTCAAAACTCCAAACGTCGAGCCCCTGCTCCCAGGCCAAAGGTGCCAGACCCAAAACGCCTGCCTGGCCTCAAACCTCCCTTGGTGGCCCTCGCACAGCACCACTCACACTGGGGCTGCGGGCTCGCCGAGACGAGCAAGGCCTCGACATAGCACCTTACGTCACTCTACCCTCGGCCAAAATCAGCATTCACCCTCAAAACTCCAAACGTCGAGCCCCTGCTCCCAGGCCAAAGGTGCCACACCCAAAACGCCTGCCTGGCCTCAAACCTCCCTTGGTGGCCCTCGCACAGCACCACTCACACTGGGGCTGCGGGCTCGCCGAGACGAGCAAGGCCTCGACATAGCACCTTACGTCACTCTACCCTCGGCCAAAATCAGCATTCACCCTCAAAACTCCAAACGTCGAGCCCCTGCTCCCAGGCCAAAGGTGCCAGACCCAAAACGCCTGCCTGGCCTCAAACCTCCCTTGGTGGCCCTCGCACAGCACCACTCACACTGGGGCTGCGGGCTCGCCGAGACGAGCAAGGCCTCGACATAGCACCTTACGTCACTCTACCCTCGGCCAAAATCAGCATTCACCCTCAAAACTCCAAACGTCGAGCCCCTGCTCCCAGGCCAAAGGTGCCAGACCCAAAACGCCTGCCTGGCCTCAAACCTCCCTTGGTGGCCCTCGCACAGCACCACTCACATTGGGGCTGCGGGCTCGCCGAGACGAGCAAGGCCTCGACATAGCACCTTACGTCACTCTACCCTCGGCCAAAATCAGCATTCACCCTCAAAACTCCAAACGTCGAGCCCCTGCTCCCAGGCCAAAGGTGCCAGACCCAAAACGCCTGCCTGGCCTCAAACCTCCCTTGGTGGCCCTCGCACAGCACCACTCACACTGGGGCTGCGGGCTCGCCGAGACGAGCAAGGCCTCGACATAGCACCTTACGTCACTCTACCCTCGGCCAAAATCAGCATTCACCCTCAAAACTCCAAACGTCGAGCCCCTGCTCCCAGGCCAAAGGTGCCAGACCCAAAACGCCTGCCTGGCCTCAAACCTCCCTTGGTGGCCCTCGCACAGCACCACTCACACTGGGGCTGCGGGCTCGCCGAGACGAGCAAGGCCTCGACATAGCACCTTACGTCACTCTACCCTCGGCCAAAATCAGCATTCACCCTCAAAACTCCAAACGTCGAGCCCCTGCTCCCAGGCCAAAGGTGCCAGACCCAAAACGCCTGCCTGGCCTCAAACCTCCCTTGGTGGCCCTCGCACAGCACCACTCACATGGGGCTGCGGGCTCGCCGAGACGAGCAAGGCCTCGACATAGCACCTTACGTCACTCTACCCTCGGCCAAAATCAGCATTCACCCTCAAAACTCCAAACGTCGAGCCCCTGCTCCCAGGCCAAAGGTGCCAGACCCAAAACGCCTGCCTGGCCTCAAACCTCCCTTGGTGGCCCTCGCACAGCACCACTCACACTGGGGCTGCGGGTTCGCCGAGACGAGCAAGGCCTCGACATAGCACCTTACGTCACTCTACCCTCGGCCAAAATCAGCATTCACCCTCAAAACTCCAAACGTCGAGCCCCTGCTCCCAGGCCAAAGGTGCCAGACCCAAAACGCCTGCCTGGCCTCAAACCTCCCTTGGTGGCCCTCGCACAGCACCACTCACACTGGGGCTGCGGGCTCGCCGAGACGAGCAAGGCCTCGACATAGCACCTTACGTCACTCTACCCTCGGCCAAAATCAGCATTCACCCTCAAAACTCCAAACGTCGAGCCCCTGCTCCCAGGCCAAAGGTGCCAGACCCAAAACGCCTGCCTGGCCTCAAACCTCCCTTGGTGGCCCTCGCACAGCACCACTCACACTGGGGCTGCGGGCTCGCCGAGACGAGCAAGGCCTCGACATAGCACCTTACGTCACTCTACCCTCGGCCAAAATCAGCATTCACCCTCAAAACTCCAAACGTCGAGCCCCTGCTCCCAGGCCAAAGGTGCCAGACCCAAAACGCCTGCCTGGCCTCAAACCTCCCTTGGTGGCCCTCGCACAGCACCACTCACATTGGGGCTGCGGGCTCGCCGAGACGAGCAAGGCCTCGACATAGCACCTTACGTCACTCTACCCTCGGCCAAAATCAGCATTCACCCTCAAAACTCCAAACGTCGAGCCCCTGCTCCCAGGCCAAAGGTGCCAGACCCAAAACGCCTGCCTGGCCTCAAACCTCCCTTGGTGGCCCTCGCACAGCACCACTCACACTGGGGCTGCGGGCTCGCCGAGACGAGCAAGGCCTCGACATAGCACCTTACGTCACTCTACCCTCGGCCAAAATCAGCATTCACCCTCAAAACTCCAAACGTCGAGCCCCTGCTCCCAGGCCAAAGGTGCCAGACCCAAAACGCCTGCCTGGCCTCAAACCTCCCTTGGTGGCCCTCGCACAGCACCACTCACACTGGGGCTGCGGGCTCGCCGAGACGAGCAAGGCCTCGACATAGCACCTTACGTCACTCTACCCTCGGCCAAAATCAGCATTCACCCTCAAAACTCCAAACGTCGAGCCCCTGCTCCCAGGCCAAAGGTGCCAGACCCAAAACGCCTGCCTGGCCTCAAACCTCCCTTGGTGGCCCTCGCACAGCACCACTCACACTGGGGCTGCGGGCTCGCCGAGACGAGCAAGGCCTCGACATAGCACCTTACGTCACTCTACCCTCGGCCAAAATCAGCATTCACCCTCAAAACTCCAAACGTCGAGCCCCTGCTCCCAGGCCAAAGGTGCCAGACCCAAAACGCCTGCCTGGCCTCAAACCTCCCTTGGTGGCCCTCGCACAGCACCACTCACACTGGGGCTGCGGGCTCGCCGAGACGAGCAAGGCCTCGACATAGCACCTTACGTCACTCTACCCTCGGCCAAAATCAGCATACACCCTCAAAACTCCAAACGTCGAGCCCCTGCTCCCAGGCCAAAGGTGCCAGACCCAAAACGCCTGCCTGGCCTCAAACCTCCCTTGGTGGCCCTCGCACAGCACCACTCACATTGGGGCTGCGGGCTCGCCGAGACGAGCAAGGCCTCGACATAGCACCTTACGTCACTCTACCCTCGGCCAAAATCAGCATTCACCCTCAAAACTCCAAACGTCGAGCCCCTGCTCCCAGGCCAAAGGTGCCAGACCCAAAACGCCTGCCTGGCCTCAAACCTCCCTTGGTGGCCCTCGCACAGCACCACTCACACTGGGGCTGCGGGCTCGCCGAGACGAGCAAGGCCTCGACATAGCACCTTACGTCACTCTACCCTCGGCCAAAATCAGCATTCACCCTCAAAACTCCAAACGTCGAGCCCCTGCTCCCAGGCCAAAGGTGCCAGACCCAAAACGCCTGCCTGGCCTCAAACCTCCCTTGGTGGCCCTCGCACAGCACCACTCACACTGGGGCTGCGGGCTCGCCGAGACGAGCAAGGCCTCGACATAGCACCTTACGTCACTCTACCCTCGGCCAAAATCAGCATTCACCCTCAAAACTCCAAACGTCGAGCCCCTGCTCCCAGGCCAAAGGTGCCAGACCCAAAACGCCTGCCTGGCCTCAAACCTCCCTTGGTGGCCCTCGCACAGCACCACTCACACTGGGGCTGCGGGCTCGCCGAGACGAGCAAGGCCTCGACATAGCACCTTACGTCACTCTACCCTCGGCCAAAATCAGCATTCACCCTCAAAACTCCAAACGTCGAGCCCCTGCTCCCAGGCCAAAGGTGCCAGACCCAAAACGCCTGCATGGCCTCAAACCTCCCTTGGTGGCCCTCGCACAGCACCACTCACACTGGGGCTGCGGGCTCGCCGAGACGAGCAAGGCCTCGACATAGCACCTTACGTCACTCTACCCTCGGCCAAAATCAGCATTCACCCTCAAAACTCCAAACGTCGAGCCCCTGCTCCCAGGCCAAAGGTGCCAGACCCAAAACGCCTGCCTGGCCTCAAACCTCCCTTGGTGGCCCTCGCACAGCACCACTCACATTGGGGCTGCGGGCTCGCCGAGACGAGCAAGGCCTCGACATAGCACCTTACGTCACTCTACCCTCGGCCAAAATCAGCATTCACCCTCAAAACTCCAAACGTCGAGCCCCTGCTCCCAGGCCAAAGGTGCCAGACCCAAAACGCCTGCCTGGCCTCAAACCTCCCTTGGTGGCCCTCGCACAGCACCACTCACACTGGGGCTGCGGGCTCGCCGAGACGAGCAAGGCCTCGACATAGCACCTTACGTCACTCTACCCTCGGCCAAAATCAGCATTCACCCTCAAAACTCCAAACGTCGAGCCCCTGCTCCCAGGCCAAAGGTGCCAGACCCAAAACGCCTGCCTGGCCTCAAACCTCCCTTGGTGGCCCTCGCACAGCACCACTCACACTGGGGCTGCGGGCTCGCCGAGACGAGCAAGGCCTCGACATAGCACCTTACGTCACTCTACCCTCGGCCAAAATCAGCATTCACCCTCAAAACTCCAAACGTCGAGCCCCTGCTCCCAGGCCAAAGGTGCCAGACCCAAAACGCCTGCCTGGCCTCAAACCTCCCTTGGTGGCCCTCGCACAGCACCATTCACATTGGGGCTGCGGGCTCGCCGAGACGAGCAAGGCCTCGACATAGCACCTTACGTCACTCTACCCTCGGCCAAAATCAGCATTCACCCTCAAAACTCCAAACGTCGAGCCCCTGCTCCCAGGCCAAAGGTGCCAGACCCAAAACGCCTGCCTGGCCTCAAACCTCCCTTGGTGGCCCTCGCACAGCACCACTCACACTGGGGCTGCGGGCTCGCCGAGACGAGCAAGGCCTCGACATAGCACCTTACGTCACTCTACCCTCGGCCAAAATCAGCATTCACCCTCAAAACTCCAAACGTCGAGCCCCTGCTCCCAGGCCAAAGGTGCCAGACCCAAAACGCCTGCCTGCCCTCAAACCTCCCTTGGTGGCCCTCGCACAGCACCACTCACACTGGGGCTGCGGGCTCGCCGAGACGAGCAAGGCCTCGACATAGCACCTTACGTCACTCTACCCTCGGCCAAAATCAGCATTCACCCTCAAAACTCCAAACGTCGAGCCCCTGCTCCCAGGCCAAAGGTGCCAGACCCAAAACGCCTGCATGGCCTCAAACCTCCCTTGGTGGCCCTCGCACAGCACCACTCACACTGGGGCTGCGGGCTCGCCGAGACGAGCAAGGCCTCGACATAGCACCTTACGTCACTCTACCCTCGGCCAAAATCAGCATTCACCCTCAAAACTCCAAACGTCGAGCCCCTGCTCCCAGGCCAAAGGTGCCAGACCCAAAACGCCTGCCTGGCCTCAAACCTCCCTTGGTGGCCCTCGCACAGCACCACTCACACTGTGTCTGCGGGCTCGCCGAGACGAGCAAGGCCTCGACATAGCACCTTACGTCACTCTACCCTCGGCCAAAATCAGCATTCACCCTCAAAACTCCAAACGTCGAGCCCCTGCTCCCAGGCCAAAGGTGCCAGACCCAAAACGCCTGCCTGGCCTCAAACCTCCCTTGGTGGCCCTCGCACAGCACCACTCACACTGGGGCTGCGGGCTCGCCGAGACGAGCAAGGCCTCGACATAGCACCTTACGTCACTCTACCCTCGGCCAAAATCAGCATTCACCCTCAAAACTCCAAACGTCGAGCCCCTGCTCCCAGGCCAAAGGTGCCAGACCCAAAACGCCTGCCTGGCCTCAAACCTCCCTTGGTGGCCCTCGCACAGCACCACTCACACTGGGGCTGCGGGCTCGCCGAGACGAGCAAGGCCTCGACATAGCACCTTACGTCACTCTACCCTCGGCCAAAATCAGCATTCACCCTCAAAACTCCAAACGTCGAGCCCCTGCTCCCAGGCCAAAGGTGCCAGACCCAAAACGCCTGCCTGGCCTCAAACCTCCCTTGGTGGCCCTCGCACAGCACCACTCACACTGGGGCTGCGGGCTCGCCGAGACGAGCAAGGCCTCGACATAGCACCTTACGTCACTCTACCCTCGGCCAAAATCAGCATTCACCCTCAAAACTCCAAACGTCGAGCCCCTGCTCCCAGGCCAAAGGTGCCAGACCCAAAACGCCTGCCTGGCCTCAAACCTCCCTTGGTGGCCCTCGCACAGCACCACTCACATTGGGGCTGCGGGCTCGCCGAGACGAGCAAGGCCTCGACATAGCACCTTACGTCACTCTACCCTCGGCCAAAATCAGCATTCACCCTCAAAACTCCAAACGTCGAGCCCCTGCTCCCAGGCCAAAGGTGCCAGACCCAAAACGCCTGCCTGGCCTCAAACCTCCCTTGGTGGCCCTCGCACAGCACCACTCACACTGGGGCTGCGGGCTCGCCGAGACGAGCAAGGCCTCGACATAGCACCTTACGTCACTCTACCCTCGGCCAAAATCAGCATTCACCCTCAAAACTCCAAACGTCGAGCCCCTGCTCCCAGGCCAAAGGTGCCAGACCCAAAACGCCTGCCTGGCCTCAAACCTCCCTTGGTGGCCCTCGCACAGCACCACTCACACTGGGGCTGCGGGCTCGCCGAGACGAGCAAGGCCTCGACATAGCACCTTACGTCACTCTACCCTCGGCCAAAATCAGCATTCAACCTCAAAACTCCAAACGTCGAGCCCCTGCTCCCAGGCCAAAGGTGCCAGACCCAAAACGCCTGCCTGGCCTCAAACCTCCCTTGGTGGCCCTCGCACAGCACCACTCACACTGGGGCTGCGGGCTCGCCGAGACGAGCAAGGCCTCGACATAGCACCTTACGTCACTCTACCCTCGGCCAAAATCAGCATTCACCCTCAAAACTCCAAACGTCGAGCCCCTGCTCCCAGGCCAAAGGTGCCAGACCCAAAACGCCTGCCTGGCCTCAAACCTCCCTTGGTGGCCCTCGCACAGCACCACTCACACTGGGGCTGCGGGCTCGCCGAGACGAGCAAGGCCTCGACATAGCACCTTACGTCACTCTACCCTCGGCCAAAATCAGCATTCACCCTCAAAACTCCAAACGTCGAGCCCCTGCTCCCAGGCCAAAGGTGCCAGACCCAAAACGCCTGCCTGGCCTCAAACCTCCCTTGGTGGCCCTCGCACAGCACCATTCACAATGGGGCTGCGGGCTCGCCGAGACGAGCAAGGCCTCGACATAGCACCTTACGTCACTCTACCCTCGGCCAAAATCAGCATTCACCCTCAAAACTCCAAACGTCGAGCCCCTGCTCCCAGGCCAAAGGTGCCAGACCCAAAACGCCTGCCTGGCCTCAAACCTCCCTTGGTGGCCCTCGCACAGCACCACTCACACTGGGGCTGCGGGCTCGCCGAGACGAGCAAGGCCTCGACATAGCACCTTACGTCACTCTACCCTCGGCCAAAATCAGCATTCACCCTCAAAACTCCAAACGTCGAGCCCCTGCTCCCAGGCCAAAGGTGCCAGACCCAAAACGCCTGCCTGCCCTCAAACCTCCCTTGGTGGCCCTCGCACAGCACCACTCACACTGGGGCTGCGGGCTCGCCGAGACGAGCAAGGCCTCGACATAGCACCTTACGTCACTCTACCCTCGGCCAAAATCAGCATTCACCCTCAAAACTCCAAACGTCGAGCCCCTGCTCCCAGGCCAAAGGTGCCAGACCCAAAACGCCTGCCTGGCCTCAAACCTCCCTTGGTGGCCCTCGCACAGCACCACTCACATTGGGGCTGCGGGCTCGCCGAGCCGAGCAAGGCCTCGACATAGCACCTTACGTCACTCTACCCTCGGCCAAAATCAGCATTCACCCTCAAAACTCCAAACGTCGAGCCCCTGCTCCCAGGCCAAAGGTGCCAGACCCAAAACGCCTGCCTGGCCTCAAACCTCCCTTGGTGGCCCTCGCACAGCACCACTCACACTGGGGCTGCGGGCTCGCCGAGACGAGCAAGGCCTCGACATAGCACCTTACGTCACTCTACCCTCGGCCAAAATCAGCATTCACCCTCAAAACTCCAAACGTCGAGCCCCTGCTCCCAGGCCAAAGGTGCCAGACCCAAAACGCCTGCCTGGCCTCAAACCTCCCTTGGTGGCCCTCGCACAGCACCACTCACATTGGGGCTGCGGGCTCGCCGAGACGAGCAAGGCCTCGACATAGCACCTTACGTCACTCTACCCTCGGCCAAAATCAGCATTCACCCTCAAAACTCCAAACGTCGAGCCCCTGCTCCCAGGCCAAAGGTGCCAGACCCAAAACGCCTGCCTGGCCTCAAACCTCCCTTGGTGGCCCTCGCACAGCACCACTCACATTGGGGCTGCGGGCTCGCCGAGACGAGCAAGGCCTCGACATAGCACCTTACGTCACTCTACCCTCGGCCAAAATCAGCATTCACCCTCAAAACTCCAAACGTCGAGCCCCTGCTCCCAGGCCAAAGGTGCCAGACCCAAAACGCCTGCCTGGCCTCAAACCTCCCTTGGTGGCCCTCGCACAGCACCACTCACACTGGGGCTGCGGGCTCGCCGAGACGAGCAAGGCCTCGACATAGCACCTTACGTCACTCTACCCTCGGCCAAAATCAGCATTCACCCTCAAAACTCCAAACGTCGAGCCCCTGCTCCCAGGCCAAAGGTGCCAGACCCAAAACGCCTGCCTGGCCTCAAACCTCCCTTGGTGGCCCTCGCACAGCACCACTCACACTGGGGCTGCGGGCTCGCCGAGACGAGCAAGGCCTCGACATAGCACCTTACGTCACTCTACCCTCGGCCAAAATCAGCATTCACCCTCAAAACTCCAAACGTCGAGCCCCTGCTCCCAGGCCAAAGGTGCCAGACCCAAAACGCCTGCCTGGCCTCAAACCTCCCTTGGTGGCCCTCGCACAGCACCACTCACACTGGGGCTGCGGGCTCGCCGAGACGAGCAAGGCCTCGACATAGCACCTTACGTCACTCTACCCTCGGCCAAAATCAGCATTCACCCTCAAAACTCCAAACGTCGAGCCCCTGCTCCCAGGCCAAAGGTGCCAGACCCAAAACGCCTGCCTGGCCTCAAACCTCCCTTGGTGGCCCTCGCACAGCACCACTCACACTGGGGCTGCGGGCTCGCCGAGACGAGCAAGGCCTCGACATAGCACCTTACGTCACTCTACCCTCGGCCAAAATCAGCATTCACCCTCAAAACTCCAAACGTCGAGCCCCTGCTCCCAGGCCAAAGGTGCCAGACCCAAAACGCCTGCCTGGCCTCAAACCTCCCTTGGTGGCCCTCGCACAGCACCACTCACACTGGGGCTGCGGGCTCGCCGAGACGAGCAAGGCCTCGACATAGCACCTTACGTCACTCTACCCTCGGCCAAAATCAGCATTCACCCTCAAAACTCCAAACGTCGAGCCCCTGCTCCCAGGCCAAAGGTGCCAGACCCAAAACGCCTGCCTGGCCTCAAACCTCCCTTGGTGGCCCTCGCACAGCACCACTCACACTGGGGCTGCGGGCTCGCCGAGACGAGCAAGGCCTCGACATAGCACCTTACGTCACTCTACCCTCGGCCAAAATCAGCATTCACCCTCAAAACTCCAAACGTCGAGCCCCTGCTCCCAGGCCAAAGGTGCCAGACCCAAAACGCCTGCCTGGCCTCAAACCTCCCTTGGTGGCCCTCGCACAGCCCCATTCACATTGGGGCTGCGGGCTCGCCGAGACGAGCAAGGCCTCGACATAGCACCTTACGTCACTCTACCCTCGGCCAAAATCAGCATTCACCCTCAAAACTCCAAACGTCGAGCCCCTGCTCCCAGGCCAAAGGTGCCAGACCCAAAACGCCTGCCTGGCCTCAAACCTCCCTTGGTGGCCCTCGCACAGCACCACTCACATTGGGGCTGCGGGCTCGCCGAGACGAGCAAGGCCTCGACATAGCACCTTACGTCACTCTACCCTCGGCCAAAATCAGCATTCACCCTCAAAACTCCAAACGTCGAGCCCCTGCTCCCAGGCCAAAGGTGCCAGACCCAAAACGCCTGCCTGGCCTCAAACCTCCCTTGGTGGCCCTCGCACAGCACCACTCACATTGGGGCTGCGGGCTCGCCGAGACGAGCAAGGCCTCGACATAGCACCTTACGTCACTCTACCCTCGGCCAAAATCAGCATTCACCCTCAAAACTCCAAACGTCGAGCCCCTGCTCCCAGGCCAAAGGTGCCAGACCCAAAACGCCTGCCTGGCCTCAAACCTCCCTTGGTGGCCCTCGCACAGCACCACTCACACTGGGGCTGCGGGCTCGCCGAGACGAGCAAGGCCTCGACATAGCACCTTACGTCACTCTACCCTCGGCCAAAATCAGCATTCACCCTCAAAACTCCAAACGTCGAGCCCCTGCTCCCAGGCCAAAGGTGCCAGACCCAAAACGCCTGCCTGGCCTCAAACCTCCCTTGGTGGCCCTCGCACAGCACCATTCACATTGGGGCTGCGGGCTCGCCGAGACGAGCAAGGCCTCGACATAGCACCTTACGTCACTCTACCCTCGGCCAAAATCAGCATTCACCCTCAAAACTCCAAACGTCGAGCCCCTGCTCCCAGGCCAAAGGTGCCAGACCCAAAACGCCTGCCTGGCCTCAAACCTCCCTTGGTGGCCCTCGCACAGCACCACTCACACTGGGGCTGCGGGCTCGCCGAGACGAGCAAGGCCTCGACATAGCACCTTACGTCACTCTACCCTCGGCCAAAATCAGCATTCACCCTCAAAACTCCAAACGTCGAGCCCCTGCTCCCAGGCCAAAGGTGCCAGACCCAAAACGCCTGCCTGGCCTCAAACCTCCCTTGGTGGCCCTCGCACAGCACCACACCCACTGGGGCTGCGGGCTCGCCGAGACGAGCAAGGCCTCGACATAGCACCTTACGTCACTCTACCCTCGGCCAAAATCAGCATTCACCCTCAAAACTCCAAACGTCGAGCCCCTGCTCCCAGGCCAAAGGTGCCAGACCCAAAACGCCTGCCTGGCCTCAAACCTCCCTTGGTGGCCCTCGCACAGCACCACTCACACTGGGGCTGCGGGCTCGCCGAGACGAGCAAGGCCTCGACATAGCACCTTACGTCACTCTACCCTCGGCCAAAATCAGCATTCACCCTCAAAACTCCAAACGTCGAGCCCCTGCTCCCAGGCCAAAGGTGCCAGACCCAAAACGCCTGCCTGGCCTCAAACCTCCCTTGGTGGCCCTCGCACAGCACCACTCACATTGGGGCTGCGGGCTCGCCGAGACGAGCAAGGCCTCGACATAGCACCTTACGTCACTCTACCCTCGGCCAAAATCAGCATTCACCCTCAAAACTCCAAACGTCGAGCCCCTGCTCCCAGGCCAAAGGTGCCAGACCCAAAACGCCTGCCTGGCCTCAAACCTCCCTTGGTGGCCCTCGCACAGCACCACTCACACTGGGGCTGCGGGCTCGCCGAGACGAGCAAGGCCTCGACATAGCACCTTACGTCACTCTACCCTCGGCCAAAATCAGCATTCACCCTCAAAACTCCAAACGTCGAGCCCCTGCTCCCAGGCCAAAGGTGCCAGACCCAAAACGCCTGCCTGGCCTCAAACCTCCCTTGGTGGCCCTCGCACAGCACCACTCACACTGGGGCTGCGGGTTCGCCGAGACGAGCAAGGCCTCGACATAGCACCTTACGTCACTCTACCCTCGGCCAAAATCAGCATTCACCCTCAAAACTCCAAACGTCGAGCCCCTGCTCCCAGGCCAAAGGTGCCAGACCCAAAACGCCTGCCTGGCCTCAAACCTCCCTTGGTGGCCCTCGCACAGCACCACTCACACTGGGGCTGCGGGCTCGCCGAGACGAGCAAGGCCTCGACATAGCACCTTACGTCACTCTACCCTCGGCCAAAATCAGCATTCACCCTCAAAACTCCAAACGTCGAGCCCCTGCTCCCAGGCCAAAGGTGCCAGACCCAAAACGCCTGCCTGGCCTCAAACCTCCCTTGGTGGCCCTCGCACAGCACCACTCACACTGGGGCTGCGGGCTCGCCGAGACGAGCAAGGCCTCGACATAGCACCTTACGTCACTCTACCCTCGGCCAAAATCAGCATTCACCCTCAAAACTCCAAACGTCGAGCCCCTGCTCCCAGGCCAAAGGTGCCAGACCCAAAACGCCTGCCTGGCCTCAAACCTCCCTTGGTGGCCCTCGCACAGCACCACTCACACTGGGGCTGCGGGCTCGCCGAGACGAGCAAGGCCTCGACATAGCACCTTACGTCACTCTACCCTCGGCCAAAATCAGCATTCACCCTCAAAACTCCAAACGTCGAGCCCCTGCTCCCAGGCCAAAGGTGCCAGACCCAAAACGCCTGCCTGGCCTCAAACCTCCCTTGGTGGCCCTCGCACAGCACCACTCACACTGGGGCTGCGGGTTCGCCGAGACGAGCAAGGCCTCGACATAGCACCTTACGTCACTCTACCCTCGGCCAAAATCAGCATTCACCCTCAAAACTCCAAACGTCGAGCCCCTGCTCCCAGGCCAAAGGTGCCAGACCCAAAACGCCTGCCTGGCCTCAAACCTCCCTTGGTGGCCCTCGCACAGCACCACTCACACTGGGGCTGCGGGCTCGCCGAGACGAGCAAGGCCTCGACATAGCACCTTACGTCACTCTACCCTCGGCCAAAATCAGCATTCACCCTCAAAACTCCAAACGTCGAGCCCCTGCTCCCAGGCCAAAGGTGCCAGACCCAAAACGCCTGCCTGGCCTCAAACCTCCCTTGGTGGCCCTCGCACAGCCCCATTCACATGGGGCTGCGGGCTCGCCGAGACGAGCAAGGCCTCGACATAGCACCTTACGTCACTCTACCCTCGGCCAAAATCAGCATTCACCCTCAAAACTCCAAACGTCGAGCCCCTGCTCCCAGGCCAAAGGTGCCAGACCCAAAACGCCTGCCTGGCCTCAAACCTCCCTTGGTGGCCCTCGCACAGCACCACTCACACTGGGGCTGCGGGCTCGCCGAGACGAGCAAGGCCTCGACATAGCACCTTACGTCACTCTACCCTCGGCCAAAATCAGCATTCACCCTCAAAACTCCAAACGTCGAGCCCCTGCTCCCAGGCCAAAGGTGCCAGACCCAAAACGCCTGCCTGGCCTCAAACCTCCCTTGGTGGCCCTCGCACAGCCCCATTCACATTGGGGCTGCGGGCTCGCCGAGACGAGCAAGGCCTCGACATAGCACCTTACGTCACTCTACCCTCGGCCAAAATCAGCATTCACCCTCAAAACTCCAAACGTCGAGCCCCTGCTCCCAGGCCAAAGGTGCCAGACCCAAAACGCCTGCCTGGCCTCAAACCTCCCTTGGTGGCCCTCGCACAGCACCACTCACACTGGGGCTGCGGGCTCGCCGAGACGAGCAAGGCCTCGACATAGCACCTTACGTCACTCTACCCTCGGCCAAAATCAGCATTCACCCTCAAAACTCCAAACGTCGAGCCCCTGCTCCCAGGCCAAAGGTGCCAGACCCAAAACGCTGCCTGGCCTCAAACCTCCCTTGGTGGCCCTCGCACAGCCCCACTCACACTGGGGCTGCGGGCTCGCCGAGACGAGCAAGGCCTCGACATAGCACCTTACGTCACTCTACCCTCGGCCAAAATCAGCATTCACCCTCAAAACTCCAAACGTCGAGCCCCTGCTCCCAGGCCAAAGGTGCCAGACCCAAAACGCCTGCCTGGCCTCAAACCTCCCTTGGTGGCCCTCGCACAGCACCACTCACACTGGGGCTGCGGGCTCGCCGAGACGAGCAAGGCCTCGACATAGCACCTTACGTCACTCTACCCTCGGCCAAAATCAGCATTCACCCTCAAAACTCCAAACGTCGAGCCCCTGCTCCCAGGCCAAAGGTGCCAGACCCAAAACGCCTGCCTGGCCTCAAACCTCCCTTGGTGGCCCTCGCACAGCACCACTCACATTGGGGCTGCGGGCTCGCCGAGACGAGCAAGGCCTCGACATAGCACCTTACGTCACTCTACCCTCGGCCAAAATCAGCATTCACCCTCAAAACTCCAAACGTCGAGCCCCTGCTCCCAGGCCAAAGGTGCCAGACCCAAAACGCCTGCCTGGCCTCAAACCTCCCTTGGTGGCCCTCGCACAGCACCACTCACACTGGGGCTGCGGGCTCGCCGAGACGAGCAAGGCCTCGACATAGCACCTTACGTCACTCTACCCTCGGCCAAAATCAGCATTCACCCTCAAAACTCCAAACGTCGAGCCCCTGCTCCCAGGCCAAAGGTGCCAGACCCAAAACGCCTGCCTGGCCTCAAACCTCCCTTGGTGGCCCTCGCACAGCACCACTCACACTGGGGCTGCGGGCTCGCCGAGACGAGCAAGGCCTCGACATAGCACCTTACGTCACTCTACCCTCGGCCAAAATCAGCATTCACCCTCAAAACTCCAAACGTCGAGCCCCTGCTCCCAGGCCAAAGGTGCCAGACCCAAAACGCCTGCTGGCCTCAAACCTCCCTTGGTGGCCCTCGCACAGCACCACTCACACTGGGGCTGCGGGCTCGCCGAGACGAGCAAGGCCTCGACATAGCACCTTACGTCACTCTACCCTCGGCCAAAATCAGCATTCACCCTCAAAACTCCAAACGTCGAGCCCCTGCTCCCAGGCCAAAGGTGCCAGACCCAAAACGCCTGCCTGGCCTCAAACCTCCCTTGGTGGCCCTCGCACAGCACCACTCACACTGGGGCTGCGGGTTCGCCGAGACGAGCAAGGCCTCGACATAGCACCTTACGTCACTCTACCCTCGGCCAAAATCAGCATTCACCCTCAAAACTCCAAACGTCGAGCCCCTGCTCCCAGGCCAAAGGTGCCAGACCCAAAACGCCTGCCTGGCCTCAAACCTCCCTTGGTGGCCCTCGCACAGCACCACTCACATTGGGGCTGCGGGCTCGCCGAGACGAGCAAGGCCTCGACATAGCACCTTACGTCACTCTACCCTCGGCCAAAATCAGCATTCACCCTCAAAACTCCAAACGTCGAGCCCCTGCTCCCAGGCCAAAGGTGCCAGACCCAAAACGCCTGCCTGGCCTCAAACCTCCCTTGGTGGCCCTCGCACAGCACCACTCACACTGGGGCTGCGGGCTCGCCGAGACGAGCAAGGCCTCGACATAGCACCTTACGTCACTCTACCCTCGGCCAAAATCAGCATTCACCCTCAAAACTCCAAACGTCGAGCCCCTGCTCCCAGGCCAAAGGTGCCAGACCCAAAACGCCTGCCTGGCCTCAAACCTCCCTTGGTGGCCCTCGCACAGCACCACTCACACTGGGGCTGCGGGCTCGCCGAGACGAGCAAGGCCTCGACATAGCACCTTACGTCACTCTACCCTCGGCCAAAATCAGCATTCACCCTCAAAACTCCAAACGTCGAGCCCCTGCTCCCAGGCCAAAGGTGCCAGACCCAAAACGCTTGCCTGGCCTCAAACCTCCCTTGGTGGCCCTCGCACAGCACCATCACACTGGGGCTGCGGGCTCGCCGAGACGAGCAAGGCCTCGACATAGCACCTTACGTCACTCTACCCTCGGCCAAAATCAGCATTCACCCTCAAAACTCCAAACGTCGAGCCCCTGCTCCCAGGCCAAAGGTGCCAGACCCAAAACGCCTGCCTGGCCTCAAACCTCCCTTGGTGGCCCTCGCACAGCACCACTCACACTGGGGCTGCGGGTCGCCGAGACGAGCAAGGCCTCGACATAGCACCTTACGTCACTCTACCCTCGGCCAAAATCAGCATTCACCCTCAAAACTCCAAACGTCGAGCCCCTGCTCCCAGGCCAAAGGTGCCAGACCCAAAACGCCTGCCTGGCCTCAAACCTCCCTTGGTGGCCCTCGCACAGCACCACTCACACTGGGGCTGCGGGCTCGCCGAGACGAGCAAGGCCTCGACATAGCACCTTACGTCACTCTACCCTCGGCCAAAATCAGCATTCACCCTCAAAACTCCAAACGTCGAGCCCCTGCTCCCAGGCCAAAGGTGCCAGACCCAAAACGCCTGCCTGGCCTCAAACCTCCCTTGGTGGCCCTCGCACAGCACCACTCACACTGGGGCTGCGGGCTCGCCGAGACGAGCAAGGCCTCGACATAGCACCTTACGTCACTCTACCCTCGGCCAAAATCAGCATTCACCCTCAAAACTCCAAACGTCGAGCCCCTGCTCCCAGGCCAAAGGTGCCAGACCCAAAACGCCTGCCTGGCCTCAAACCTCCCTTGGTGGCCCTCGCACAGCACCACTCACATTGGGGCTGCGGGCTCGCCGAGACGAGCAAGGCCTCGACATAGCACCTTACGTCACTCTACCCTCGGCCAAAATCAGCATTCACCCTCAAAACTCCAAACGTCGAGCCCCTGCTCCCAGGCCAAAGGTGCCAGACCCAAAACGCCTGCCTGGCCTCAAACCTCCCTTGGTGGCCCTCGCACAGCACCACTCACACTGGGGCTGCGGGCTCGCCGAGACGAGCAAGGCCTCGACATAGCACCTTACGTCACTCTACCCTCGGCCAAAATCAGCATTCACCCTCAAAACTCCAAACGTCGAGCCCCTGCTCCCAGGCCAAAGGTGCCAGACCCAAAACGCCTGCCTGGCCTCAAACCTCCCTTGGTGGCCCTCGCACAGCCCCATTCACATTGGGCTGCGGGCTCGCCGAGACGAGCAAGGCCTCGACATAGCACCTTACGTCACTCTACCCTCGGCCAAAATCAGCATTCACCCTCAAAACTCCAAACGTCGAGCCCCTGCTCCCAGGCCAAAGGTGCCAGACCCAAAACGCTGCCTGGCCTCAAACCTCCCTTGGTGGCCCTCGCACAGCCCCATTCACATTGGGGCTGCGGGCTCGCCGAGACGAGCAAGGCCTCGACATAGCACCTTACGTCACTCTACCCTCGGCCAAAATCAGCATTCACCCTCAAAACTCCAAACGTCGAGCCCCTGCTCCCAGGCCAAAGGTGCCAGACCCAAAACGCCTGCCTGGCCTCAAACCTCCCTTGGTGGCCCTCGCACAGCACCATTCACATTGGGGCTGCGGGCTCGCCGAGACGAGCAAGGCCTCGACATAGCACCTTACGTCACTCTACCCTCGGCCAAAATCAGCATTCACCCTCAAAACTCCAAACGTCGAGCCCCTGCTCCCAGGCCAAAGGTGCCAGACCCAAAACGCCTGCTGGCCTCAAACCTCCCTTGGTGGCCCTCGCACAGCACCACTCACACTGGGGCTGCGGGCTCGCCGAGACGAGCAAGGCCTCGACATAGCACCTTACGTCACTCTACCCTCGGCCAAAATCAGCATTCACCCTCAAAACTCCAAACGTCGAGCCCCTGCTCCCAGGCCAAAGGTGCCAGACCCAAAACGCCTGCCTGGCCTCAAACCTCCCTTGGTGGCCCTCGCACAGCACCACTCACATGGGGCTGCGGGCTCGCCGAGACGAGCAAGGCCTCGACATAGCACCTTACGTCACTCTACCCTCGGCCAAAATCAGCATTCACCCTCAAAACTCCAAACGTCGAGCCCCTGCTCCCAGGCCAAAGGTGCCAGACCCAAAACGCGTGCCTGGCCTCAAACCTCCCTTGGTGGCCCTCGCACAGCCCATTCACATTGGGGCTGCGGGCTCGCCGAGACGAGCAAGGCCTCGACATAGCACCTTACGTCACTCTACCCTCGGCCAAAATCAGCATTCACCCTCAAAACTGCAAACGTCGAGCCCCTGCTCCCAGGCAAAGGTGCCATCACCAAAACGGGTGCCTGGCCTCAAACCTCCCTTGGTGGCCCTCACACAGCCCCACCGCTCCGAGCCGAGCAAGCCTCAATGTAGCACCTTACATCACTCTTGGCCAATATCAGCGTCCAGTCTCTAAACTAGCTTTCCCTCCATATAGCTGAAGTCTCAGGTAGCAGCCCCACAGTCCTGCAATTGGCCAGTGAGCTTCTGCCATCTCCTGTGCACTCCTCTAGCTATACCCACAACTGTGAATTCTGCCACCAATTTACACATTCCTCACTCCTAAGCACAGATTATTATCTCCAGGTGCAAACCCTTCTGCTGCAAAGCCATTGTGGCAGCTGGAAGGGGACGAGCCTTAGGAATTTGCTCCTAGAGGAGCGCTGCCAGCATGGAAGGGCAGGAGGAGCAGATGCATGACCTACCGCGTGCTGTGTCCCACCTTTTCCCCCCGTGTCTGCCGGCGCTGCTTATACACCGTAATTGTTCATTGGAGTTTTGCCGCAGATGCTGATGGGGGCAATGCTAGGCAGACGGGCGTTTTGCTTCAAGTCCCAGCGTCTGGGGCTTTTTCCTGTCACCCTTGCCTTTTTCAAAAGGTTTCTCCTCCCCTTTAGCTGGGGAAAGAGAGGCAGCGGCAGTAGCGGGCTGCCGCCGTGGGTGGTGAAGAGCAAGAGCAACAGAGAGGGCTAGGGTTTTCGAGGGTCTCTGGTGTGAGTGTGACCTAAAATCAGAAGCGTTCAATCCCCCCCATGGGTCTGCAGCAGGGCCTGTGAGAGAGCTGTAGTCATCACTGATGGAGCAGCCAGTAGTCCTCAACAGAAACAAGACGACAGTGTTTCTTTCATGCCTCAGAAAGAAAGGCTCGACAGCAAAGGTTAATAAAGCAGATATTTAATAACCTCACTTCATTTCCACCCTTCTGTTTTAGTCTGTCTGTGGCAGGAATCTGCAGCCGATAGGAGTCCGCTGCCTTGTCCATGTGGCCTTCATGCACGCTGCCAGGCGGGAGACCGTCCGTCCGCTGGAAGTACCTCAGGCTCAAGAGACGCTCCAAGTAAGGAAAGGCAGCAGCTCTGCCGCAGCAGCTCAGGCTAGCCTCTTCCTCCTGCACCACAAAAGAAATGCTGGGCAGAGGCACTAGCTGTACAGTGCTAAATCGGACAGGGACGAGGGAAAGCGGAAAGCGCGGACAAGCTGGATACGCCTCCTGGGAGACAGGGAGCTGATGGGGGAGGGCTGCCCGAGCGGAAGGGGACAAACAAAAGAAGTGCTGCCGGGGGAGCTGACGCTCGGGAGGGCCGTTGGCACTTACAGCGCCGGGTGGGGGGGCAAGCCAAAGGCAGGAACTGGCAGGAAAGGGGGTATCGCCCTCTGAGCTTCCTCAGTCCCACACCTCCACCTACTGCTCTTCCCCCTGTCCTGGTCCTGCCGCCAGACCCCCTGCCCTTTCAGCCTCTACTCCCTGTTTACAGCTCTCTTTCCCAGCCAACACCACCCCCCGGCACACGCGTCCCCGGCTGCAAGCTGCTTTTCACCAAAGGGTGCTTTCACCCAAAGCCGCTCCTTAATGCCTCGGTCCTGCTAAGGCCTATGCGTCAGGTTAGGTGCGGCTCAGGTCTAGGCAGGTCTGGCCCAGATGGCTGGGCCCAGAGGCAGTGGCTGTACAGTGCTAAATCGGACAGGGCCGGGGCTGGGCCCGGTAGGAAATGGCTCTTCCTTCCCCGGGTTCTCAGTTCTGCTTCTTACCAGGCTCCTGCGGAAGGGAGGACGCTCTTCTGGCAACATAAGCGGCACACGGCAACTTTTCCACCTGCGACTTGGCAAGGCTCGAACGGAGGTCCGGGGAAGTGCCTTCTGAGCAGGCACAAAGCCTTCTGATCATTTTCTTTGCCAGCTTCGTACGTCCCATATGACAGCAGACCTGCACAGGAAAAGGGAACATCCCGACGTGGGACTAGTTGCCCAAGAGACAGCAGGATCTGCCAGTGGCTGGAGATGCCAGGGATGTCCCTGCAACTGGGGAAGGCATCCAGCTCGTCCCCAGGAGATCCCTCCAGGCCTCCCTGTCTCTTTACCTCCCCTTTGAGGCTGAAGAAGGTGGCCTCATCAAAGCGGGCTATCACATTCGCTTTCTTCTCTACTGAGTTCCTCAGGACCTCCGCTTCGTTCAGCTTCATGAGGGCCTTTGAGCAAGCACACAGAGAGCAGGTGAGCGTGGGTGCAGAGCCCATGGCCAGCCTCGTCCTCCCGCGTTGTCCCCGGCATCTGTCTTAAGAGGGGCTGTTTCACCCCCGGGTGCTGGCAAGCAGTTGCAACTCACCATGTAGCTGTTGGAGACATGCAGGTAGGCAGCCGCACTTCCACAAGGTAGTAAAAGGCCCTGGCAGCATCGCCCATTGCCATGTAGTGGCGAGCCAAAGGCACAAGCACCGATTCCACGATGGCTTTGCATTTGCACGAGCACGCGCCGTCGTGCTTGCCGTCAGTCTTGCTGGGCAGCTCAGTCGTCTGGTCGCTCTTTGCCAGAAACCATTCTGCCATACTAGTCCGAGCACAGTTCGCAGGGGAAGAAGAAAGCAAAGAATACATGGGCATCATCTCTACTGGCCTTTCTCCCACGGAGATGGCATCAAAAGCCCTTTGTTCAAAGCAGAGCACAAGGCCACGGGCAGGCATGACTCTTACAGGGGCTTTGCAGGTAGGGAGAAAAGACAAGCTGGGCTTTCTGTCACCTCCCCCAGGCAAACCACCCGAGTCCCTGCGGTGGCTTTTCCCCTGCAGATTTTGCAGTGCTACTCTGTAGGAACTGGAAAGCAAGGGCTGTCCAGAGTAGTCTGACGATCACTCTGAGCCCACGGCCATCCTCAAGCACTCTCTCATCTCCATGGCCATCTCTCCTCCCAGCTCCCACCCCACACAAAGCCTGTTCCTTAGCGGTGTCACAAGTAACTGGCAGCCAAATGCCGGCGCTTCCTTTGTCTCCTCTGGAGACCCTGAGCTCACTGCCTTCGAAAATAATCAAAACCTTGTCTGCTCACCCAAAATCCTCCTCCCTGAAAGCCTTCTGCTGCTGCAGAGCATCTGCAGCATCTGGAAAGAAAACAAGGGGTTAGACCACCGCCTCGCGTAACCTGGGGTAAGAGCTGCTCTCCCTCTCCCAGCGGGCTTGCAAGGATCCTTGCAAGGGTCCTGACACACTGAGGACAGTTGCAGCAGTCATCCTTACCACCTGGGTCATCCCTAGCAGACCTGCTCCCACCCAATTCCCCACACACACCCCTGGCCTCCTGGAAGGCCTGGGCTGCAGAGCATGGTGCACAGCATACCCTCAATGGCATGGTCCTATCCCTCTTCATCTGTTCTCCTGCGAGCACCAAGGCCTCCCAGCTGCGTGAGTCACCCTGGTCAGCAGGACCCTGACAGCTCCCTCCATCCTGGGTGCCGGTGACAGCGAAGCGGTGGAAGTCAACAAAGTCCCCTTGGCCGCAGCTCTTGCATTTGTGCGCGTGCCGCTCCAGGAAGGCGGCGCACTTGCGGTGCAAGGCGACCCGCTGTCTCTCGAGCCACAGCTCGTAGGCAGCCTCCCGCAGCAGCGGGACACAGAAGGCCAGAACGCCAGACCGCCGCTCCACGGTCTTCTTGCTCCAAGAGGGCCTCTCCGCTCCTGCAAGGCAAAGGGGCCTCTGCATCAGCCCGAGCTGGGGCAGGGCTCAGGGCTGTCCCAGCCAGGGCACGAAAGTCATGCCTTGGTGCGCATCCTTGGCAGCAAACCAGCGCTGCTGCACACCGAGCCTTGCAGCACAAGGAAAAGGGCCCGGCTTGCCTTGCTGACGCTAGCACAGCCCTGGGGACACAGTGCTCAGCTGCACTCCAGGCTGGCGCTGGGGATGTCGCTGCCGGCCGAAGCAAGCCCTGGCCAGCGCTTTCTCCCGGCTCTTAGCAAGCAGCGGCCAGCCTCCTGAGCTTCCCGCCCTGCACCACAAGGGAATCAAAGCTAGCGTGCTTTGAGATTGACTTGTAAGAGCTTTGGACAACCCATCCTGAACAGCCATGCCTGTTCCATGGCTTCCATCACCGGGGAAAGCGCACCGTGCCCTGGGGAGCCCGGTGGACACAGCTGGGAGCTCCCTTGTCCACTTACTGCTACCACTTACCATGCCCTGCCTGCAGAGAGCTGGCTGGCCCCTCGGTAGCATCTTGGACATCTTCTGGCACCTCTGTGCTTTTCAGCCACTTAAGGATGTTGTCGCTCACCAGCATGTCCAACAAGAAATTCATCTTGTGCCTGATGTCAGCGGGAAGGATGTGCGACAGCAGCTGGTGGTAAATACCAGCCCGATGACAGCTGCAAACTTCAAAACCGTCTGCTTCAGCGGCAAAGGTGCCAGACCCAAAACGCCTGCCTGGCCTCAAACCTCCCTTGGTGGCCCTCGCACAGCACCACTCACACTGGGGCTGCGGGCTCGCCGAGACGAGCAAGGCCTCGACATAGCACCTTACGTCACTCTACCCTCGGCCAAAATCAGCATTCACCCTCAAAACTCCAAACGTCGAGCCCCTGCTCCCAGGCCAAAGGTGCCAGACCCAAAACGCGTGCCTGGCCTCAAACCTCCTTGGTGGCCCTCGCACAGCACCACTCACATTGGGGCTGCGGGTTCGCCGAGACGAGCAAGGCCTCGACATAGCACCTTACGTCACTCTACCCTCGGCCAAAATCAGCATTCACCCTCAAAACTCCAAACGTCGAGCCCCTGCTCCCAGGCCAAAGGTGCCAGACCCAAAACGCCTGCCTGGCCTCAAACCTCCCTTGGTGGCCCTCGCACAGCCCCACTCACATTGGGGCTGCGGGCTCGCCGAGACGAGCAAGGCCTCGACATAGCACCTTACGTCACTCTACCCTCGGCCAAAATCAGCATTCACCCTCAAAACTCCAAACGTCGAGCCCCTGCTCCCAGGCCAAAGGTGCCAGACCCAAAATGCCTGCCTGGCCTCAAACCTCCCTTGGTGGCCCTCGCACAGCACCACTCACACTGGGGCTGCGGGTTCGCCGAGACGAGCAAGGCCTCGACATAGCACCTTACGTCACTCTACCCTCGGCCAAAATCAGCATTCACCCTCAAAACTCCAAACGTCGAGCCCCTGCTCCCAGGCCAAAGGTGCCAGACCCAAAACGCCTGCCTGGCCTCAAACCTCCCTTGGTGGCCCTCGCACAGCCCCATTCACACTGGGGCTGCGGGCTCGCCGTGACGAGCAAGGCCTCGACATAGCACCTAACGTCACTCTACCCTCGGCCAAAATCAGCATTCACCCTCAAAACTCCAAACGTCGAGCCCCTGCTCCCAGGCCAAAGGTGCCAGACCCAAAACGCCTGCCTGGCCTCAAACCTCCCTTGGTGGCCCTCGCACAGCCCCATTCACACTGGGGCTGCGGGCTCGCCAAGACGAGCAAGGCCTCGACATAGCACCTTACGTCACTCTACCCTCGGCCAAAATCAGCATTCACCCTCAAAACTCCAAACGTCGAGCCCCTGCTCCCAGGCCAAAGGTGCCAGACCCAAAACGCCTGCCTGGCCTCAAACCTCCCTTGGTGGCCCTCGCACAGCACCACTCACACTGGGGCTGCGGGCTCGCCGAGACGAGCAAGGCCTCGACATAGCACCTTACGTCACTCTACCCTCGGCCAAAATCAGCATTCACCCTCAAAACTCCAAACGTCGAGCCCCTGCTCCCAGGCCAAAGGTGCCAGACCCAAAACGCCTGCCTGGCCTCAAACCTCCCTTGGTGGCCCTCGCACAGCACCACTCACACTGGGGCTGCGGGTTCGCCGAGACGAGCAAGGCCTCGACATAGCACCTTACGTCACTCTACCCTCGGCCAAAATCAGCATTCACCCTCAAAACTCCAAACGTCGAGCCCCTGCTCCCAGGCCAAAGGTGCCAGACCCAAAACGCCTGCCTGGCCTCAAACCTCCCTTGGTGGCCCTCGCACAGCACCACTCACACTGGGGCTGCGGGCTCGCCGAGACGAGCAAGGCCTCGACATAGCACCTTACGTCACTCTACCCTCGGCCAAAATCAGCATTCACCCTCAAAACTCCAAACGTCGAGCCCATGCTCCCAGGCCAAAGGTGCCAGACCCAAAACGCCTGCCTGGCCTCAAACCTCCCTTGGTGGCCCTCGCACAGCACCACTCACACTGGGGCTGCGGGCTCGCCGAGACGAGCAAGGCCTCGACATAGCACCTTACGTCACTCTACCCTCGGCCAAAATCAGCATTCACCCTCAAAACTCCAAACGTCGAGCCCCTGCTCCCAGGCCAAAGGTGCCAGACCCAAAACGCCTGCCTGGCCTCAAACCTCCCTTGGTGGCCCTCGCACAGCACCACTCACATTGGGGCTGCGGGCTCGCCGAGACGAGCAAGGCCTCGACATAGCACCTTACGTCACTCTACCCTCGGCCAAAATCAGCATTCACCCTCAAAACTCCAAACGTCGAGCCCCTGCTCCCAGGCCAAAGGTGCCAGACCCAAAACGCCTGCCTGGCCTCAAACCTCCCTTGGTGGCCCTCGCACAGCACCACTCACATTGGGGCTGCGGACTCGCCGAGACGAGCAAGGCCTCGACATAGCACCTTACGTCACTCTACCCTCGGCCAAAATCAGCACTCACCCTCAAAACTCCAAACGTCGAGCCCCTGCTCCCAGGCCAAAGGTGCCAGACCCAAAACGCCTGCCTGGCCTCAAACCTCCCTTGGTGGCCCTCGCACAGCCCCACTCACATTGGGGCTGCGGGCTCGCCGAGCCGAGCAAGGCCTCGACATAGCACCTTACGTCACTCTACCCTCGGCCAAAATCAGCATTCACCCTCAAAACTCCAAACGTCGAGCCCCTGCTCCCAGGCCAAAGGTGCCAGACCCAAAACGCCTGCCTGGCCTCAAACCTCCCTTGGTGGCCCTCGCACAGCCCCATTCACATTGGGGCTGCGGGCTCGCCGAGACGAGCAAGGCCTCGACATAGCACCTTACGTCACTCTACCCTCGGCCAAAATCAGCATTCACCCTCAAAACTCCAAACGTCGAGCCCCTGCTCCCAGGCCAAAGGTGCCAGACCCAAAACGCCTGCATGGCCTCAAACCTCCCTTGGTGGCCCTCGCACAGCACCATTCACATTGGGGCTGCGGGCTCGCCGAGACGAGCAAGGCCTCGACATAGCACCTTACGTCACTCTACCCTCGGCCAAAATCAGCATTCACCCTCAAAACTCCAAACGTCGAGCCCCTGCTCCCAGGCCAAAGGTGCCAGACCCAAAACGCCTGCATGGCCTCAAACCTCCCTTGGTGGCCCTCGCACAGCACCACTCACACTGGGGCTGCGGGTTCGCCGAGACGAGCAAGGCCTCGACATAGCACCTTACGTCACTCTACCCTCGGCCAAAATCAGCATTCACCCTCAAAACTCCAAACGTCGAGCCCCTGCTCCCAGGCCAAAGGTGCCAGACCCAAAACGCCTGCCTGGCCTCAAACCTCCCTTGGTGGCCCTCGCACAGCACCATTCACACTGGGGCTGCGGGCTCGCCGAGACGAGCAAGGCCTCGACATAGCACCTTACGTCACTCTACCCTCGGCCAAAATCAGCATTCACCCTCAAAACTCCACACGTCGAGCCCCTGCTCCCAGGCCAAAGGTGCCAGACCCAAAACGCCTGCATGGCCTCAAACCTCCCTTGGTGGCCCTCGCACAGCACCACTCACACTGGGGCTGCGGGTTCGCCGAGACGAGCAAGGCCTCGACATAGCACCTTACGTCACTCTACCCTCGGCCAAAATCAGCACTCACCCTCAAAACTCCAAACGTCGAGCCCCTGCTCCCACGCCAAAGGTGCCAGACCCAAAACGCCTGCCTGGCCTCAAACCTCCCTTGGTGGCCCTCGCACAGCCCCACTCACACTGGGGCTGCGGGCTCGCCGAGCCGAGCAAGGCCTCGACATAGCACCTTACGTCACTCTACCCTCGGCCAAAATCAACATTCACCCTCAAAACTCCAAACGTCGAGCCCCTGCTCCCAGGCCAAAGGTGCCAGACCCAAAACGCCTGCCTGGCCTCAAACCTCCCTTGGTGGCCCTCGCACAGCCCCATTCACATTGGGGCTGCGGGCTCGCCGAGACGAGCAAGGCCTCGACATAGCACCTTACGTCACTCTACCCTCGGCCAAAATCAGCATTCACCCTCAAAACTACAAACGTCGAGCCCCTGCTCCCAGGCCAAAGGTGCCAGACCCAAAACGCCTGCCTGGCCTCAAACCTCCCTTGGTGGCCCTCGCACAGCCCCATTCACACTGGGGCTGCGGGCTCACCGAGACGAGCAAGGCCTCGACATAGCACCTTATGTCACTCTACCCTCGGCCAAAATCAGCATTCACCCTCAAAACTCCAAACGTCGAGCCCCTGCTCCCAGGCCAAAGGTGCCAGACCCAAAACGCCTGCCTGGCCTCAAACCTCCCTTGGTGGCCCTCGCACAGCACCACTCACACTGGGGCTGCGGGCTCGCCGAGACGAGCAAGGCCTCGACATAGCACCTTACGTCACTCTACCCTCGGCCAAAATCAGCATTCACCCTCAAAACTCCAAACGTCGAGCCCCTGCTCCCAGGCCAAAGGTGCCAGACCCAAAACGCCTGCCTGGCCTCAAACCTCCCTTGGTGGCCCTCGCACAGCACCACTCACATTGGGGCTGCGGGCTCGCCGAGACGAGCAAGGCCTCGACATAGCACCTTACGTCACTCTACCCTCGGCCAAAATCAGCATTCACCCTCAAAACTCCAAACGTCGAGCCCCTGCTCCCAGGCCAAAGGTGCCAGACCCAAAACGCCTGCCTGGCCTCAAACCTCCCTTGGTGGCCCTCGCACAGCACCACTCACACTGGGGCTGCGGGTTCGCCGAGACGAGCAAGGCCTCGACATAGCACCTTACGTCACTCTACCCTCGGCCAAAATCAGCATTCACCCTCAAAACTCCAAACGTCGAGCCCCTGCTCCCAGGCCAAAGGTGCCAGACCCAAAACGCCTGCCTGGCCTCAAACCTCCCTTGGTGGCCCTCGCACAGCACCACTCACACTGGGGCTGCGGGCTCGCCGAGACGAGCAAGGCCTCGACATAGCACCTTATGTCACTCTACCCTCGGCCAAAATCAGCATTCACCCTCAAAACTCCAAACATCGAGCCCCTGCTCCCAGGCCAAAGGTGCCAGACCCAAAACGCCTGCCTGGCCTCAAACCTCCCTTGGTGGCCCTCGCACAGCACCACTCACACTGGGGCTGCGGGTTCGCCGAGACGAGCAAGGCCTCGACATAGCACCTTACGTCACTCTACCCTCGGCCAAAATCAGCATTCACCCTCAAAACTCCACACGTCGAGCCCCTGCTCCCAGGCCAAAGGTGCCAGACCCAAAACGCCTGCCTGGCCTCAAACCTCCCTTGGTGGCCCTCGCACAGCCCCACTCACATTGGGGCTGCGGGCTCGCCGAGACGAGCAAGGCCTCGACATAGCACCTTACGTCACTCTACCCTCGGCCAAAATCAGCATTCACCCTCAAAACTCCAAACGTCGAGCCCCTGCTCCCACGCCAAAGGTGCCAGACCCAAAATGCCTGCCTGGCCTCAAACCTCCCTTGGTGGCCCTCGCACAGCACCACTCCCACTGGGGCTGCGGGTTCGCCGAGACGAGCAAGGCCTCGACATAGCACCTTACGTCACTCTACCCTCGGCCAAAATCAGCATTCACCCTCAAAACTCCAAACGTCGAGCCCCTGCTCCCAGGCCAAAGGTGCCAGACCCAAAACGCCTGCCTGGCCTCAAACCTCCCTTGGTGGCCCTCGCACAGCCCCATTCACATTGGGGCTGCGGGCTCGCCGAGACGAGCAAGGCCTCGACATAGCACCTAACGTCACTCTACCCTCGGCCAAAATCAGCATTCACCCTCACAACTCCAAACGTCGAGCCCCTGCTCCCAGGCCAAAGGTGCCAGACCCAAAACGCCTGCCTGGCCTCAAACCTCCCTTGGTGGCCCTCGCACAGCACCACTCACACTGGGGCTGCGGGCTCGCCGAGACGAGCAAGGCCTCGACATAGCACCTTACGTCACTCTACCCTCGGCCAAAATCAGCATTCACCCTCAAAACTCCAAACGTCGAGCCCCTGCTCCCAGGCCAAAGGTGCCAGACCCAAAACGCCTGCCTGGCCTCAAACCTCCCTTGGTGGCCCTCGCACAGCCCCATTCACATTGGGGCTGCGGGCTCGCCGAGACGAGCAAGGCCTCGACATAGCACCTTACATCACTCTACCCTCGGCCAAAATCAGCATTCACCCTCAAAACTCCAAACGTCGAGCCCCTGCTCCCAGGCCAAAGGTGCCAGACCCAAAACGCCTGCCTGGCCTCAAACCTCCCTTGGTGGCCCTCGCACAGCACCACTCACACTGGGGCTGCGGGTTCGCCGAGACGAGCAAGGCCTCGACATAGCACCTTACGTCACTCTACCCTCGGCCAAAATCAGCACTCACCCTCAAAACTCCAAACGTCGAGCCCCTGCTCCCAGGCCAAAGGTGCCAGACCCAAAACGCCTGCCTGGCCTCAAACCTCCCTTGGTGGCCCTCACACAGCCCCACTCACACTGGGGCTGCGGGTTCGCCGAGACGAGCAAGGCCTCGACATAGCACCTTACGTCACTCTACCCTCGGCCAAAATCAGCATTCACCCTCAAAACTCCAAACGTCGAGCCCCTGCTCCCAGGCCAAAGGTGCCAGACCCAAAACGCCTGCCTGGCCTCAAACCTCCCTTGGTGGCCCTCGCACAGCCCCATTCACATTGGGGCTGCGGACTCGCCGAGCCGAGCAAGGCCTCGACATAGCACCTTACGTCACTCTACCCTCGGCCAAAATCAGCACTCACCCTCAAAACTCCAAACGTCGAGCCCCTGCTCCCAGGCCAAAGGTGCCAGACCCAAAACGCCTGCATGGCCTCAAACCTCCCTTGGTGGCCCTCGCACAGCACCACTCACATTGGGGCTGCGGGCTCGCCGAGACGAGCAAGGCCTCGACATAGCACCTTACGTCACTCTACCCTCGGCCAAAATCAGCATTCACCCTCAAAACTACAAACGTCGAGCCCCTGCTCCCAGGCCAAAGGTGCCAGACCCAAAACGCCTGCCTGGCCTCAAACCTCCCTTGGTGGCCCTCGCACAGCACCACTCACACTGGGGCTGCGGGCTCGCCGAGACGAGCAAGGCCTCGACATAGCACCTTACGTCACTCTACCCTCGGCCAAAATCAGCATTCACCCTCAAAACTCCAAACGTCGAGCCCCTGCTCCCAGGCCAAAGGTGCCAGACCCAAAACGCCTGCCTGGCCTCAAACCTCCCTTGGTGGCCCTCGCACAGCACCACTCACACTGGGGCTGCGGGCTCGCCGAGCCGAGCAAGGCCTCGACATAGCACCTTACGTCACTCTACCCTCGGCCAAAATCAGCATTCACCCTCAAAACTCCAAACGTCGAGCCCCTGCTCCCAGGCCAAAGGTGCCAGACCCAAAACGCCTGCCTGGCCTCAAACCTCCCTTGGTGGCCCTCGCACAGCACCACTCACACTGGGGCTGCGGGCTCGCCGAGCCGAGCAAGGCCTCGACATAGCACCTTACGTCACTCTACCCTCGGCCAAAATCAGCATTCACCCTCAAAACTCCAAACGTCGAGCCCCTGCTCCCAGGCCAAAGGTGCCAGACCCAAAACGCCTGCCTGGCCTCAAACCTCCCTTGGTGGCCCTCGCACAGCACCACTCCCACTGGGGCTGCGGGTTCGCCGAGACGAGCAAGGCCTCGACATAGCACCTTACGTCACTCTACCCTCGGCCAAAATCAGCACTCACCCTCAAAACTCCAAACGTCGAGCCCCTGCTCCCACGCCAAAGGTGCCAGACCCAAAACGCCTGCCTGGCCTCAAACCTCCCTTGGTGGCCCTTGCACAGCACCACTCACATTGGGGCTGCGGGCTCGCCGAGACGAGCAAGGCCTCGACATAGCACCTTACGTCACTCTACCCTCGGCCAAAATCAGCATTCACCCTCAAAACTCCACACGTCGAGCCCCTGCTCCCAGGCCAAAGGTGCCAGACCCAAAACGCCTGCCTGGCCTCAAACCTCCCTTGGTGGCCCTCGCACAGCACCACTCACACTGGGGCTGCGGGCTCGCCGAGCCGAGCAAGGCCTCGACATAGCACCTTACGTCACTCTACCCTCGGCCAAAATCAGCATTCACCCTCAAAACTCCAAACGTCGAGCCCCTGCTCCCAGGCCAAAGGTGCCAGACCCAAAACGCCTGCCTGGCCTCAAACCTCCCTTGGTGGCCCTCGCACAGCACCACTCACACTGGGGCTGCGGGCTCGCCGAGCCGAGCAAGGCCTCGACATAGCACCTTACGTCACTCTACCCTCGGCCAAAATCAGCATTCACCCTCAAAACTCCAAACGTCGAGCCCCTGCTCCCAGGCCAAAGGTGCCAGACCCAAAACGCCTGCCTGGCCTCAAACCTCCCTTGGTGGCCCTCGCACAGCACCACTCACACTGGGGCTGCGGGCTCGCCGAGACGAGCAAGGCCTCGACATAGCACCTTACGTCACTCTACCCTCGGCCAAAATCAGCATTCACCCTCAAAACTCCAAACGTCGAGCCCCTGCTCCCAGGCCAAAGGTGCCAGACCCAAAACGCCTGCCTGGCCTCAAACCTCCCTTGGTGGCCCTCGCACAGCACCACTCCCACTGGGGCTGCGGGTTCGCCGAGACGAGCAAGGCCTCGACATAGCACCTTACGTCACTCTACCCTCGGCCAAAATCAGCACTCACCCTCAAAACTCCAAACGTCGAGCCCCTGCTCCCAGGCCAAAGGTGCCAGACCCAAAACGCCTGCATGGCCTCAAACCTCCCTTGGTGGCCCTCGCACAGCACCACTCACATTGGGGCTGCGGGCTCGCCGAGACGAGCAAGGCCTCGACATAGCACCTTACGTCACTCTACCCTCGGCCAAAATCAGCATTCACCCTCAAAACTCCAAACGTCGAGCCCCTGCTCCCAGGCCAAAGGTGCCAGACCCAAAACGCCTGCCTGGCCTCAAACCTCCCTTGGTGGCCCTCGCACAGCACCACTCACACTGGGGCTGCGGGCTCGCCGAGACGAGCAAGGCCTCGACATAGCACCTTACGTCACTCTACCCTCGGCCAAAATCAGCATTCACCCTCAAAACTCCAAACGTCAAGCCCCTGCTCCCAGGCCAAAGGTGCCAGACCCAAAACGCCTGCCTGGCCTCAAACCTCCCTTGGTGGCCCTCGCACAGCACCACTCATATTGGGGCTGCGGGCTCACCGAGACGAGCAAGGCCTCGACATAGCACCTTACGTCACTCTACCCTCGGCCAAAATCAGCATTCACTCTCAAAACTCCAAACGTCGAGCCCCTGCTCCCAGGCCAAAGGTGCCAGACCCAAAACGCCTGCCTGGCCTCAAACCTCCCTTGGTGGCCCTCGCACAACACCACTCACACTGGGGCTGCGGGCTCGCCGAGACGAGCAAGGCCTCGACATAGCACCTTACGTCACTCTACCCTCGGCCAAAATCAGCACTCACCCTCAAAACTCCAAACGTCGAGCCCCTGCTCCCAGGCCAAAGGTGCCAGACCCAAAACGCCTGCCTGGCCTCAAACCTTCCTTGGTGGCCCTCGCACAGCCCCATTCACATTGGGGCTGCGGGCTCGCCGAGACGAGCAAGGCCTCGACATAGCACCTTACGTCACTCTACCCTCGGCCAAAATCAGCATTCACCCTCAAAACTCCAAACGTCGAGCCCCTGCTCCCAGGCCAAAGGTGCCAGACCCAAAACGCCTGCCTGGCCTCAAACCTCCCTTGGTGGCCCTCGCACAGCCCCATTCACATTGGGGCTGCGGGCTCGCCGAGACGAGCAAGGCCTCGACATAGCACCTTACGTCACTCTACCCTCGGCCAAAATCAGCATTCACCCTCAAAACTCCAAACGTCGAGCCCCTGCTCCCAGGCCAAAGGTGCCAGACCCAAAACGCCTGCCTGGCCTCAAACCTCCCTTGGTGGCCCTCCCACAGCACCATTCACATTGGGGCTGCGGGCTCACCGAGACGAGCAAGGCCTCGACATAGCACCTTATGTCACTCTACCCTCGGCCAAAATCAGCATTCACCCTCAAAACTCCAAACGTCGAGCCCCTGCTCCCAGGCCAAAGGTGCCAGACCCAAAACGCCTGCATGGCCTCAAACCTCCCTTGGTGGCCCTCGCACAGCACCACTCACACTGGGGCTGCGGGTTCGCCGAGACGAGCAAGGCCTCGACATAGCACCTTACGTCACTCTACCCTCGGCCAAAATCAGCATTCACCCTCAAAACTACAAACGTCGAGCCCCTGCTCCCAGGCCAAAGGTGCCAGACCCAAAACGCCTGCCTGGCCTCAAACCTCCCTTGGTGGCCCTCGCACAGCACCACTCACATTGGGGCTGCGGGCTCGCCGAGACGAGCAAGGCCTCGACATAGCACCTTACGTCACTCTACCCTCGGCCAAAATCAGCATTCACCCTCAAAACTCCAAACGTCGAGCCCCTGCTCCCAGGCCAAAGGTGCCAGACCCAAAACGCCTGCCTGGCCTCAAACCTCCCTTGGTGGCCCTCGCACAGCCCCATTCACATTGGGGCTGCGGGCTCGCCGAGACGAGCAAGGCCTCGACATAGCACCTTACGTCACTCTACTCTCGGCCAAAATCAGCATTCACCCTCAAAACTGCAAACGTCGAGCCCCTGCTCCCAGGCCTAAGGTGCCATCACCAAAATGGGTGCCTGGCCTCAAACCTCCCTTGGTGGCCCTCACACAGCCCCACTCGCCGAGCCGAGCAAGCCCTCAATGTAGCACCTTACATCACTCTTGGCCAATATCAGCGTCCAGTCTCTAAACTAGCTTTCCCTCCATATAGCTGAAGTCTCAGGTAGCAGCCCCACAGTCCTGCAATTGGCCAGTGAGCTTCTGCCCATCTCCATGTGCACTCCTCTAGCTATACCCACAACTGTGAATTCTGCCACCAATTTACACATTCCTCACTCCTAAGCACAGATTATTATCTCCAGGTGCAAACCCTTCTGCTGCCAAAGCCATTGCTAGGCAGCTGGAGGGGACGAGCCTTAGGAATTCTGCTCCTAGAAGGAGCGCTGCCAGCTGGAAGGGCAGGAGGAGCAGATGCATGACCTACCTGCGTGCTGTGTCCCCACATTTTCCCCCAGTGTCTGCGGCGCTGCTTATACACCGTAATTGTTCATAGAGTTTTGCGGCAGATGCTGACTGGGGGCAATGCTAGGCAGACGGGCGTTTTGCTTCAAGTCCCCAGCGTCTGGGGCTTTTCCTGTCACCCTTGCCTTTTTCAACAGGTTTCTCCTCCCCTTTAGCTGGGGAAAGAGAGGCAGCGGCAGTAGCCGGCTGACCGCCCGTGGGTGGTGAAGAGCAAGAGCAACAGAGAGGGCTAGGGTTTTCGAGGGTCTCTGGTGTGAGTGTGACCTAAAATCAGAAGCGTCTTCAATCATGGGTCTGCAGCAGGGCCTGTGAGAGAGCTGTAGTCATCACTGATGGAGCAGCAGTAGTCCTCAACAGAAACAAGACGACAGTGTTTCTTTCCATGCCTCAGAAAGAAAGGCTCGACAGCAAAGGTCATAATAAAGCAGATATTTAATAACATCACTTCATTTCCACCCTTCTGTTTTAAGTCTGTCTGTGGCAGGAATCTGCTGCCGATAGGAGTCCGCTGCCTTGTCCATGTTGGCCTTCATGCACGCTGCCAGGCGGGAGACCGTCCGTCCGCTGGAAGTACCCTCCAGGCTCAAGAGACGCTCCAGTAAGGAAAGGCAGCAGCTCTGCCGCAGCAGCCAGGCTAGCCTCTTCCTCCTGCCACACAAAAGAAACTGCTGGGCCCAGAGGCACTAGCTGTACAGTGCTAAATCGGACAGGGACGAGGGAAAGCGGAGCAGCGGACAAGCTGGATACGCCTCCTGGGAGGACAGGGAGCTGATGGAGGGAGGGCTGCCCGAGCGGAAGGGGACAAACAAAGAAGTGCTGCCGGGGGGAGCTGACCGCTCGGGAGGGCACGTTGGCACTACAGCGCCGGGTGGGGGGGCAAGCCAAAGGCAGGAACTGGCAGGAAAGGGGGTATCGCCCTCTGAGCTTCCTCAGTCCCACACCTCCACCTACTGCTCCTTCCCCATGTCCTGGTCCTGCCGCCAGACCCCCTGCCCCTCTTCAGCCTCTACTCCCTGTTTACAGCTCTCTGTTCCCAGCCACCACCAACCCCCCGGCACACGCGTCCCCGGCTGCAAGCTGCTTTTCACCCAAAGGCGTGCTTTCACCCAAAGCCGCTCCTTAATGCCTCGGTCCTGCTAAGGCCTATGCGTCAGGTTAGGTGCGGCCTCAGGTCTAGGCAGGTCTGGGCCCAGATGGCTGGGCCCAGAGGCAGTGGCTGTACAGTGCTAAATCGGACAGGGCCGGGGCTGGGCCCGGGTAGGAAATGGCTCTTCCTCCCCCGGGTTCTCAGTTCTGCTTCTTACCAGGCCTCCTGCGGAAGGGAGGACGCTCTTCTGGCAACATAAGCGGCACACGGCAACTTTTCCACCTGCGACTTGGCAAAGGCTCGAACGGAGGTCCGGGGGAAGTGCCTTCTGAGCAGGCACAAAGCCTTCCTGATCATTTTCTTTGCCAGCTTCGTACGTCCCATATGACAGCAGACCTGCACAGGAAAAGGGAAACATCCCGACGTGGACTAGTTGCCCAAGAGACAGCAGGAATCTGCCAGTGGCTGGAGATGCCAGGGATGTCCCCTGCAACTGGGGAAGGCATCCAGCTCCGTCCCCCAGGAGATCCCTCCAGGCCTCCCTGTCTCTTTACCTCCCCTTTGAGGCTGAAGAAGGTGGCCTCATCAAAGCGGGCTATCACATTCGCTTTCTTCTCTACTGAGTTCCTCAGGACCTCCGCTTCGTTCAGCTTCATGAGGGCCTTTGAGCAAGCACACAGAGAGCAGGTGAGCGTGGGTGCAGAGCCCATGGCCAGCCTCGTCCTCCCGCGTTGTCCCCGGCATCTGTCTTAAGAGGGGCTGTTTCACCCCCGGGTGCTGGCAAGCAGTGCAACTCACCATGTAGCTGTTGGAGACATGCAGGTAGGCAGCCGCACACTCCACAAGGTAGTAAAAGGCCCTGGCAGCATCGCCCATTGCCATGTAGTGGCGAGCCAAAGGCACAAGCACCGATTCCACGATGGCTTTGCATTTGCACGAGCACGCGCCGTCGTGCTTGCCGTCAGTCTTGCTGGGCAGCTCAGTCGTCTGGTCGCTCTTTGCCAGAAACCATTCTGCCATACTAGTCCGAGCACAGTTCGCAGGGGAAGAAGAAAGCAAAGAATACATGGGCATCATCTCTACTGGCCTTTCTCCCCACGGAGATGGCATCAAAAGCCCTTTGTTCAAAGCAGAGCACAAGGCCACGGGCAGGCATGACTCTTACAGGGGCTTTGCAGGTAGGGAGAAAAGACAAGCTGGGCTTTCTGTCACCTCCCACAGGCAAACCACCCGAGTCCCTGCGGTGGCTTTTCCCCTGCAGATTTTGCAGTGCTACTCTGTAGGAACTGGAAAGCAAGGGCTGCTCCAGAGTAGTCTGACGATCACTCTGAGCCCACGGCCATCCTCAAGCACTCTCTCATCTCCATGGCCATCTCTCCTCCCAGCTCCCACCCCACACAAAGCCTGTTCCCTTAGCCGGTGTCACAAGTAACTGGCAGCCAAATGCCGGCGCTTCCTTTGTCTCCTCTGGAGACCCTGAGCTCACTGCCTTCGAAAATAATCAAAACCTTGTCTGCTCACCCAAAATCCTCCTCCCTGAAAGCCTTCTGCTGCTGCAGAGCATCTGCAGCATCTGGAAAGAAAACAAGGGGTTAGACACCGCCTCGCGTACCCTGGGGTAAGAGCTGCTCTCCCTCTCCCAGCGGGCTTGCAAGGATCCTTGCAAGGGTCCTGACACACTGAGGACAGTCTGCAGCAGTCATCCTTACCACCTGGGCTCATCCCTAGCAGACCTGCTCCCACCCAATTCCCCACACACACCCCTGGCCTCCTGGAAGGCCTGGGCTGCAGAGCATGGTGCACAGCATACCCTCAATGGCATGGGTCCTATCCCTCTTCATCTGTTCTCCTGCGAGCACCAAGGCCTCCCAGCTGCGTGAGTCACCCTGGTCAGCAGGACCCTGACAGCTCCCTCCATCCTGGGTGCCGGTGACAGCGAAGCGGTGGAAGTCAACAAAGTCCCCTTGGCCGCAGCTCTTGCATTTGTGCGCGTGCCGCTCCAGGAAGGCGGCGCACTTGCGGTGCAAGGCGACCCGCTGTCTCTCGAGCCACAGCTCGTAGGCAGCCTCCCGCAGCAGCGGGACACAGAAGGCCAGAACGCCAGACCGCCGCTCCACGGTCTTCTTGCTCCAAGAGGGCCTCTCCGCTCCTGCAAGGCAAAGGGCCTCTGCATCAGCCCGAGCTGGGGCCAGGGCTCAGGGCTGTCCCAGCCAGGGCACGAAAGTCATGCCTTGGTGCGCATCCTTGGCAGCAAACCAGCGCTGCTGCACACCGAGCCTTGCAGCACAAGGCAAAAGGGCCCGGCTTGCCTTGCTGACGCTAGCACAGCCCTGGGGACACAGTGCTCAGCTGCACTCCAGGCTGGCGCTGGGGATGTCGCTGCCGGCCGAAGCAAGCCCTGGCCAGCGCTTTCTCCCGGCTCTTAGCAAGGCAGCGGCCAGCCTCCTGAGCTTCCCGCCCTGCACCACAAGGGAATCAAAGCTAGCGTGCTTTGAGATTGACTTGTAAGAGCTTTGGACAACCCATCCTGAACAGCCATGCCTGTTCCATGGCTTCCATCACCGGGGAAAGCGCACCGTGCCCTGGGGAGCCCGGTGGGACACAGCTGGGAGCTCCCTTGTCCACCTTACTGCTACCACTTACCATGCCCTGCCTGCAGAGAGCTGGCTGGCCCCTCGGTAGCATCTTGGACATCTTCTGGCACCTCTGTGCTTTTCAGCCACTTAAGGATGTTGTCGCTCACCAGCATGTCCAACAAGAAATTCATCTTGTGCCTGATGTCAGCGGGAAGGATGTGCGACAGCAGCTGGGTGGTAAATACCAGCCCGATGACAGCTGCAAACTTCAAAACCGTCTGCTTCAGCGGCTTCATCTGGTCCAGCTGAGCCAGCGCAATCTCTGTCAAAAAGAAGCAACACGTCTCTCTCTTGCCTGTTCCCCACGCTGAAGCTGGAGAGGCCAGAAAGTTTCAACCCATGAAATGGGGTAGGCTTTGGCCTCCTCTCCTCAGGACTGCGCCTGCTGGACAATCGCAGCCCAGGGTAAGCGTCTTCAAAGTGGCTCCGCTCCTGTTGGAATCGCAGACCACAAGGCCTGGGGAAGAGCGAGACGCTCAAACAAATGTTCCCCTACCAAGAGCGTGGAGGGCAGTATCCAGCAGGTACAGGCATCCCATGAAGCGCCCTACCAGATCTGGAGTACGATACTATTCCTTTCTTTTTTTTCCTTTTTTTTTTTTTCCCCCCCCTTTTTGGGCAAAACAACTTAATAGCAGGAATGCTTTAGCAAGATGTTTCTGCTCATACAGACGTCTACGGCTAGAGAGGAGGGACACTCATTGACAGCTCCCCCATCCAGCTCCCCTGGCTATGGGGGGATTTCCGTGCCAATCCACAGGGAAACAAGATGGATTTGGCTTGGATTAAGTGCCCCGAGACCAGCGTTAGCTGGGGAACTTAGAACAGCGAGATAGAAGCTGCGTTCAAAGTTGAGTCAGAGGCAAGTCAAAGATTTTCCCCAGCAAAGGATTTGTTCCTGTGAGAAAAGGGAGCCATTTTAGTGTTGCACTAATAACCTTTTCTCTCCTACCTGCTGCTGGAAATCAGCCAGCAGGCTCACAGCCCGTCCACACGCAGGAGGGGAAAACGGCTGCCCACAACCCCAGGTCCCCCAACATGCTGGTCGGACCGGAGCCACCTTCCAAGCAGAGCTCCCAAGCTGAGAGGGTGACTCTGCAGCACACAGATGCCCAGCCTCCCTCTAACCAATGCGCCGGGAAGGGGCCCCAGCACAGCCGTGAGCCGGCAGAGTGGTGCTCGGCCCCTCACCTTTCAAAGCGGTGGGCAGCACGGTGTTCTCCAGGTTCACATCTGGTCTGACGATGCAGACCCTGCCATCATTCCCGGCACTGGAGCTCGAGGTTGCTGCCAGGGCTGAAGTCTCGACTGCAGCAGCTGGGTGGAGCAAAAGAGCACGACTCAGGCAGTTTGCAAAGTGACTCGCAGCTTGCGAAACGTTTCAAAATTCACCTGAGATGGGACAAGTCCCACCTGACATGGTCCAGCGCGGGCACACTGACTGGTCATGAAGCAGAGCAAAACAGTTCCCACTGCAAGCCTTTCTTTGCATGGCCCTCCCAAAGATGTTGTGCCTTCAGACCAGCTTTCCCCAAACATCCCTCGGTCAAAGCTTCCAGACTTCCCAGGTGGCGACCAAATGCCCCGGGACAGAAAGCAGCAGCATTGCTGCCTTCGACAGCGCTACCTCCACAGCCAGGGAAATTGCCGGGGATAATGCAAAACGTCACGTCAGTCCTGGCTGTTCCCAAGGCCACGGCACTCTGGCTGGCATTGCGCTCTCAGTGGGGTTTGTTCTCAAGCGAGCTGGCGTTTGGCTAAGGTAGATTACGTGCCCATTAGAATGCCTAAACCCACCAGAAACACGCATGCTCCGGAAGGATTTCCCCTGTGCTTTAGCCCCTCAACCCCCACCGCGAGAATTTAGGTCCCTTCAAGCCACCAGAACTCGCTAGCCCCCACTTTGGCTGTCCCAACAGCAAGGCACACAGAGCCCACACCTCCACCAGACCAAGTTCTGCACTGCTGCAAGATCTGACTCTGCCCAGATCCACGGGGGAATGACGGGGCAAGGCTGTTCTGTGCAACAACTCGCTAGTCAGCAGCAAAGGTGCTTACTGATCAGGCTCTCCCAGTTGTCCTCTGCTTTTTCACCCCGCCTCCGGGCGCGGAACAAGAGCGTGTCCTTGCAACGAAGGCAGCGCAGCAGCTCCTCGCAGTAATATGGGATCCCCGAGCTTCTTTGGAGCAGGAACCTGGACAGGAGCAGACCCAGCACAAGGAAAGTAAGGTGAAACGCAGTTCAGGTGGGCAGCAAGTCACTCGAGCGTGACAGGGTAGCCAGCATCCTTGTCACAGCTACACCTCACTTTTGAAAGGCACGGTCCTCCCGCTGGCTTGGGCTTTCGGGCCCCCCTGAACCTCCAGCCTTCGCTGACGCCCGCGGAGAAAGAACTGCGCACAATGCTCAAAGCCCAGAGCGCCGAGCCCTGCCTTTCCTCTCCTCAGGAGCCTAGATCCTCTCTGGCAGCAGGGCGGACCTCTGCCCCGGGAATCTCCCCCACGGCCTGGACACCTAGACCAAGGCTTTTTCACACCCCAGCCAGGCTTGGGCTCGGGACTCTTCCTCCCTGTGCGACAGCGAAGGGCTGACACCTCCCACGCTCTCTGTCCAGGGAGCTGCCCCGCTCTCAGCTCACACCTGCCAGGGTGAGGCATAACAAGCAACCCACATCTGGTACTGGCTGGAGTCCGTGATGCTTCTAGCAGCCTTGCGCTCCCTTTCCTGGGGGGTTGATTCCCTTCCGTGGTCTGCAGAGGTTCAAGCCCTCAGGAAGAGTTCCCCTGCCTCAAACTTACCTCGCTAAATCCCTGGGGATGCTGACCACTCCAAGGTCCTGGCAGACTTTCTGCACCACAGCTGAAGGTTTCAGCTCATCCAGATGAAGATAGATGATTTTCTGGGACGTCCTGTTGGCTGCTGCGGCTTTGCAAAAGCTCTCTGTTCTCGCGTAGCCCGGAGCTAAGCTCGCGACCATGAAGAAGGAGATGTTTTGGAGCACGGGTGACATGATACTCCAGGAGGCAGGGTCGATGAACTGGGCGTTGTCGATGACAAATATGCCAAAGTCTCTTCCGATGGCCTGAAGAAAAAAAGCAGGTTGTTCTGAGGGAAATCCGGTGGATTCTCAAGTGTCTTCCAGGGGAGGAGATTTAGCTTCTGTCTCTCTTGAGGATGCTCTGCAGTTTCTCCCCAACACTCCCCTGCTCAGAAGCTTACTGGCTCTCAATTTCTTTGAGAATTTAGGGTCACACCTAACATCACTTGCCCTGCAGGAGGAGGGAGCTTGGGCAAGGGAAGGCAGAAGACATTGTTCCTCCTCCACGGCAGACTTTACGGGAGGAAAGTTATTGGGTGTGTTTGCTGGGCTGCGAGGAGCAGGTGGAGAGTGGGGGCGCGATGACCCAGGCACGTGGTCCTCCTCCTGCCCGCTCACACTGCTGTGGTGCAGAGCCCGCAGCCGGGAGGGTTGTTTTCCTTCTCTGACCCAGGAGGAAGGAAGGAGAAATGCTCACCTTCTTTAGCACTTTTGCCCAAGCCGAGCGCAATTCCCTTTTTCTTTGAGTTTCGCTCATCTTGCGAACCTTGTCTGAAATGGGAAACTGGCCGGAAAAGCAAAGTCAGGGAGAAACATCGCTCCAGGGCTAGACACACCTACCCACCAAGCAAGACCACAGAGCAAACCGCCTCTGCTGGCCTCAGCACCGTACCTCTGCCCCAGGCAGCTGCAAGGAGCCACAGTGGGGACTTCACCTGGAGCCAAAAGCAGAGGCCCTCTGGTGAGGGTCTGGGCAGAGCTGGGGCTTGGGGGCGAGCTGAAGAGCTGGTTCTCTGGCTGTGGGAATCTTGGGCTGGCTGGAGCAGACCACTCACACAGCGGTGACCTCAGCATGAGGTCAGCACCAGCCCTTCTCTATCAACTCTCCGGTGCCACTTCCAGGGTGCCGAAGGCGGCACCGGGCACCACCACATGCAGCGCGGGACATGAACTCACCACAGAGAGGGAGGGCCCCCCCGGGCCCAGGAATGGGAAACGTGTGCTCTGACCCCTGCGATTCCCACCCCTGAGCTAAGGCACTCCCAGCAGCGTGCCCACACGACGTCAGACCCAGAAAAGGTCACGAGAAGGCCTTCTCCAGGGCCAGAGCGGCCTCTCGCTCTCACCTTGACAAGCAAAACGTCATTGAGGAGGCAATAGCTGCTCTCTTCGATTGTCCCTCGGAGCTTTGTCCGCAGCTCGCGCTGCCTGGCACGGCACGATTCACGCTCCTGGAGGTCCAGGGCCCTGGCTGTCAGCGCACCGAGGGCAGAGAAGGACTGCCTCATGTCGACCTCCAGCAGTTCCATGGCAACTACCCTGCCGTGCAAAAGCAAAAGGGACTGAGATCCCCAACAGCCCGAGCCTTCTAAGGCAAAAGGGGTGGACGTGCCCTTGGCGGGGAAGGTCTCTTCAGCCACCCATCCCAAAGTGTACCTGTGGCCAGCAGCCTGGCCTAAATAGGCCAGTTCAGTAAGTAAGTGGCTCTTGCCGGAGCCCATCGTGCCTTCAAATGCCAGGATGTGCCTTCGTCCTAAATCCTTATAGGCTTTCAAGCAGCTGGCAAAGAGGTCAAGCTCCTTCTCCCGACCTGTGAAGGCAAACAAGAAAACGAGCTGCTGGGGCATGCTGGCACCCTCCACCGCAGCTTCCCTCCCTGCCACCACGTCTGCCAGCCTGCTGACACTCAGGCCTTCTTCCCGCCCACTCACTCATCCCAGCTTTTGCACCTCTACCATCCGCAGAGCAGCAGCGGACCCACCTGCCCGCCTGCCCCACAGCGCAGCTCCCATGCCCTCTTCCCTGCCCCTCTGCCCTCCACATGCCGGCCCCATGCAAATCCCCACAGTGATCCTGCTCAAGACCAGACGGGATGATTTGAATTGCCGCAGGCAGCTCTGTCCCAAAGAGACTCCAAGCATTTCCTCGCTGTACCGTGAGCCACAGAGCACTTCCCAGTAGCTAAGGCAGCACCTTCGGGCCTCGACTGGTTTTGGCTGGGCTAGAGTTAATTTTCTTCAGTAACAGCTCGTATGGTGCTACGGTTTGGATTTGTGACCAAACATCAGTGTTGATAACACAATGATGTTTTATAGTTATCGCTGAAGAGTGCTTGCACAGTGTCGAGGCCTTTTCCATTTCTCATGCCACCCCACCAGCGGGCAGGCTGGGGGTGCACAAGAAGCACGTGCGCAGCTTTTGCTTTACCTATTAAGCTGTCTGTATCTCAGCCCACCAGCGTTCTCACTTTTACCTTTCCGATTCTTTACCCCATCCACGGTGGGGAGCAAGCAGCTCTGTGAGGCTGAGCTGCCTACTGGGGTTAACCCATAACAGGGCCCAAAACATCCGGCAAGATACCGAGTGATTAAAGGCATCCCCTGTGTCCTGACAATTCCATGTCTACGCCCAGATGCTGCCAAGAAAGGAACTCTGAGGAGTACAAGGGGGAGAACCCACCACCAAAACTCTCCGTCAGTCTGGCAGAAGGAAACCTCTCTCCTGATCCCAAAGACAGGAATCAGTTTAGCCCCCAGGGTGTGAGCAGCTCCATAGTTGAAAGGAACCTCCCTACCAGGTCTGGAGCATGGCAGGGAGCACCAGGCGCCTCACCCTGCTTTCCAACCCAAAGATATCAACCAGGTAGGCACCAAGACAGGGGTCACTTAGGGCCGCTGCAGGCAGCACCATCCCTGGCAAAAGCTTCTCCCTTCCCAGTGTGACACTAAAAGTGACCAAGGGGAAGAAACCAGGGTTCAGAAGAAGAGCAAGGCGTTCTCCACCTACCCAGCAAGGGGACGTACTCTGACCTCTCCTTGGCAAGACCCATGCAAAACATGCTAGAAGCAGGGGAAAAGAAAACAAGCCAATTAGCTGGTGAGAAGCCAGGGGACATAGCGAAGCAGCCTGGCGTGGAAGGGCAGGATGTGCTCCTCGGGTACCTGCTTTTCTTTCAAGCAGCGCATTATCCCCCTGCACACTCCTCCAGCCAAACAAAGTTCAAGCTGACACGCTAGGACAGCTTCAAGCATAAAGAAACCCAGTGGCCACGGCAGGACAGGAGAACATGTTAACAGCCCACCACCAGAGGCCAAACCCAGAGAAAGTGGAGACAGGGTGTGCAATGTTGGCTAAGAAAAAGAAGCGTCTTGGAAAGGAGGATTTGTGTCACTGAACGGGTTGGGATGCCAAGCACCTGGCATCTTTGGCTCAAGTCTTCCTGTAGTTTCAGAGACGGCAATGTTAACATTCAAACCGTCATCCAAAGAGAAGGTCAAACCCCTGGCCCAGAGGAAGGGTTGAGATTTCAGCAGGAAGACATGAGGAAGAGTGTCCCTATGGTCCAGGTTTCCCCATGGGAACCAGACTGGCCCAAAGCTTCCTGCTCAGAAGCAGCTGGGACAAAAACCTCCTTGGGTCAGCGCTACCAGGGCACACGGTGGAGCAAGCACAGCACGGAAAGCACAATGGAAAGCCATTTGGACAGAGCCTGCAAGGCCAGGTTGTGTCTACCAAGACACAAGAACCTTCCCCATCCCTTGGCTTCACTCCCGCTCCCTCAGCAGCAGGAGACGGCAGCGGGGAGAGGCAAAAAGCCTCTCCACAGGGAAGGGAGACCAGCTTGGTCTCTCTCTGCAGAACTCCTCCTTGCTGGCCAAGGCTGCACCTTTGGTGCCACCGTCCCCTCATCCAGCCCCCTCAGAGGACACTCACCTCCTCCTGGCGATCCCCACGTATTGATAGATAGTGTCAGGACAGCTAATGCCTTTCATCTCTCTCGCTGGCAGCTCCTTGAAGCAGTAAGGGGGCAGCCGAGAGGCGGCGTAGGTCACTGCATCACAGGACACCAGCCCAGGGTACTGCACCATCATCCGGGCTGCCAAATTCACCTTCTGGCCAATGACTGCCAGAGAGAGCAACCAAGAGAGAGAGTGAGAGCGCACGCGTTGATGTACCTGTGCCACCAGCCCCATGGTGCCCTTCCAGGCGAATGGCTGCCTCACCTCCGGCACAGGCCAACCCCACAGCGGGGTCAGCAGAACCCAGGGGAACAACCGGCCGCAGAGCCCCTTCTCCCACCCTGGGCCACCACCGACGCCGCCTGGGCCGTTCCTGACCGGCTGCTGGGCAAGCCTCTCCCAGGCTGCCATGCTGAAGCTCCCGCGCCTCAGACGCACGCCTCGTACCTGTGTATTCATGCCTGCCAGGGTGGCCAATGACTCCGCAGAACACCGTCCCGCTGGTAACTGCAACAGACACTGCCCTGGCAGACAGGGAAACAGCCTGGCTTCAGCAGCGCCCCAGGTGCAGTCCTGCCCGCCCAGCTTCGTCCCTTCCCGCACCTCCCCTCGGCACTAGCCTGGGCCACCTGCCATCCTGCCCCGCCAGCACAGATCTCGGGGACGCGGAGAGCTCAGGGGTGCAACGTACCCGGGTTGCAAGGGACAAGGGACAGGGCTAGGGACGTTTTGGGCACTTCCCCTGCAGCCGCATCCCCTGAGCTGTGACCTGCAGAAGGCCAGAGCTCTCTCCTGAGCCAAGAGGGAGGGAAGAAGGTGCCCACGATGTCACCAGCTGCGAGGACAGGTGGCTGCGCCCCATCCCCGTTCGTGGGCCAGTCGCCCGGGAGTCCTGCCTCCGGCACCATGGAGCCTCTCGCCCTCGCGAGGGCTCGTTCCAGCACGGTCTGCTTGGAGGCACTCCGCACGGCTGCCGCCTGCCACCTCTCAGGGCACTGCTCCCTTCCCGCCAGGGACAAAGTGGGGGGGCACGCTACAAGGCTCTCACACACTCACTCTTTTTCCCCGAGCAGGGCGGAGCACGAGTTGAAGATCTGAATAGCACTCTGCAAGGCGTGAATACTCTCGTAGAGCAGCTTTTCTCCACTGAGTCCAAACACACAGAGGAACATGCAGCCCTGCCAAGGACAGATGCAGCACGTCTTGCTACGATGCCTAAGAGCTCGGAGTCTCTCCCTCTTGCTCACTGCCCACCCTCTCACTTTATCAAACAGGAGGATTTTGTTGATTTTGCCCTGGTGAGGATGGAGGACTTCTAGCATCATCCTGCTGGCATTGTTGAGGATTGTGTGGAGAGCCTCCGTGTCCATATCTGCAGCAACCTGCAGTTGGACCAAGAGGCTGGTGACTGGCCGTAGCTCAGAGAAGAGGTCCAGCGGCACTCTGTCATCAAACTGGAAGACAAGAGCGTGACGACTTCACGAGCCTGCTCTCCCGGCGGCTTACTGCCCACACCAGGTACCGAGGGAGAGCAGGCGTACTGGCAGTAGCAGATACTACGGGGGGAAGGGATAAATCTTCCTCTCGGTGCAAATGACGGGCAGGCCGCCCAGCCTGCGGCAGGCAGATACCGAAATGTAACGCAAATGACAAAGGAGGGAAAGGTGCTCCGATAACACCCCATCTCGGGACAGGGATGGACATGAGGGGCGAGCCTCAGGGATGCTCTAGGGACGTCAGTGGAATCTCCCCGTTATCCCACCATCACGTCCGCAACACATCCAGAACCATAGCCACGGAAAAGACAAGAGAGGGAGAAGTCCGCCTGCCACCGCCCGTGTCTCTCTGAGGACAATGCACACAACGGTGCAGCACTGGTGCCCCTTGGCTCAGTTTCCCCGCGTTGCCGTCGCAAGGTGCATTTTCTTTTGTTTGTCTGTTCTCATGAGAACTCCACCTCCGCAATGCACCGCTGCTTCTGCCCTCCAAAAACGCAGCCCCCAGCAGTGGTGGCCTGGCCGTACCTTCCGGAGAGCAGTTTCTGGTACGTACTCCCTAGGCACCTCCTCCACATTAGGAGGAGAGCGGAAGAAAGCAGGCCTCACGGCACCTGAGGAGAGAAAGTGCAGGTGGTTGCTGGGAGGATGAGACTACGAGGTGCTGGAAAGTAGGGGCTGGCACTGGAAACGCAGGTGAAAGAGTCTTCTGCATTTGCTCATGTTCCCACCTCCGGATGCTCAGGGCAGAGCTGTCCCCTGGAAGGAGGAGGCAGCAGCAGCGACTGCCCCAGCTCGTGCCCAAGAGGGCCAAAAGCATGAGTGCTAACTGAAAGAAGGGGAGAGGACGGAGGTGGTTCCTCTCCAGCCCCTGAAGCAGCCACCTTTCCGGGCAATCACAAACAAGGTGAAGTTGGTGCTCACCTTCCTTCTCCAAGCCATGGCTCACCGGGTGTTGTACGAGCTTGCGTAAAGTTTCTTGGCATTCTGACCGAGACATCTGAACCATGCCCATAACCTGAAGACACACAGAATGGAAGCACTGCCACTGGTCTCCCCAGGAGTCCCAGGGGACAGAGCCTGCCCTCCACTGTCACTGCCCAGAAAAGAGGAGGACAAGCCCACCTGGCTGCACGGGACAGCAGTGCTTCCTCAGAAGCACCGGAGCTGGGCAGGCATCCCCCAGCTGTTCAACAACGGCTCCATGACCCACAGAGGACATTGCTGGTGGGGCCAAAACCCTTCCCGTGCCTCCCAACCCCTCAAACCAAGCAAGCCCAGCCCACAGTTACCCCCGAGAAGGAAGGACGAGAGCTTCAGCTGCCTGCCCACTTTCACAGCTACGGCTCTCTCCACACTCAGCTCCTCAGCCAGCCTTCTGACACCTCCCTCCTTCACGTCCAGGATGCGGGTCCTCAGAATGGCTCTAGAGGCCATCCCATCCACCTACCTTCACGGCTCTTTTGCCTGCAAGATGCTGGGTCCTGAGCCGGTGCTGCTCGCAGAGCTCCCAGGAGGAGGCTGAGAGGATAACTTCACCTGCATTCGCAAGCCGTTCGGCCTCACAAACTTCAGACAGGACCTTGCCACAGATAAAGAAGTACTTCTGCCTCCTGTCTCCGACAAGCAGGAGGCTCATGGGCCCTGCAGAGATCCCTGGAGAGAGAGAGAGAGAGAGAGACAAGTGGAACTGACACAGGGAACATCCTGAGCTCTACAGCCCCCAGCATCTCAGCTGTTCAGAAGCTCATCTGAGGCCCAATGAGGAGACGGGCGTTATGGAGGGGGGAGCATCCCTCCATCCTACTCGGGGGATACTGACACAGGTCCCTGAAATGGGTGTCTAGAAAGAGACAAAGTCAACATTGACAATGTGTGGAGAGGGCCGGGCGTCTTAGCCAGCTGCCTGCCCCAGAAGCCCAGCAGAACAGCAGGTTTGATCGCTGCCTGCTCCGTGTACGTGCAGGCAGGTTGTAGCTGTTTTTCTGCTGGAGAAAACACAACAGCCTGCAAAAGCCCTTCTCACAGTTCCCCTTCGCTCTGTGTGAAAGGCAGGGGAGAATGCAGCAGGGGAAGGGATGCACAGCTGCCCCCACCTGAAAAAAAATGAAAGCACAACTACCTCCCACAGACATCTGTGCTAAAGCAGACATTCCAAGAGCCTAACACTTGATCTGACACCCGCTCTGCCTTTAAGCTTCCTCTGCATCTGCAAACGCACGCAAACCCAGCAGTCCTGGTCTCCCATCCCCGCCCTGACTACAGCTGGCCCCTTGAAGGCTCCCGGGAGATGCTTTCCTTTGGCACTAGCCCCAGTAGGGAGCCCCGCATTCCCTGCTCCTGAGAAGCACCCTGGAGAGCCACAGGAGAGTGCCACAGATCTGCGCCCGGCACAGCGCCCGTACCTATCTTCAGTCGCATCTTCTGACCCATGTGCGTGTCGCGACTGCCGTACTTCGCCTGGATCTGCTGGCTACATTGCAGCACCAGGCTGATGGTCTTAGCCAGCTCCTGGGGTCGTGTTCTCCACAGCACCAGCACAGCATCCCCTGGGGAAAGCGATGAAAAGTAAAGGCTCTGCTGAGACCCGAGCCGAGCAAGGCTCAGCGGCAGGGACAGCAGAAACTGGCCGACGCGCTGAGGAAGATGGGCTTTTGGGAGAAAAGAAGAAAGTTGGAGAAAGGGCACTGCTTGGGGGATGCGTGCGTGGCCAGAAAGCTGGCTCAAGGTGCTGCACAGAGCCCCCTGAGGAGGAGAGCGGAGCAAATGGCCGCCACAGCAGTTAAATGCTGCAGATCAGTACCCGTGGGCATCGTCGTCCTAAGTACCTACCGGCAAACTTCAAGATGTCTCCTCCAAAAATCAGCATCTCTGCAGACAGAGGGAAGGAAAGGAAGACTCATGTGGACTCCTTCTTCCAGAAGCCACGGAGCAAGCTCCTCTGCCTGGAGAGGAGCACCCGAGCGAGGGTGCACCATGGGGTGCAGCTCAGGAAAGCACCACTCCGGCCTCTCTCCCAGGCTCACAGTAGCCACAGCCCCGGTACCTACGCAGCACGCAGGACCTCGAGATACCACCCAATCTTGGAAAGGTGGAGGCTGGAAGGGACCTCGGGGGTCCATCTGGTCCAACCCCGCTGCTCAAGCAGGGCTGCACAGAGCCAGCCGCCCAGGACGGCGGATAAATGGGTTTTGAACAGCTCTAAGGAGGAAGCAACCGGTGCCAGTGCTCAGCCACCCTCGCGTTCAAAAAGCGTTTCCCGACGTACGGAGGGAACCTGTGTTTCAGCGCGTCCCCGAGGCACGGCCTCTGGTCCTGACGCTGGGCACCACTGCAAAGAGCCTGGCTGTGTCCTCTTTGCACCCTCCCTTCAGGTTTTAGACACATGACTGAGATCCCCCCCCACCCCGAGCCTTCTCTTCTCGAAGCTAAAGAGTCCCAGCTCTCTCAGCCTTTCCTCATAGCAGAGATGCTCCAGACCCTTCATCATCTTTGAGGACTCCCTCGCTTTGCTCTACAAGCGCTGCCAAAGAGATGGCCACAACGTGCTCACAGTCAGCTCCGAAGGGTCAACACGTCCCCTCTGAAAAGGGGCTCGTGAGGGTCTCACAGACAGACAGACCCTGGCTGCTCTCACAGAAAGCCCCAGCCCTTCCAAGGAGGCAGAACCAGGCTGCCCACCATGTCTGCCTCCACCCTCCATGACCAGCCTCATGGCCCGATGCCGGACAGTCCTGCAGCGTGGCTCTTACCCTCCAAAACATCACACAGGTAGTAATTGAGGGTTTGCACCAGCTCATCAGTGCCTCTGGCTGTGCCGCTCCTCTGGGTGAATTTCTCTGTCAGAGCAGTGAAACCTGTAACAGGGACACTCAGAAATCAGGAAATGCCCCTGTGGGCCAAAGGACCTGGCAGCCAGTTCCACGCTGCCTGGCCCGAGAGCCTGTAGGTCACACCTTCCCGTGCCCTGGCTCAGTGCTGGTGGCAGCCGTGGTTGACTGCCCAGGATAACCCAGCCCGCTCTATTGTGAGCATCCCAGCAGAAGACCTCAGCAACGATCACTCTGTCTGAGGGGCAAGGGCAGGGCTCCAAAGGGGCTGGCGTGTCCCAAAACGGCTCGTGTCCATCCATGGTTGCTCCTCCCTGCTCACCCCACCTGAAATATCCGCAAAGAGCAGCACTCCGACGATATTCTGAATGGGAACACGGCTCACGGGGGCACACTCAGCGAGGAGCCTGGGGACGAAAGTCGCTGCTTTCTCCAGCTCTGAGCGCTGAAGTTTCCTCTCCCAGGCAGAAGCCATCATCAGCGCCCTGTGGCACACGAGGTACCTCAGGAGAAGACAGCCGTGCCCAGCTGCAACAAGGACGGGGACCTCAATGCACAGTGAGCCCGGGGCTTCTGTGCGGGACGACAGGCCCTCTGCCCTCACAGTGTGGTCACAATCGTCTGGCAGTGACCTCCTCTGTAGCTCATCGCTGACCCGTCAGCTGCCCTCAAACAACACAATCAGCCAGCGGTGACATCCTCCGTACGTCATCGCCTGCTGAGCGGCTGCCACCGTGCCCAGGCTCCCTCCCTGACGCTGAGCCACTGACTCAAGAGGCGGCCAGCACCACCCGACTTCTTCGAGGACGATGCCGAAGGGAGGCTCCTGCAGCGACCTGCTGCCCAATTTCCAGCTGCTTCCCCGTTCCCGAGGACCTCCGGCACCCGCAGCTGTTTGCTAGCGCTGGTCCTCCTCCCTGCAGCGACACAGCCTGTCGCCATCTTCCCAGCAAGCTCGCTCCTTCTCTTCCTCCCTCGCTCCCTCCCAAAGGGCCCCCAAACGCTCAGACAGGGGAACCCCGCAGCTCTGCCGTCTCTCCATCCGCGCGGCGCTTTGTTCCCATCGCTTCTCCAGACCCTTCACCGGTGTGGTGGGTTGACCCTGGCTGGGGGTCAGGTGCCCACCAGAGCCGCTCTATCGCTGCCCTCGTTCACCAAACGGGGGAGAAAAAGTATAACAAAAAGCTTGTGGGTCGAGATAAGGACAGGGAGAGATCACTCACTAATTATCGTCACGAGCAAAACAGGCTGAACTTAGAGAGGGAATTCATCTAACTTATTACTAAGCAAAACAGAGTAGAGGAATGAGAAATAAAATCAAATCTTAAAACACCTCCCCCCACCCCTCCCATCTTCCCAGGCTCAACCTCACTCCCGGCTTCAACCTTCCCCCCCTCAGCGGCACAGGGGGACGGGGAATGGGGGTTACGGTCAGTTCATCTCACGGTGTTTCTGCCACTTCTTCCTCCTCAGGGGGAGGACTCCTCTCATCGTTCCCCTGCTCCAGCATGGAGTCCCTCTCACGGGAGACAGTCCTTCACCAACTGCTCCAGCGTGGGCCTCTCCCACGGGGTGCAGACCAGGAGCAAACTGCTCCAGCGTGGGTCCCCCACAGGGTCACAAGTCCTCCCAGCAAACCTGCTCCGCCGTGGGCTCCTCTCTCCATGGGGCCACAGGTCCTGCCAGGAGCTTGCTGCAGCACGGGCTTCCCACGGGCCACAGCCTCCTTCAGGTGCCTCCACCTGCTCCAGCGTGGGGTCCTCCACGGGCTGCAGGTGAAATCTCTACACCCCCTCATCCTTCCTCCATGGGCTGCAGGTGGAATCTCTACACCCCCTCATCCTTCCTCCGCGGGCTGCAGGTGGAATCTCTACACCCCCTCATCCTTCCTCCATGGGCTGCAGGGGGACAGCCTGCTTCACCATGGCCTTCACCACGGGCTGCAGGGGGATCTCTGCTCCGGCACCTGGAGCTCCTCCTGCCCCTCCTTCTGCACTGACCTTGGTGTCTGCAGAGTTTCTTACTTCTCACCCCTCTCTCCGGCTGCAAAAGCTCTCTCTGGTTTTTCCTTCTTAAATATGTTATCACAGAGGCACTGACTGGCTTGGCCTCGGCCAGTGGTGGGTCCATCTTGGAGCCGGCTGGCATTGGCTATTAAATAATAGCAGGTTGGGTACCAGAACGGGAGAAGCATATAAAGGAAAAGTGGAAGGCAGCAGCGGCAGAAGAGCAAAAATCTTGGGGGATCAGGACAGCCCGAAAGGGTGATGGAGGCCGGGACAGGATGGAGGCAGGCAGAGATCTGGAGAAGCACGGCAGGGATGGACACACGAGTCCCCACACCTCCTGGCACCCACGGGAGACCTTCACCACCCCGAGGCCTCTCTCTGCCTCCACAGTGCCGGCTGCCCAACCCTCGCCCACCCAGGAGCAGATGGCGGGTGCCTCCACGCTCCTCTCCCACCAGGCTTCCCAGACACACGGCAGCTCACACGCGCGGCCAACGGAGGCACCCATCTCCCAGCCTTCCTTACCACAGGGACCTGCTGTTCCTTGTCGGAGGGCAGCTGCCTGCGGTAACCCCATCATTTCTCTCCTCAGCCACCTCCTAAGGACAGGCAGGAACAGGCAACCCCCTCCCCAGCTAGAACCCTTGGCACAGCAGGACCAGGACCATCCTCATGGGACCCACCTGGGCTGCCCAGCCCCATCCTCATGGGACCCACCTGGGATGCCCAGCACCATCCTCATGGTCATCCTCATAGGACCCACCTGGGCTGCCCAGCACCATCCTCATGGGACCCACTTGGGCTGCCCAGCCCCGTCACACAGCTCTGAAGATTTGCTCCTTAAAGCACAACAGAAATACCAGCCACAGAGAAGATTTTTCTAGAAAAAAACCCCTTCTGAGTGGTCCTTTAACATCCCCACTGACACTGGGGCTTGCAGGCTTGCCCAGCTGTGGAAGGGGACCCCCGGTGCTGTGGGTTTTGGGGTTCCCCCTCCACACACCCCCTTTCCCCTCTGCTTTCTGCCCTGTGTATTTTTTGGGGGGTTTGCCCCAGCGGCGGCCTGTGCCCCCTATAGCTCAGGTCCCCCCATATAGCCCTGCCCTATAGCTCAGACCCCCTATAGCCCCCCCGCCCCATAGCTCAGCCCCCCCCTATAGCCCCCCCCAGCCCTATAGCTCAGCCTCCCCTGTAGCTTCCCTATAGCCTGGCCCTATAGCCCAGCCCCCCTGGGGTCTGATGGGGTTTGGGGGTACGGGGGGGCCCCATGGGGATCCCTGGGGGGCACGGGGGTGTCCCGGGGGGCTGTTCCAGGCCTCCCGGGAACCGGGTTCGGGGGGTCCTGGGGGGTCCCGAGGTCTGAGTGGGGGTCTGGAGGGGGGTGAGGGCAGTCGGGGGGAGATTCGGGGGGTCCTGGGGTGCCCCCCCCCCCGGCAGGTGGATCTGAACCTGCACGTGCAGATGGGGCGGGGAGGGGGGGTCCCCGGGGGGGCGGCAGGACGGGTCCTGGACGTGCCAGGGGTCCTGGGCATCGTCCTCAAACTCCTCGTCATCGTCTCCATCAACACCACCGTCTAGGGGACCCCCCCCGGGACCCCCCCAGAACCCCTCGGAACCCCCCCAAGACCGGCCTCAAGGGCTCCCACGGGGACCCCCCCCAAGACACCACCCCCCCCTCCCCGCGGACCCTTCGGTACCCCCAGGACCCCCCCCCCCCGAGACCCCCGGGACCCCCCCAGCACCGACCACAGCCCTAAACACCCCCCCACACACGGGAAACCCCCCCAAAATACCGGACACCCCCACGCGACCCGGTGCCGCTCCGGGACCACCTGAGCGGGTGGGGGGGTTTGGGGGGGGGGGGTGGGGGGGTGTCCCGCCCCCCGGCCCCGCTCATTGGCTGCGGGGAGGGGGGGCGGTCCCGGGGGGGCGGTCCCGGGGATGGGGGGCGGTCCCGGGGATGGGGGGCGGTCTCGAGGGGGGGCGGTCCCGGGGGGGGGCGGTCCCGGGGGGGCGGGGGGGGGCACCGGGACCCTCCGGAGAGCAACGGCTCAGCCGGGATCCGCCGTCAGCCCCGGGCGCTGCCGTGAGACCCCCCCCCCCCAAAATCCCCATAACGGGACCCCCCCTCCTCCTCCTCCATACCGGGGATCCCCCCCGCCCCCCCAATACCGGGACACCCACACCCCCCCCCCCGCCATGCGCCCCCCCTTCCCGGCCGCCCTTTGCATCTTGGGGACCCTCCTGGCTCTGGGGGCGACAGAGACCGGGTGAGTCCGGGGCAACACCCCCCCCCCCAAAAAAAAAAAAAAAAAACCCTCGAGTGGACCCACGCGTGTGTCCGTGTGTGTCCCCCTCCGATTCTTTAGGGGACCCAGGGGACACCCCCCCAAAAAAAAAACTCGAGTGGACCCAGGCATCCGGGACAACCCCCCCCCCCAAATTTTTTCGGGGACCCAGGCTTCCTGCCCCCCCCTCCCAAGGGGGGGTGTGGGTTGGACCCCCACTCGTGTCCGCCCGCCCCCACCGGGGGCCCCCGGTCCCTGATGGCTTTTCCAGGCGGGTGGGGGAGGGGCTGGGGGGGGAGGGGGGGGGGTCCTGGCAGCCGCTGCTGGGAAAAAGGGGGGGGGGGGTGCTGGCCCCCCCATCCTGCCTCAGTTTCCCCTCTCGCAGCTGCAGCCCGGGGGGCTTTGGGGGGGGGGGTCCCCGGTATCTGGCGGTGCCTCGGTTTTGGGGGGGGTTATGGGACCCCCCCAAATGTAACACGCACCCCCCCCCCCCCCAGCTCCAGCTGTTGGAATTTGGGGACCCTCGCCCGGCGGTGCCGGAAAGGTATTGGGGGGCTATAGGTTTATGGGGGGCTGGGGGGGCTCGGGTGGGAATTGGGGGGCTGAAGGGGATGGGGGGGGTCTGTGGAGAGGGTCCCCTATGGGGTGTGGGGGTTCTCTGTGGGCTGCCCTATAGGGTGTATGGGTTCTCCTCTGGGATATGGGGGGGTCCCCTATGGAATGTGGGGGGTATGGGCTCCCCTATGGGGTTTGGGGGTTCCCCTAGGGGATATGGGGATTGTCTGTGGGGTACAGGGGTTCTCCTATGGGTTAGGGGGTCCCCTAGTGAATATGGGGGGTCCCTATGGGGTATAGGGGTCCCCTATGGAATCTAGAGGTATGGGATATAGGTTCCCCTATGGGGTTTGGGGGTTCCCCTAGGGGATATGGGGTCCCCTATGGGGTGTGAGAGGTCCCTATGGGGTTTGGGGGTCCCCTATGGGGTTCCTTATGAGTATAGGGGTTCCCCTATGGGGTTTGGGGATCCCCTATGGGATATAGGGGTCTTTCCTAGGGTATGGGGGGGTGGCCCCCCCTCCCGTGACTGTTTTTGGGGTCCCCCCCCAGCTGCCTGCCCCCCACCTTGCCGGAGCGGGGGGCCATGCCGGACCCCCCCTGCCTTCCTCACCCCCCGTTGCCAGCGAGCTGCCCCCCCCCGCCGGGACCCCCCCGCTTCACTCCGGTGGCACCCGCTGACGTAAGTGGGGGGGAGCCCCCCCAAAAAATAGGGGGGATTTGGGGGGGCAATAAGGGGGGTTTTGGGGGGGTTCCCTTCATTCCCTTCTCCCCCCCCCCCCCAATAGGTTGTCGGAGCTGCGGTGGGTCCTGAGACGCCGGGTGCCCCCCCCCACCGCCACGACCCCCCCCAAGACCCAGCACCCCAAAACCCCCAAGGACCGGGGGGGCCCCCCCCCGCCGTCGCCATCACTCCGGTAAGGACGGACCCACACCCCCCCCACAGCCCCATCGCACCCCAATTTTTGGGGGGGAGTTCAGCCTGTGGACCCCACCCCAAGAAAGTGGGGGGGGGCAATGATGGGGGGCAGCTGTGGGGGGACCCCTAAAAGGGTGTTGGGGGGGGGGGGGGGGGGGGTGCAGCCGGTGCCTCCAGCTGGAGGATGAGGAGGATTTTTCCGGGTGACGTCACCCCCCCGGATTAGGGGGGGGGTGGGACACAGCGGGGGGCCCCCTGAGGGGGGGGCTGGGCAGGCTTTGGGGGGGGGGGGGGTGGTTCGGCGCCCATCACCGTGGCCTCGTGGCTGTCGTTTGCGGGGGGGGGGGGGGGGAACAACACCCCCCTATCTCCCCCCCCCCCCCTTCGATGTCAGCGGGTGATGTCAGAGGCGGCTGGCGCGGGGGTGGCGGCGTGGGGGGGGGGGACACGACACGCACACACACACACACACACGATGCCGAGGGGGCCCGGCTGTCCCCGCGTGTGCGTGTCCCCGCGTGGGGTCCTGCGGGTGGCGGTGGAGGGGGGGGGGGGGGGGAGACACGATACACACTCGTGTCCTCATGTCGTGTGTTGTCACCGTCCCCCCGTGAGGTTCCTCTGGGGATGTCGTCATCTGGGATGTGGCCCCGAGCAAGTGGCCCCTGTCCCGCGTGTCCCGTGTCACCAGCGAGGTCCCCACCCGTGTTGTCTCCCGTGTCCCCCCCCTCCCACTCGAGGTCCCCACTCGTGTTCTGTCCCGTGTCCCCACCTGTGTTGCGTTCTGTCTCGCCCCACCCAGTGTCCCGTGTGTCCCCCCCCACGCCATGTCCTTATCCCCACTCGTGTCCCCCGTGTCCCACGTCCCTCCCCACAGTGTCCCGTGTCCCCCCACACCGTGTCCCTGTCCCCACTTCCCCACTCGTGTTATATCCTGTGTCCCCCCCGTGTCCCCCAACACTGTGTCCCAGTGTCCCATGCCCCCCCACCGTGTCCCTATCCCCACTCGTGTCCCCCAACTCTGTGTCCCAGTGTCCCATGCCCCCCCCACCCTGTCCCTATCCCCACTCGTGTCCCCCAACTCTGTGTCCCAGTGTCCCATGCCCCCCCCACCCTGTCCCTATCCCCACTCGTGTCCCCCACCTCAGTCCCCCAGTGTCCCATGCCCCCCCCATGCCGTGTCCCTATCCCCACTCGTGTCCCTCCCTGTGTCCCCCAACTCTGTGTCCCATGCCCCCCCCCCCGTCCCTATCCCCACTCGTGTCCCTCCCCGTGTCCCCCAACTCCGTGTCCCATGCCCCCCCACCCTGTCCCTATCCCCACTCGTGTCCCCCACCTCAGTCCCCCAGTGTCCCATGCCCCCCCCATGCCGTGTCCCTATCCCCACTCGTGTCCCTCCCCGTGTCCCCCAACTCCGTGTCCCATGCCCCCCCACCCTGTCCCTATCCCCACTCGTGTCCCCCACCTCAGTCCCACTATCCCATGCCCCCCCCACCCCTTCCCTATCCCCACTCGTGTCCCCCACCTCAGTCCCCCAATGTCCCATGCCCCCCCCCACCCTGTCCCTATCCCCACTCGTGTCCCCCACCTCAGTCCCACTATCCCATGCCCCCCCCACACCCCATCCCTATCCCCACTCCTGTTATATCCCGCCCCCCCCCCCAAACACCCCACCGTGGGGTACGGCGGAGCCCGATCACGAGTGGGGAAAGCAAGCGGGACCCCATGCTCAGCCCCACCCGTGGGCGGGCCCTCTTCTCTCTCCCCCCCCGAAAAAAAAAAAAAAAACCCAAAACCCACCCAAAACCAAACCCCTCCATTTCCCCGCCCCGTCTCCTCCCGCCCCGGGGGTTCGAGGCGACGGTGATGGGCCCCGCGTTGTTTTTGGCCGCCGCTGCCGCCGCCTCCTTGGCGTTCCCGGTTACCGGAGCCGGTCCCGGTCCTACCCGGCTCCGTTTATTCTTCACCCCCCCCCGTTGTCGGTTCCGTTGTTCCGGTGGCCGCTGCGCCCATTTCTGCCAGCGGGGAAACGCCACCGCCCTGGAAAGCGGCCGCCAGCCCGGGGGGGGCAGCGGGTTCCGTCTCGGTCAGTGCTGGAGAAAGTTTTGGGGGGGGGGTACCCCAAGATTTTTTTTTGGGGGGGGGGGGGCCGGTAAACCGGGAGGGGGGGGGGAACCCCCCGGGGTGTGTGTGGGCGGGGGTCGGTACCCCCGGGGAGGGGGGGGTGCGGTGGAGAGGGAGAGTTTGGGGTGCTGGGGGGGGGGGTGGAGCGGGGGGGGGTTTGGGGGTGCGGGGGGGGTGGTGGAGTGGGGGGGTTTGGGGGTGCGGGGGGGGCTTTGGTAGAGAAGGGGGTCTTGGGGGTGCAGGGGGGTGTCAGACTGGGGGGTGCTGGGGGGGCTATGGTGGAGCAGGGGGGTTTGGGGGTGCGGGGGGGATCTGGTGGAGCAGGGGGGTTTGGGGGTGCAGGGGGGGCTTTGGTAGAGAAGGGGGTCTTGGGGGTGCAGGGGGGTGTCAGACTGGGGGGTGCAGGGGAATTTGGGGGTGCTGGGGGGGGCTATGGTGGAGCAGGGGGGTTTGGGGGTGCAGGGGGCGTTTGGTAGAGTGGGGGGGTTTGGGGGTGCAGGGGGTTTTGGGGGTGCAGGGGGGTGTCAGACTGGGGGGTGCAAGGGAATTTGGGGTGCTGGGGGGGTCTGGTGGAACAGGGGGGGTTGGGGGTGCAGGGGGGGCTTTGGGAGAGAAGGGGGTTTTGGTGCAGGGGAATTTGGGGTGCTGGGGGGTCTGGTGGAGCAGGGGGGTTTGGGGGTGCGGGGGGATGTCAGACTGGGGGTGCAGGGGAATTTGGGGTGCTGGGGTGCTCTGGTGGAGTAGGGGGTTTTGGGGGTGCGGGGGGGTGTCAGACTGGGGGTGCAGGGGAATTTGGGGTGCTGGGGGGGTCTGGTGGAGCACGGGGGGTTTGGGGGTGCAGGGGGGGCTTTGGGAGAGTGGGGGGGTTTGGGGGTGCGGGGGGGCTCTGGTGGAGCAGGGGGGTTTGGGGGTGCAGGGGAGGCTTTGGTAGAGCAGCGGAGTTTGGGGGTGCAGGGGGGATGTCAGACTGGGGGGTGCAGGGGAATTTGGGGTATGGGGGGCTCTGGTGGAGCACGGGGGTTTTTGGGGTGCAGGGGGTCCAGCACCCCAAAGGTGGGGGGGGGATGTCCAGGGAGCGCAGGGGAATTTGGGGTGCGGGGAGGGGGGGGTGCTCTGGTAGATGGGGGGGGGGGGGGTCTGGCAGCCTGGGGGTCCCTGGGGTGCTCCGTCCCTCTGGGGGTGCCCCCAGCTCCCCCCACCCAGCACCCACTCCCTCCCACTTGGGTGGGCGATGGGTGCTGCTGGGGGGGGGGGTGTCAGGAGGGGGAAGGTGGGGCCCCATCCCACCCACGCAGCGCCATGACCTCATCGGCCCCGGCGGATCCCGCTTGGAAAACGCCGGGAATTCGGAAAAATAAACATTGGGGCCCCAAGAAAAATTGGAACCCGGATGTCTGGGTGCTCCCACCCCCCCACCCCCCCCCCGCGAGACAACTGGGTGCCCCCCCCCCAAGCCCTTGGGTGCCCTTTCCTTGGATATAGCTTCTCCTGGGTGGATATTGGGGACCCCCCCCCCCAAATCCTAATTGGAGGGGGGGGTGGGTTGGGGGAGGACCTTAGTGTCTGGGTGCTGCCCCCCCCCTCCCCATCCCATGGATTTTGGGGGGAGGGTGTCCCCTGATATTGGGGTGTCCCCCCCCCCCCCGTCTTGCCTTGCAGTCGTCTGCCCGCTGCTGTGCCGAAACGGGGGGGTCTGCGCTCGCCCCGACACCTGCCTGTGCCCCCCCAAATTTACCGGCAAGTTCTGTCACCTCCCCGCTAACGACACCCAAGGGGACGGGGGGGTCCCCCAAAATCCGGGGGGGCCCCAAGCCCTCACCCAATCCGTCTACACCCTACCCTTGGCCAACCATCGGGAGGAAGAGGATGGTGAGGACCCCCCCCCCCCCCCAAAATATCACTGCTAATTTTTTTTTGGGGGGGGGGGCAGGGATAAATGGGTGCTGCTCCCCCCCCCCCTTCCAGCACCCATAGCACCCACCAATCCCCCCCCCCACCCAGGTGCCCAGTCCATGGTGAGCATCCACGTGCAGCACCCACCCGAAGCCTTGGTCACCATCCACCAAGTGGAACGGGTGCGGGGGGGAGAGGAGACCCCCCCAGCACCCACAGCCCCCCCAGCACCCAAAGCCCCCCGCCCAGCACCCCTCTATCGCGTCGTGGCGCAGAGCAGCCCCCGGGTGCCCCCCAGCGAGGAGGGTGCTGGGTACGGGTACTGCTTCCGGCAGCTGCGCGGGGGAGAGGTGAGACCCCCACCCCGGGGGGGGGGGCAGTGGGTGCTGGGGGGGGGGGATGTGGGTGCTGGGATGGGACGTGGGTGCTGGGAGGGGACAGGAGGGGACGTGGGTGCTGGGATGGGATGTGGGTTCTGGGATGGGACGTGGGTGCTGGGGGGAGTATGTGGGTGCTGGGAGGGGATGGGGGTGCTGGGGGGGTGCTGGGACATGGGTGCTGGGATGGGATGTGGGTGCTGGGATGGGATGTGGGTGCTGGGGCGTGGGTGCTGGGAGGGGGGACATGGGTGCTGGGATGGGATGTGGGTGCTGGGATGGGATGTGGGTGCTGGGGCGTGGGTGCTGGGAGGGGGGACATGGGTGCTGGGATGGGACAGGAGGGGACATGGGTGCTGGGGGGGATGTGGGTGCTGGGATGGGACGTGGGTGCTGGGGGGTGGGTGCTGGGGGAGTATGTGGGTGCTGGGAGGGGGGACATGGGTGCTGGGATGGGATGTGGGTGCTGGGAGGGGGGACGTGGGTGCTGGGATGGGACAGGATGGGACGTGGGTGCTGCAGGGGGATGTGGGTGCTGGGAGGGGGGGGGAATGTAGGTGCTGCGACAGGGACCTGGGTGCAGTGCAGAGCTCAGGACCCCCACCACCCCCACCCCCTCCCTCACCCACCCATGGGTGGGGGTCCGGGTGGGGTGGGGGTGCATGACCCCCCCCCTCTTCACCCACCCCCCCCACCCTGCAGTGCAGCTCCCCCCTCCCCGGTCTCCGCACCCAGGACGTCTGCTGCCGGGGCGCCGGCGTGGCGTGGGGGGTCCACGAGTGCCAGCCCTGCGACGGCCACCCCCGTAAGGACACTGGGGGGGGGGGGGGACACGAGTGGGGGTTGAGGACACGAGTGGGGGGGGTGAGGACACGAGTGGGGGGGGTGAGGACACGAGTGGGGGGGTGATCTCATCTCTCTGCCCCCCCCACCCCAGAGCTGCCCCAGCGGGATGCTCCGTGTCCCCAAGGCTTCCAGCGCGTCAATGGGTCCTGCGTGGGTGAGTTTTGGGGGGGGCGAGGGGGGGGATATGGGGGGGGGGGGAGGAGTGGGGGGCTCTGATCCCCCCCCCGTGTCCGTGTCGTCCCCCCCCCCCCCCAGACGTGGATGAGTGCCAGGAGGGGGGGTTCTGCCAGAACGGGCTCTGCACCAACACGCGGGGCAGCTTCGCCTGCCTCTGCCAGCCGGGATTCCTGCTGGATTCTTCCCGCTCCAGCTGCATCTGTGAGCGCTGGGTGGGGCGGGATTGGGATTGGGATTGGGAGTGGGATGGGATTGGGGTGGGGATGGGATTGGGATGGGGATGGGGATGGGATTGGGGTGGGGATGGGATGGGGATTGGGATGGGGATGGGGATGGGATTGGGATGGGATGGGATGGGGATTGGGATAGGATTGGGATGGGGATGGGATTGGGGTGGGGATGGGATTGGGATGGGGATGGGATGGGGTGGGGATGGGATTGGGATGGGATTGGGGTGGGGATGGGATGGGGATGGGGATGGGATTGGGATGGGGATGGGATTGGGGTGGGGATGGGATTGGGTTTGGGGTGGGGATGGGATTGGGGTGGGGATGGGATGGGGATGGGATTGGGATGGGGATGGGATTGGGATGGGATTGGGGTGGGGATGGGATGGGGATGGGGATGGGATTGGGATGGGGATGGGATTGGGGTGGGGATGGGATTGGGTTTGGGGTGGGGATGGGATTGGGATGGGATTGAGATGGGGTGGGGATGGGATTGGGATGGGGATGGGATTGGGTTTGGGGTGGGGATGGGATTGGGATGGGATTGAGATGGGGTGGGGATGGGATTGGGATGGGATGGGGATGGGATTGGGATGGGGATGGGATTGGGATAGGATTGGGATGGGGATGGGATTGGGATGGGGATGGGATTGGGATTGGGGTGGGGATGGGATTGGGATGGGATTGGGGTGGGGATGGGATTGGGATGGGGATGGGATTGGGATGGGGATGGGATGGGGATGGGGTGGAGATGGGATGGGATTGGGATGGGATGGGGATGGGACAGGGATGGGGTGGGATTGAGATTGGGGTGGGGATGGGATTGGGATAGGATTGGGACTGGGATGGGATTGGGATTGGGATGGGATTGGGATTGGGATAGGATTGGGATTGGGATGGGATTGGGGTGGGGATGGGATTGGGATTGGGGTGGGGTGTGATAGGGGTGGGATTGGGATGGGATGGGAATGGGGATGGGGTGGGGACATGGGCAAGGATGGGATTTGGGATGGGGTGGGTGCAGGGACGAGGAGGGTCCCGGGTGGCTTCACACACACACCCCCCCCCCGCCCCGTTCCCCGCCCCCCAGCCCACCAGGTGATCTCGGAGGCGCGGGGACCCTGCTACCGCGTCCTGCGGGAGGGGCGCTGCGCCCTCCCCACCCTCCGCAACATCACCCGGCAGATCTGCTGCTGCAGCCGGGTGGGCAAAGCCTGGGGGGGCTCCTGCCTCCGCTGCCCCCCCTTCGGCTCCGGTGAGACCCCCCCCCAAACTTCAGACCTGGGTCCCCTCCCAGCACCCTCCATCCGTAGGGACGCTGCGAGGATGCTGCTCCATGGTGGGTGGGGGGGTTTCTAGGGATGCAGATTTGGGGGTGACACCCCCCCCCCCCCATATTTCCTCTCCCGCTGCAGAGGGGTTCAAGGAGATCTGCCCGGCCGGCCCCGGTTACCATTACTCCGCCTCCGACCTTCGCTACAACACCCGATACCTGGGGCAGGATCTGGCCCGCGTCCCCCTCGGCCGTCCCCGCGCCGTCACCGCCGCTCCCCCCCGCCACCCGTGAGCACCCGTCGCCCCCCCACACCCCAGCACCCCACGCCTAACTGGGGTCACCTTCACCCACACCCCCTCCCCAACCCTTCGCCCTGCAGCCCGATGGCAGGAGGAGCGACGACCGGGTCCCCTGCCCGTCACCCGAATGCCACCCGTCCCCACGAGGCCACCGCTGGTCCCCGAGAGGCCACCGCTGGTCCCCGAGAGGCCACCGCCAGCCCCCGAGGTCATTGTGGTCCCACGACCCACCCAGGGACTGGTGGGACCCTTCCCCACCCGGGAGGGACCGAGTCCAGGTAGGGGTTTTGGGGGTGTCGTTCGTCCCCCCGTCCCCCCCCAAACTTTGCAGGGTCGCAGGTTTGCACGCGTGCACGGTGGCGCGGGGTTGCACGCGGGCGCGGTTGCGTTCGGCCCAGCCGAACGCGCCCGCGCGCTCGCCCACGCGCGCCGTCGGCACGCGGGCGCGGCCGCGCGCACCGACGCTCCGGCGCGCGAGTGCTCAGTTGAACACGTTGCGCGGCGTCGCACGCGTACGAGGTCACGCGCCCGCACGGCTGCACGCGCGCACGACCGGCCCCTTCCCGTCCGTCGCGCGCGCGTGTGCGCGCTCACAACCCCTCCGTTTCGCGGCAGCCGTCGGCAGCGTCTGCGAGAGGAACCCCCAGATCTGCGGCCCCGGGCGCTGCGTCCCCCGCCAGGGCGGTTACACCTGCCTCTGCCACCCTGGGTTCTGGCTCAGCACCCAGGGCACCCACTGCATCGGTGAGGGTGGGGGGGGGGGTGCTCCAGGCTGGAGGGGGCATGGGGGTCCCTGTCCGTTGTCTGTGCGTGCACCCCACCCATCCCTGCGAGCACCCGTCTCTCCATGCACCCACCCATCCCTCTGAGCACCCACCTCTCCGTGCACCAATCCCTCTGGGCACCCATTACTCCATGCCCCCACTTTGTGCACCCACCCATCCCTCTGGGCACCCATCCCTCTGGGCACCACCTCTCCCTGCACCCATCCCTCTGGGCACCCACCCTCTTCTCCATGCACCCACCCATCCCTCTGGGCACCCACCTCTCCCTGCACCCACCTCTCCATGCACCCACCCATCCCTCTGGGCACCCATCCCTCTGGGCACCACCTCTCCCTGCACCCATCTCTCCATACAGCCACCCCTCCCTGCACCCACTCATTGCTCCGGACACCCACCTCTCCCTGCACCCGCCCATCCCTCTGGGCACCCACCTCTCCCTGCACCCATCCCTCTGGGCACCCACCCACCTCTCCCTGCACCCACCCATCCCTCTGAGCACCCACTTCTCCCTGCACCCACCCATCTCTCCAAGCACCCACCTCTCCCTGCACCCACCCATCCCTCTGAGCACCCACCCATCCCTCTGGGCACCCACCTCTCCCTGCACCCATCCCTCTGGGTACCCACCCACCTCTCCGTGCACCCACCCATCCCTCTGAGCACCCACTTCTCCCTGCACCCACCCATCCCTCCAAGCACCCACCTGTCCCTGCACCCACCCATCCCTCTGAGCACCCACCCATCCCGCACCCATCCACCTCTCCCTGCACCCACCCATCCCTCTGGGCACCCACCCTCTTCTCCATGCACCCACCCATCCCTCCGAGCACCCATCCCTCTGAGCACCCACCTCTCCCTGCACCCCCACCCCTGAGCACCCAACCCCGCTTTTCTCCCCAGACGTCGACGAGTGCCGGCGCAGCCCCCGACCCTGCGCCAACGGGCGCTGCGAGAACTCGGTGGGGAGTTACCGCTGCGTCTGCTCCCCCGGTTACCGTCCCGGCGCCGCCGGCACCGACTGCCAAGGTCAGCGGGGACCCCGGGTGGGTGCCACCCGCACGGTCACCTGGGTCCTCGGGTGACCCGAGCGCGACCGCTGTCCCCGCAGATGTGGATGAGTGCGCCCAGAGCCCCCCGCCCTGCGCCCACGGGCGTTGCGAGAACTTGCCGGGTGGCTACCGTTGTGCCTGTCCCGCCGGCTACCGGGGGGCCGCGCCGGATGAGCCCTGCGAGGGTGAGCGGGGGGGGGACGGGGGCGCTGTCATGGGGGGGGTCATCGTGGTGTGGGGTCACCATGCCATCAGGTCACCGGGCCATGGGGTCACCATGCCATGGGGTCACCGTGCCATGGTCTCCCCGTGCCATGGTCTCCCCATGCTATGAGGTCACTGTGCCATGATCTCCCCATGCTATTGGGTCACCATGCCATGGGGTCACCATACCATGAGGTCACTGGGCCATGGGGTCACTGTGCCATGATCTCCCCATGCCATTGGGTCACCATGCCACGAGGTCACCGTGCCTTTGAGTCATCATGCCATGGTCTCCCTATGCCAGGAGATCACCATGCCATGGGGTCACCATACCATGAGGTCACTGGGCCATGGGGTCACTGGGCCATGCTCTCCCCATGCTATGAGGTCACTGGGCCATGATCTCCCCATGCCATTGGGTCACCATGCCATGAGGTCACCGTGCCTTTGAGTCATCATGCCATGGTCTCCCTATGCCAGGAGGTCACCATGCCATGGGGTCACCATGCCATGAGGTCACTGGGCCATGGGGTCAATGTGGCATTGGGTCACCATGCTCTGGTCTCCCTATGCCATGAGGTCACAGGGCCATGGGGTCACCATGCCATTGGGTCACCATGCCATGGTCTCCCCATGCTATGAGGTCACCGTGCCATGATCTCCTCAGGCCATTGGGTCACCATGCCGTGGGGTCACCATACCATTGGGTCACCACGCCACAGTCTCCCTATGCCATGAGGTCACCATACCATGAGGTCATCATGCCATGATCTCACCATGCCATTGGGTCACCATGCCATGGTCTCCCCATGCCATGGGGTCACCACACCACGGGCTTGCCGTGCCGGTACCTGACCCCTCCATCCCACGCAGACATCGACGAGTGTGAGAACCACCTCGCCTGCCCTGGCCAAGAGTGCGTCAACACCCCGGGCTCCTTCCAGTGCCAGCCCTGCCGCGAGGGCTTCCAGCTCCACCGTGGCCGCTGCGCAGGTACCCCCTACCTGTCCCCCCACAAAGGGGCACCCTCAAATCCTACTGGTGACCCCCACACACACTCGTAACCCTCCTGTCCCCCAGACGTGGACGAGTGCGCAGTGGGTTCCCCCTGCGGCCCCCACGGCCACTGCGCCAACACCGAGGGCTCCTTCCGCTGCGAGTGCCGGCGCGGTTACCGAGCAGGCGGCGACGGCACGCCGTGCGCAGGTGAGTGGGGACCCTCGTGGTGACACCGCGTCCCCGTCGCCCACCCTGACGCCGTCGTGCGCCCGTAGACATCAACGAGTGCCTGGAGGGCGACTTCTGCTTCCCCCACGGCGAGTGCCTCAACACCGAGGGCTCCTACGCCTGCCTCTGCGCCCAGGGCTACGCCAGCACCCCCCAGGGCACCGCCTGCGCCGGTGGGCGACACCCCGCACCCCTGGCCACCCCTGCCCGTCCCACTTACCGTGCCCGGCATCGTCCCGTGCCCATCCTGGTCCCCATGCCCATTCCAGTTCCCGCGTCCCCATTCCCATCCCAGTCCCTGTGTCCCCATTCCCATCCCAGTCCCTGTTCCCATCCAGATCTCTTGTACGCATCCCAGTCCCCATGACCTCATACCCATCCCGGTTCCCATGTCCCTGTGCCCATCCCAGTCCCCATGCCCATCCCAGTCCCCATGCCCATCCCAGTCCCCATGTCCCCGTGCCCATCCCAGTCTCCGTGCCCATCTCAGTCCCCATGTCCCCATTCCCATCCCAGTCCCCATTCCCATCCCACTCCCTGTGTCCCCATTCCCATCCCAGTCTCCGTGCCCATCCCAGTCCCCGTGTCCCCATTCCCATCCCAGTCCCCATTCCCATCCCAGTCCCCATGTCCCCATTCCCATCCCAGTCCCCATTCCCATCCCGGTCCCACTCCTGCCCCCCTTCACCCCCGTGCCCCCCCCCCCCGGCAGACGTGGACGAGTGCCAGCGCGGGGGCGTCTGCGAGGGCGGCCGCTGCGTCAACACCGACGGTTCCTTCGAGTGCCACTGCCCGGCGGGTTTCCGCACCGACTCCGACAAAGCCCTGTGCCAGGGTGAGGGGCTGCGGCCACCCCGGCGAGGGGACGGGCGCCGCCGGCGCCGTGGGGTTGGCACGGAGGGTGACTTGTCCCCGCAGACGTAGACGAGTGCCAGGAGTACGGCGCCAGCCTCTGCGGCGCCCAGCGCTGCGAAAACATCCCCGGCTCCTACCGCTGCGTCACCGATTGCCAACCCGGCTACCGGGCCGGTGACGGTGGCGACTGCGTCGGTGAGTTGCCCGGGCATGGGGACCAGGCTGGGGACCAGGGTGGGCACGGGGTTGCTCCGTGGCTGGGTGTCCCCGCTATCCCCAGCCTTGTGTCCCCCGCCGGCCATCCCCGGGGTGTCCCGCCTGTCCCCGCAGACGTAGACGAGTGCCAGGAGTACGGCGCCAGCCTCTGCGGCACCCAACGCTGCGACAACCTCCCCGGTTCCTATCGCTGCGTCACCGATTGCCAACCAGGCTACCGGCTTGGTGACGACAGGGACTGCGTCGGTGAGTGCCGGGATGGGGGGGGGGGGCGTAGGGGACGGGGACACCACACCACGGGGCGCCGCCAGGCAGCGGGGACCACACCATGGGGTACATCAGGCCAGGGTTGGCTCATCACTGCGCTGGGGTGGGGTCACTCATCATGGTCAGTCCCCCCCCCCCCCCCCCCAAAAAAAATGCTTTCCCCCCCCCCGCTTTTTTTCCGCAGACGTGGACGAATGCTCCAACGGGACTTTGTGCGGAGCCCACGCCACGTGCCACAACCTCCCCGGCTCCTTCCAGTGCGCCTGCGATCCGGGCTACGAAACCGCCCGCCACGGCCACCACTGCGTGGGTACGGCCGGGACCTGGGCAGGGGGTAGAAAGGGGTGGGGGGGTGGGGTGGGGGGGTCAGGCATCCCCCCCATCCCTCCCAATTTTGCTTCTTGTAGATGTGGATGAATGCGAGACGTTACGGGGGGTCTGCGGGGCCGAACGCTGCGAGAACGTCGAAGGCTCCTTCCTCTGCCTCTGCCCCGACAGCCGGGATGAATTTGACCCCGTGACGGGGCGTTGCGGCCCCCCCCCCAACCCCCCAAACCCCCCCGCGGGCTCATGGCACGGCTGCCTGTTTCAGCAAAGCTTGTGGGGTGCTGGCACCCAACGTCACCCAGCAGCAATGCTGCTGCAGCCTGGGCTGGACTTGGGGCACCCAGTGTCCTGCCCAGCCCTGCCCAGCCCCCGGCACTGGTAGGACCCCCCCGGGCCCCCCCCCCCCACCCCGCTCCCCGAAGTTCCTTCCCCCCACCCCCGCCCCGGGGGTCCAGCCCCTTGGGTTGGGGGGGGGGGTGTCAGCCCTTGGTGTGGGCACGCAGGCATCGGCCGGGGCGGGGGGGGGGCAGGGAGGTGGGGGGGCGGGGTGCAGGCAGGGGAGGGGTGTACGGGCAGGGGAGGGGGTGTGCAGGCAGAGGAGGGGGTGTATGGGCAGGGGAGGGAGTGCACGGGCAGGGGAGGGGGTATATCAGCAGGGGAGGGGGTGCACGGGCAGGGGAGGGGGTGCACGGGCAGGGGAGGGGGTGTGCAGGCAGAGGAGGGGGTATATCAGCAGGGGAGGGGGTATATCAGCAGGGGAGGGGGTGCACGGGCAGGGGAGGGGGTGCGCAGGCAGGGGAGGGGGTGCGCAGGCAGGGGAGAGGGTGTGCAGGCAGGGGAGGGGGTGTGCGGGCAGGAGAAGGGGTGTATGGGCAGGGGAGGGGGTGTACAGGCAGGGGAGGGGGTATATCAGTAGAGGAGGGGGTGTACAGGCAGGGGAGGGGTGCACAGGCAGGGGAGGGGTCTACAGGCAGGGGAGGGGGTGTGCAAGCAAGGGAGGGGGTGTGTGGGCAGGAGAAGGGGTGTACGGGCAGAGGAGGGGGCGTATGGGCAGAAGGGGTATACGGGCAGGGGAGGGGATGTACAGGCAGGGGAGGGGGTATATCAGCAGAGGAGGGGGTGCACAGGCAGGGGAGGGGGTGCACAGGCAGGCCCCATGTTGGTGACCGCACCGTGTCCCCCCCCCCTCCTCCAGACGATCACCTCACCATCTGCCCGCACGGGCAGGGCCGAGCCGCTGCTGGTCCCCAGGACTTGCCGGCAGGTGAGTGCTGCCCGTGGCCGGCTGCATCACCCGCTGGGATCCCCCTGGTCCCCTCCAGTCACTTGGGGACCCCCTGACCCTGCCCGTGCCCCCCCCCCCCCCCCCAGACGTGGACGAGTGCCGGCTCTTCGGGCCCCAGCTCTGCCGGGGGGGGGTTTGTCTCAACGCCGCCCCCGGCTTCAGCTGCTACTGCCCCAGCGGCTACTACTACGAGCAGGAGCATCTGCAGTGCGTGGGTGAGACCTCCCTGCCTGCACCCCTGCCTGACCCCTGCCAGCACCCTTCGTTCTGCCTGCACCCTGCCCACCTATGAGCAACCTGCCCACACCCCGATCCCTGCCTTCACCCTGACCTGCCTGCCTGCGCCCTCGCCTGCGCCCTGCCTGCGTTCTGACCGCCTGCCTGCACATCGGCCCCTGCCCACACGCCCAGCCCCCTGCCAGCACCCTGACTCCCTGCCTACACCCCAATCGCTGCCTTCACCCTGACTCTTGCCTGCATCCTACCCCCTGCCTGCAACCCCTGCCTGCGCCCTGACCACCTGCCTGCACATCAACCCTTGCCCGCACCAACCCCTTCCTTCACCCTGACCTCTGCCTGCACCCCCAGCCCCCCGCCTGACTCCTGCCTTCACCCTGACCCCTGCCTTCACCTTGACCCCTGCCTGCACCCCCAGCCCCCCTGCCTGACCCCTGCCTTTGCCCTGACCCCTGCCTGCACCCCCAGCCCCCCTGCCTGACCCCTGCCTTTGCCCTGACCCCTGTCTGTGCCCCCAGCCCCCCTGCCTGACCTCTGCCTTCACCTTGACCCCTGCCTGCACCTCCAGCCCTGCTGCCTGACCCCTGCCTTCACCCTGACCCCTGCCTGCACCCCCGGCCCCCCTTGCCTGACCCCTGCCTTCCCCCCCCCCCCCCCAGATAATGACGAGTGCGCGGCCGAGGAGGCAGAGCCCTGCCTGGGGGGTCGCTGCGTCAACACGGTGGGCTCCTACTACTGCTCCTGCCCCCCGCCGCTCGTCCTGGACGGGTCCCAGCGCCGCTGCGTCGCCAACGACACCCACCTGGGTGAGGGTCCCACCCGTGGGTGGGGGGGGTAAGGGTCCCAAGGGACCCTGCCTGATGATGCCCCCCCCCCCCGCCACCCCAGATGCTGCCCAAGCCGTGTGCTGGCAGGAGGTGGGGGTCGACCTGGTGTGCGGCAGACCCCGGCTGGACAGGCAGGTCACCTACACCGAGTGCTGCTGCCTGTACGGGCAGGCCTGGGGCATGGACTGCGCCCTCTGCCCTGCCCGCCACTCAGGTGACCCCCCCCCCCCCGACACCCCCCAAATCTTCCCCTTCCCTACTACCCCCCCCCCGCCATGGGTGCTGGGTTGGCATCTGTCGCCCTGCAACATGGGGATGCCCCCACCCACTGCACTCCCAGAATGGGGACCCCCCCTGCACCCCCACTGACCCCCCCGGCAATGTGGGCACCCCCTGCACCCCCCAGAACAGGGACCCCCTGCACCCCACTTAACCCAAGCAATGGGGGGACCCCCCCTGCACCCCCAAAACGTGGACCCCCCCCTGCACCCCACTTAACCCAAGCAATGGGGGGACCCCCCCTGCACCCCCAAAACGTGGACCCCCCCCTGCACCCCACTTAACCCAAGCAATGGGGGGGACCCCCTGCACACACAGAATGGGGACCCCCTGTACCCCCACTGACCCCCCTGGCAATGGGGGGGGGGGGACCCCTTGCACCCCCATCGCTCCCTCATCGATGGGTGGGGGGGTCCCTTGTAGCCCCCCCCCCCAAATGATGGTGACCCCCTTTGCATCCCCACAGCCCCCCAAGAATGGGGGGGGGGGGGGGAGTCCCTTGCAGCCCCCAAATGATGGTGAGGGTCCCTTGTAGCCCCCCCCCCCCAATAATGGGGTCCCCGGGTGATTGGGGGGGGGGTCTCTTACAGCCCCCTCAATTATAGGGGACCCTCTGCCTCCCCACAGCCCCCCAAGGACCCCCATGCCTCCCCCCCCCCCGGCTGCATGGGGTGGAGGGGGGTCCCCCAAAACCACCTTCTCCTTCTCCCCCCCCCCCGCAGACGACTTCGAGTTCCTCTGCAATGTGCTGCGCCCCCCCAACTACGGCCCCCCCCCGCGCCCCCCCCTCCTACGAATACGCCCCCGACTTCGCCCCCCCTTACGGCCTCCCTTACGGCCCCGACATTTTTGGGGGGCCCCGGGTTCCCCCCCCGGCTCTCCGCTCCGACTATGACCCTTATGGCTTTGGGGGGGTTGCGGGGGGTTACGACCCCCGGGGGGACCCTCTCTACGCCCCCCCCCGCTATGAGGGTGAAGATTTCGAGGATCCCCGGCGCCCCCTCGTCCATCGGCCCCGGGGACCCCGCTACGAGCCCCCCGACCCCCACCCCGGCCCCCCCTGGTCCTACCAACCCCACGGGACCGGGGGGTTCATCGAGGAGGAGGAAGAGGAGGAGGAGGAGGATGGTGAGTTTTTGGGGTGCGGCGGGGAGGGAGGGGGGGGGTTTATAGGGGAGGTGACCCCCCCACACACACACACGTACCCCCACCCATTGCAGGGGAGGAGGAGGAGTGTGGGGTGCTGAGCGGGTGCCGGAACGGGCGCTGCGTGCGGGTGCCCGACGGCTTCACCTGCGACTGCGATCCGGGGTACCGGCTGGACCCCGCTCGGCTGGACTGCGTCGGTGAGACACCCCCCCCCCCGGCACCCTGACCCCCCTCCCCAGCACCCTGACCCCCCCCAAACCCCCTCCCCAGCACCCTGACACCCCCCCTCAGCACCCTGACCCCCTCCCTGGCACCCAAACCCCCTCCCCAGCACCCTGACACCCCCCCACCCCAGGCACCCTGAGTCCCCCCCCGCACCCAACCCCCCTCCCCAGCACCCAAACTCCCTCACCCAGCATCCATACACACACCCCCTGCACCCAGACTCCCTCCCTGGCACCCAAATCCCCTTCCCCAGCACCCTGACACCCCCCCACCCCCAGCACCCTGAGCTCCCCCACATCTAAACCCCCTCCCCTGCACCCTGAGCCCCCGCCAGCACCCAGACCCCCTCCCAAGCACCCTGAGCCCCCCCCACACACCCAGACTCCCTCCCAAGCACCCAAACCCCCTCTCCTGCACCCAAACCCCCTCCCCAGCACCCTGAGCCCCCCCCAGCACCCAAACCCCCTCCCCAGCACCCTGAGCCCCCCCTGCACCCAGACCCCACCCACCCACCCCCCCCCTCCCCAGCACCCAACCTCCCTCACCCATCCCCCAACCCCTTTCCCCAGCACCCAAACACCCCCCCCCCAAAATTCTCCCCCTACCCCCCCCTTAACCCCCCCCCAATCCCCCCCCCCCTTTTTCCAGACATCGACGAGTGTTTGCAGGCAGCGCTCTGCCTGCCCGGCCGCTGCCTGAACACCCCCGGCTCCTTCCGCTGCCTCTGCCCCCCCGGCCACGTCCTGGCCCTGCCCACCCCCCGCTGCCTGCCCGCGCACCCCCCCCCCCCCGAGCCTGAGGGACCCCCCCCCCCCCCCAAATCTCCGCCGGGGGCCCCTATATTTATTGTGTGTGTGTATATATATATATATAATGTATAGGATCTGGGTGGGAGGACCCATCCTGCCCCCACCCACCCACCCCGGACCATCAATGGGGGGGGGGGGGGAGCACCCATGGGTGCTCCTGCTGGCACCTGGTTGGGTCATCATTCCCCCCCCCCCCCGCCGCCGCCTCGTTTTTGGGGTGCTGTGGTAGAGCATCCCAGGGATGGGGTGGGGGAGAAGTTTGGGGACCCCCCCCGCCCACTCACCCACTTTTACAGAATAAAGGTTTTCTATAAAATGAGGGTGCTGGGGGAGGGGTCATCTCCCCCCCACCCACTGTTTTTTGGGGGGGCTGGAGGGGATTTGGGTGCTGGGACCCCGTGGGGTTGAGTCCCACATGGTGCTGGTGCCCCCTCAGAACTGGGACACCCTCCCCCCCCCCCCCCACTGTGGGATTGGGACACCCCCCCCCCCCGCAGGACTGGAACCCCCCCACCCACCCTTCATGGACACTCCAAAAATGGGTGGGTGGCATCAGAAACCACCTCAGACGCCTCGGTGTTGTGTCATCACCCCCCAAAAAAACCAAACCACCACCCCATGGGGTGACCACGGTGAAGCTTTGGGCACCCCTTTATTGTCCTCCCCACACCCGGTGTCCCCCAACGTCCCCACCCAGGGGTGTCACGGGTGCTACCCGTTGACGGAACCCCTTCCACCGTGTCCCCCCCGGGTTGGTTTCTCCCCACCCTTCGTCCCTTCCAACAACCCGGCGTCTTCTTCTTCGACGGCTCCATCCGGTGACAAGATGCCGCTGGCGACGCCGTGGAGCTCGGCCAAGCGACGGAAGGTCCGCGCCAACAGCAAGACGCCCGTCAACCCCAACAGCAGATACGCTGGCGGTGGTGGGACAAGACATCAAGAACTCAACCGAGAGCTTTCAATTTGGGGGGTTCCGAGCCCCTGAACATCCCCCCCCCCCAAATTCCACTCACCGGCTACGGCTACTTGGTAGAGTTGCCTCAACGGTTGACCCGGTTGCTCCGCCGGCACGAGATCCCCCAACCCGATGGTGCAGAGGGAGATGACGCAGAAGTAGACGGCGTCCAAGTAGGTCCAGGTACCTTCAAGAACGTAAAACCCAACGGCAGGGAGAAGCACCGACACCCCCAAAGTGACCCCAACCAAAATGACGAAGTGGGCGCGAGCTGCTCCGCGCCGGCTGTAGCCCCAACGCGCCTGTAGGTACAACCGGGGCCGGTCGACCAACGGACCCGTCAAACGGTGGACGGCGGCGGTCAAGGTCAACATGGTGATGGGGACGCCCACCACGGCGTAGGCCATGCAGAAGGCTTTGCCGGCCGCTGAGAGGGGGGCCACCGAGCCGTAACCTTTTGGGGGGGGGGGGAAAGGGGGGGTTAGTGGGGTGCCCCCCACCCAGGGGATGGAGTTTGGGGGGGGGGTGGGAGGGAGTATGGGGTGGTGGTGGTGGGGTGTAGTCTTGGAGGGGGCATGGTGGGTCTTGGGGTGTAGGGGGGGTGCTGGGGTGTAGGGGGGTGCTGGGGTGTAGAGCGGTTGTGGGGATCATGGGGTGCTGGGGGGGGTCTTGGGGTGTAGGGGGGGTGCTGGGGTGTAGGGGGGTGCTGGGGTGTAGAGCGGTTGTGGGGATCATGGGGTGCTGGGGGGGGTCTTGGGGTGTAGGGGGGGTGCTGGGGTGTAGGGGGGTGCTGGGGTGTAGAGCGGTTGTGGGGATCATGGGGTGCTGGGGAGTCTTGGGGTGCAGGGGGGGTGCTGGGGTGTAGGGGGGTGCTGGGGATCATGGGGTGCAGGGAGGTCTTGGGGTGCAGGGGGGTCTTGGGGTGTAGGGGGGGTGCTGGGGTGTAGGGGGGTGCTGGGGATCATGGGGTGCTGGGGGGTCTTGGGGTGCAGGGAGGTCTTGGGGTGCAGGGGGGTCTTGGGTGTAGGGGGGGTGCTGGGGTGTAGGGGGGGTGCTGGGGTGTAGAGCGGTTGTGGGGATCATGGGGTGCAGGGAGGTCTTGGGGTGCAGGGGGGTGCTGGGGTGTAGGGGGGGTGCTGGGGTGCACGGAGAGGCCTGGGGTGCAGGGGGGTTCTGGGGTGCACACAGGGATTCTGGGGTGCACGGGGGGGGTCCTGCGGTGCAGGACGGTCCCGGGGTGCCCAGGGATTCTGGGGTGCACGGAAGGGAGGGGGGTCCTGGGGTGCACAGGGGGTTGGTCCAGGGGTGCAGGAGGATTCTGGGGTGCGGGGGGGGGGGGGCGGGGGGGACAGGGCACACCCAGGCACCCTGGGGTGCCCGGAGGGGCCCGGCCTTACCCACGGTGGTGAGGAGGGTGGTGACGAAGAGGAGGGAGGTGGCGAAGTCCCACTCGGAGCCGTTGAGGTTCCGGGAGGGTCGGGGGGTTCGGGGGGACCCGGGGGTCCCCTCCAACCCCCACAATCCCAGCGCTCCCAGCAGCAGCCACCCCGCGTAGGCGCCCGCCAGCAGCACCGCGCCGCGTCCCATCGCCCCGCCGCCCCTCACCGTAGCCTCCGGTCCCGGTTTTGGGGTTTTTTTTTTGGGGGGGGGGTTGTTTTTTTTCTTGCCACCCCCCCCCCCCTCGCCCGCCCTACCCCCTCCCCGCGTCGCCCCGGTTTTTTTGGTTTTTTTTTTTTTTTTTCCTTCGGTTCCCTCACCGCAACGTCCGGGAGCCCCGGTCCCGGCCCCGCACCGCGCCCATCACCGTGGATTCCGGTCGTACCGACATCGCCCCCCCCCGCCCCCCCGCCGCCGTCCATCACCCCGGGAACCGCCCCGGGGGTGGCACCGGGGGGGGGTGTGTGGAACGGGGGGGACTGGGGTGACCAGTAATGGGGTAACTGGGATGTTGGGGTGCAACTGGGGCGACCAGTAATGGGGGAACTGGGGTGACCAGTGACGGGGTAACTGGGGTGACCAGTAATGGGGGGACTGGGGAGACCAGTGACAGGGTAACTGGGGTGTTGGGGTGCAACTGGGGTGACCAGTGACAGGGTAACTGGGGTGACCAGTAATGGGGGGGACTGGGGTGACCAGTGATGGGGTAACTGGGGTGTTGGGGTGCAACTGGGGCGACCAGTAACGGGGGGAACTGGGGTGACCAGTGACGGGGTAACTGGGGTGTTGGGGTGCAACTGGGGTGACCAGTAACAGGGTAACTGGGGTGACCAGTAATGGGGGGGACTGGGGAGACCAGTGATGGGGTAACTGGGGCAACCAGTGACAGGGTAACTGGGATGTTGGGGTACAACTGGGGTGACCAGTAACGGGGGGACTGGGGAGACCAGTAACGGGGGGGGAACTGGAGTGACCAGTGACAGGGGGTAACTGGGATGCCGGGGTACAACTGGGGTGCCCAGTACCGGGGTGTAACTGGGCTGACTGGTCAGCAGGCACGAGGTCAAGGCGGGGGGCAGCCCCCCCCCCCAGACAGACGGGGTGTCCGCCCGCTGCCAGCGCCCATCCGGGTCACGGGACCGTCACGCGCTCCCACGGGACCCGCAGTTTCCTCCTGCCAGCGCCGCGGTGACGTCTGGGGGGGGACGGACACACGGATGGGGGGGGACGACACCCACACCCACGGGGGGGGGCGGTCCTGGGTGGGTGGGGACAAGGATGGGGTGACCCCTGCCCGGCCACCATGGAGCTCGTGGATTGCAGGGACGGTGACACCCAAGGGACACGGTGGCCCTGGGGACGCCACGGCCACCGCGGCCACCCCCATGGCCATGACACCGTGACCCTGGGGATCCCACGGCCACCCCCGTGGCCATGACACAGCGACCCTGGGGACGCCACGGCCACCACGACCACCCCCGTGGCCATGACCTGGTGGCTCTGGGGACGCCACGGCCACCGCGGCCACCCCCATGGCCATGACACCGTGACCCTGGGGATCCCACGGCCACCCCTGTGGCCATGACACAGCGACCCTGGGGACGCCACGGCCACCACGACCACCCCCGTGGCCATGACCTGGTGGCTCTGGGGACACTGTGGCCCCGGGGACGCCATGGCCACCACAGCCAGCCCCATGGCTATGACACCATCACCTTGGGGACCCCACGGCCACCACAGCCAGCTCTATGGCCGTGACTCGGTGGCCCTGGGGACCCCACAGCTGCCCCCGTGGGCTGTGACACAGCGGCCCTGGGGACGCCGTGGCCAGCATGGCCACCCCCGGGTGGCTATGACCTGGTGGCTCTGGGGACACCATGGCCACCACGGCTACCCCTGTGGCCATGACGCTGTGGCCCTGGGGACCCCACAGCTGTGACCCGGTGGCCCTGGGGACCCCACAGCCACCCCCGTGGGCCGTGACACGGTGGCCTTGGGGACACCGTGGCCATCGTGGGGGCCACCAGGTCCAAGAGCCAGCAGGCCCCGCCCAAGCTTATTCCGTTGCCATGGCGACAAAAAAGCCGGGCAGGCGCCGCCATCTTGAGGCCGGGCACGGCGTCACGGTTCCTCCTCGCTTCCGGTCACCTGTCAGAGCTTGGGGCAAACAGCCAGAAGGGGTTGCCGGGCCGCGGCGCCAACGACTTCCGTCAGAGGGACCAATCAGCGCCGCGTTCTGGGGTGGGTGGGGAGGGGAAAGCATGTGACGCGCCAGCTGACGGAAGCGGAAGTGAGGAGACGCGGCAGCGGGATGGAGCTGGACGGGGCGGCGCGGCACCGTGAGTGGAGGGGGGGGGCGGGAAGCGATCGGTCCCGGTCCCCTTCCCCCTCCCCGGCCTCACCCCTTCTTCTCCCCCGCAGCCCCCAAACGTCGGGTCCCGGCGGCGGCGCCGCGTATGGCGGATCCTCACCCTCTCTTCGATGATACCAGCGCGACGGGAGGCGGTGGGACCCACCCGGGCCGGGGCTACGGGGTACCGCCGGTAGCCGCTTCTTCCTCTTCTCCGTATCCACCGCCCGCTTCGTTTTTGGGTGAGCCGGTATCCAGCCTGGCCGTGGCTTACGGTACCAGCCTGGCCAACCAGGGCCGTGACATCGTGGATCGTAACGTGAGTGGCACCGCGTGGGTGAGGTGGGAAGAGGCTGCGTGACCGGTTACCGGGACCCCACGCGGTTTTTTAACTCCTCTCGTCCCTTCCGCAGCTCGATCGGTTCATCCCGGTGGGGAGGCTGAAGTATTATTTCGCCGTGGACACCGTCTACGTGGGCAGGAAGCTGGGGCTCCTCATCTTCCCCTTCGTGCATCAGGTGAGGGGAAGCGGGGGGGGGGGCGGGCCGGTACCGGGAGTGTTACCGGAGCCCCGGGAGGGCAGGGGGGGGCCCAAACCCTCTATGTGTGTCCTCCGCCCCCCCAGGACTGGCAGGTGAGGTACCAGCAGGACGCCCCGGTAGCCCCTCGCTTTGATGTCAACGCCCCCGATCTTTACATCCCGGGTATGTGGGTACCCCGCACTGGGGACCGACCCCCCCCCCTCCAGCCCCGGGGGGACCCCCCCCCCTGCCCCAGGGACTCCCCACCTCCCCCCCGCACCCCGATAATGTACATCTCCCGTTGGCCCCCCGCAGCGATGGCCTTCATCACCTACATCCTCGTCGCCGGCTTGGCGCTGGGCACCCAAAACAGGTGAGGCCGCCGTCCCCAAGCACCCCCCCCCCCCCCCCCCCCCCCCCCCCAAAAAAAAACCAGGGTGCAGGGAAAGCTGAGGACCCCCCCCAAATTTGAACACCCCACACCCCTCCCCAGATTCTCCCCCGACAGCCTGGGCTTGCAGGCGAGCTCGGCGCTGGCGTGGCTGATCGTAGAGGTGCTGGCCGTCCTCCTCAGCCTCTACCTCGTCACCGTCAACACCGACCTCACCACCATCGACCTCCTTGCCTTCGCCGGCTACAAATACGTGGGGTGAGAGGGTGGTTTGTTTTTTTTTTTTTTCTTTTAGGGGGGGCTAGTTTGTTGGTTTGGGGGTTGTTTTTATTTTCGGGGGGGCTGCACCCCGATAATCCCCCCCCCCCGTTTTGGTGGCGGCAGGATGATCATCGGCCTCCTCTCCGGGCTCCTCTTCGGCCGGACCGGTTATTACGTGGTGCTGAGCTGGTGTTGCCTCAGCATCTTCGTCTTCATGGTAAAGAGAGGGTGGAAAAAAAGGGGGGGGGTGTAATCGGGGGGGGGGGGTCACCCCCTTTTTTTTTACTGTTTTCTTCCCCCCAACAAGATCAGGACGCTGCGGCTGAAGCTGCTGTCGGAGGCGGCGGCCGAGGGGGTGCTGGTGCGGGGGGCCAAGAACCAGCTGCGGATGTACTTGACCATGGCCATCGCCGCCGCCCAGCCCCTCTTCATGTACTGGCTCACCTACCACCTCCTCAGGTGAGGGGGGGACCCCCCGAACCCCAACTTTACCCCCCCTGAACCCCAACTTTACCCCCACCCCGAACCTCCCTTCACCCTCGGCTGCTTCAATAAACGCTGCCTGAGGAGCGTGATGTGCGTGCGGTGTCTGCACCCTGCTTTTTGGGGGGGGGGGTTACCCTGCTTTTTTTGGGGGGTTACCCTGCTTTTTGGGGGGGTTGGATAGTGGGGAGCCCCCCCTCGATGTCACATGCCCCCCCTTCAATATAACAGGGTGCAGCAAGCAGTTGTGGGGTCACCCCCCTGCCCCCAGCTAAAGCCACCAGATTTTGGGGTCACCTTCCCACCACCCCCCCCCCACGGCTGTTGTGTCATCCCCCCCGATTTTGGGGTGCAGGGAGCCCCCCCCGGGAGGGGGGGGGTCTTGTCCCCTCTGTCCCCACCCAGTGCCACCAGGGTGTGACGACCATGGACTTTACTCCGGTGACGCCTTTAAGCTCTTTATTGGGAAAGGGGGGGGGCATAGGTGACACCCCATGGCGGGTTGGGGGGGGGGGTGTGTTGTCACCCCCATGGCAGGTCAGGGGGGGCATGCTGTCACCCCCCTGTCACCTCCTGCCCCCCGTCACCTCCTGTCCCTCCCCCCTCAGTGCCTTTTCTTCTCCTTCTCCTTGGATTTCTTGTGCAGTTTCTCCTTTTTCTTGTGCTCGTGGCCGGGGTGGTGCTGGGGGGGGGGGGTAAAGGGGGGGGGTTAAGGGGGTGTATGGGGGCCCCCAGGGTTGCCTGTCTCCCCCCCAGCAAGTTTTTGGGGTGCAGGGGGGGCACGGCAGGCAGGGGGGTGTCTGTCCTTACCTTCCTCTCGTCGTCAGAGCTGGAGCTGGAACTGGAGGAGTCAGAGGAGTGGCCATCCTGGGGGGGGGGGGGGGGGGGGGGAAGAAGTTAGCAGGGATTTAGGGTGCCCCCCACCCAGGTTTTGGGGTTCCCAGGTTTGGGAGTCCCCCTGCAGCCCCCTCACCTTGTGCTTCTTGCCCGGTTCCTTGTGCTGCTTGTCCATGGCGGGAGGGAGCTGCCAGCGGCTGCGGCGCCGGCCGGGGCCCCCCCAGTTTTTATGGGTGCGTGGGGCAGGGTGGGGGGACTTTGCCCTGGGTGGTGCCTCTTGGGGGGGGGGGGGGGGGCCGGAACCAAGTAATTTGGGGGTGTATTTGCATGGGTGGAGGGGCAAGGTCCCCAAAACGGGGACAGTTCAGTCCCTTATCTCCCCACCCCCCCACCCCAATTTTCCCCAACAGGTCAGGGGGGGCAGAAAATAGGGGGAACCCCAACTGCCACCCCCCCCCACCCCCCCAGGGTGTGTCTGGCGCCAGGGTGGGGTCACAGGGTGGGGTATTTTTGCTGAGCTGGCAGATTTAGGGTGCTGGGGGGAACATGACACACAGGAGGGAGTGCCAGCGCCACCCCCCGCAACAACTACAGGCACCCAGACCCACAATTTTGGGGGCCCTCCCCAAAAAAAGAAATGTGGGGGTCCCAACCCCATCAGAGCTTCCCCCCCCATGTCTGAGCCTCTGAGCCCCCCCCCCCAGGTGATTTTGGGGTGCCCCCTACCCACCCCAAGAATCCCAAGCCCCCCCCAGCGTGGTTCAATCTCCCTTTATTCAGAAAAAAAATAATTAAACCCTTTAACGTATAAAAAAAAACCCCGGAACCCCAAAATTAACCCCTAAATCCAGTTGATTCAATACAACGATCACAAACATTTCCCCCCCCCCCCCCACCGCGTGCCCCCCACCCCAAAAGCAAGGAGAGGGTGACCCCCTAAAATCACTGGGACCCCCCCAAAAATGACTGGGAACCCCCCAAAAATCACTGATCCCAGCCCGCCGCTGAATCCGAGTGGGAATAGCCAGGAAGGGGGAGAACCCCCCCATGGGGCCGGGGGGGGGCGGAAGAAGCTTTACCCCCCCCCCCCACCCCTTTTTTTCTACAAAAGAATTAAAAAACCAAACAAACCCCGAAAAATAATTATAAAGAACAAGCGAGGTGCCCAAAATGCACCAGAGAAGTCATTTTGGGGGGGGGTGTCACAAAAAAGGGGTGCCCCCCCCCCTCAGAGGGTGTAGGCGTTGCTCATCAGATATTCCTTGTCGTCGCCGGGGCTCCATCCCATTCCCGTTCCCGGCATCTCCGGTCTTTTCCGGCACGTCTTGATGGTGACGTCAGTGACGTAACCCAATAAAATAGCGGCCAGGACGGCCAGGAGCACCCCCAATGCCAACGCTGTGGGGTGACACCCCCCCCAAAAAGTAATAAATAATGATGTCACCGATGTTCCCGAGGGCGGCGGGGACCGGAGCGCGCGTGCGCCCTGTGCCGGTCGCTTACCTTTGGTAGAGAGGAAATCGCGGTGGAAATCGTCACCGGCGTCGCCGGGATTTTCTGCGCGGAGAGAAAACGGGGTGAGACAGGGTGGGGGGCAGGAGGGGACAGGGTGGCCCTTGGGGACATTTTGGGGACGGTCGCCTTGTCGCTCACCTGGTTTGATGACGCAACGGTTCAAACATTCTTCTTCGTTTTGGTAATTGTTTTTATTTCCCCGGCAACCGCCGTAGATGAATTGACGGCAGGTTCGGTTTGCCGGGTTGTAATACCAGCGGAGGAAGGAGGCACGGCACGGACCCGTCACTCGGGGGACGGTGCAGGATTCTGGGGGTGCAGGGGAGGGAAGGAAAAGGGTACGGTGGGTGCTGAGCGCCCCTCAAAATTCTCCCGGCGCTGCCCGAGGCGGGGGGGGAGAGGGATTCGGCAGCGCCGAGCGGAGCCGTGAGGTTTTACCGTCGTAGGTGGAGTCGGTCTGCTTGGAGTGATGTTCGGGTTTCCTCGAAGCTGGGGAAAATGATTAAAAAAAACCCCACAAAATTAATTTGTGGGGTGGTTTGGAGGGGGGGGTGGCACCAAAAGAAGAAAAGAATGGAATTTGGGGGGTTATTTGGGGCGGGGAGGCCAAAACAGTAAAAAAAACCCCCTCAAATTACCCAATTTGGTGGGTTATTTTGGGGTGTTTGGGGCCAAAACGATTTTAAAAAACCCAAAATAGCCCAATTTGGTGGGTTATTTGAGCGATTTTGGCACCAAAACTGTAAAAAAAATCCCCAAATAACCCGATTTGGTGGGTTGTTTGGGGGTGTTTGATGCCAAAACAGCAAAAAAATCCCAAAATAAGCCAATTTGGTGGATTATTTGGGGGGTTTTGGCACCAAAACAATAAAATAACCCAAAATGACGCAATTTAGTGAGTTATTTGGGGGGTTTCAGCACCGAAACAGTAAAAATAACCCAATTTGGTGAGTTGTTTGCAGGTGTTTGATGCCGAAACAGTCACAAAAACCCCCAAACCAGCCCGATTTGGGGGGTTATTTTGGGGTGTTTGCTGCCAAAACAGTTTAAAAAAAAAACCCTAAAATAACCCAATTTGGTGAGTTATTTGGGGTTGTTTTTTTTCACCAAAACAATAATAAAAAAACCCAAATATAGCCCAATTAAGTGGGTTATCTTGGGTTTTTTTGGCACCAAAACAATAATGAAATTTGGTGGGTTTTTTTGGAGTATTTGATGCCAAAACAGTAAAGAAAAAACCCAAAATAAGCCAAATGGGGCAGGGAGGCACCAAAACAATAAAATAACCCAAAATGACCCAATCTGGTGGCTTATTTTGGTCTTTTTTGACACCAAACCAATAAAAACCCCCAAAATAACCCCCCAAATTGACTATTTTTGAGGTGTTTGACACCAAATTTAGTGTTAAAGCCTCCCGGGAGGAGGAATTTGGGCAAGGGATCCCCCAAAACCGGGCTGCGGCGGCGTTCACAGCGACGATCACCGGGATCTCCCCGGGGACAGGATCGGCACCGTACGCGTGTCGTGTGTCCCCCCCCGCCCTGCAGCCAAACGCCGCGGTGACCTCACCCCCTCCGAGGACGCAACTCTCCCGACATTCCCGCTCCGTCGGGAAATTGTTGGCGTTTCCCTCGCAACCACCGAAGACGAAGCTTTGGCACAAGCCGACGGTGACGTTGAACCACCACCGCGGCATCGAGGCCCGGCACCGTCCCACCACCTTGGGCAGCGAGCAGAGCTCTGCCAGCATTAAAAAAAAAGACGTTAAACAGTGACAAACCCCATTTTCCTCCAATTTTTGGGGGGGGCTGAAGCAACCCCACCGGTTTTGGAAGGGATTTACCAGCCCGGCAACCCGGCTCTGCACCGATTCCTGGCACGAGGCAGAAGCCGGGAGATGGGGGGGACCCCGAATGGGATCGTGGGGTGGGGGCGCAGCCCCTGAGAGCCACAAGGAGGTTTGGGGGGGGGTTCTATGTGCTGCCCCCCAAAAATTAATCCGCCTCCTGGGGTCCTGACAAGGTTTAGGGGGGGGGAAGAGCTGGCGGCACACGGATTTGCCAGGCCAGCGACCACAACACTGCAAAATTATCCAGCTGGGACTCGATTTCCAGCTGAAAGTGATGAAATGCGTTTAAAAAAAAAACCAAAACAACCCCCAAAAGCCCCATTTTTGGCTCAGGAAGAGAAAATCCCAGCGGGATCAGACTCCAGCAGCCTGGAAAAGGCCCAAATTTCTTCCTCGTTAAGCCACCAAGGTAACGAAGTCGGTTTAAAAGTGCAAGTCGTTTCCTGTTTACGGAGATTTAAGGGCAGTGACCGAGTGAACTCGTTCCCTCAAGGGCTCCTGGCCGCTCTCCGGGGTCAGTCGGGATAACCGGGATCTGGATTTTTGCCGGGGAAAAAGCTGCCGCTTCATCCCGAGGGACCGTAGGGAAGGGACCGGGTGCTGAATTTGTGTGTTCTCCCCCAAAGCTGGGGGTGCTTTGAACCCCCATAAACCAACCCCGGGCCCTTGGGGAGGGCTTGGGTTGGATTTCCTCGTGGCGAGGAGGAAGTTTGGAGCAGAAGGAGTGACGGCATGGCGGCTTTTGGGGGGGGGGGGGGAGATGGAAACCCCTTTTCTATTCCCCCCAGAGTCGCTCCCTGAGGCCATAACCCTGCTCAGACCCTTCCCCTGAGGTCACGACCCCCTCAGAGACACCCCCCCCCAAAAAAAAAGGCCAGAGTCCCCCCAAGAGTGGTTCTGAGACCCTCCCCTGATGCTGTGACCCCACAGGCCTCAGGCTCACCCCTCCAAGGCCCGATTCTCCCCTCCAAAGGCCACAACCCTTACAGAGTCCCCCAAGGCGCCCCCAAAGCCACGGCCCCTCCTCAGAAACCCTCAGAGGGCTTCAAAACGCCTCCCTCAATGCTGTGACCCCCCCCCAAAAACCTTCTCTGGGATCCCCCCCCTCAAAGATCAGGACCCCCCCTCAGGGCCCTTACAGGGTCCCCAGAGCCCCCCCCTCCCAAAGACACCCCCTCTCTTCCCAGGAGCCCTCGGAGCATTCTCCTCAAGGCAGGGACCCCAGTCAAAACCTCCCTCAGGACCCTCTCAGGGCCCTTTCCAGAATCCCCCAGAGCCCCCCCAAAACCACGGTGTCGTGTCCCCCCCCTCCCTCTTCAGGAACCCTCAGAGGGCTTCAAAGCCCCTCGCTCAATGCTCTGACCACCTCCCCAAAACGCTCCCAGGGATCCCCCCGAAGGCCAGAACCCCCTCAGGGCCCTCAAAGGCCGCGACTTCCACCCCCGCCCAGAGACCCTCCCTCAGGGGACCCCCCCAAGGCCCTCAGGAGGCCGCGGCCTCCCCCCCAAGAGGCCCCCAAATGCCGCCGCCGCCCCCCCCCCCCCGCCCCCGCCCCGGGGCCTGGAGGCGGCCGTTACCGAGTAGGGGGGGCCCGTTAGGACCGGGCCGAGCGTCGATGGCGGCGGCGGCCGCGGGCAGAAGCAGCAGCAGGAGCAGGAGCGGGAAGAGCCGCCCAGGCGCCATGGCCGCCACCGCCACTGCGTCACACAGGTGCGCCCCGCCCGCCTGCGTCACACAGGTGCGCCCCTCCCCTCCGCTAAGCTCCGCCCCTCCCGTCCCGCGACGCACAGGTGCGTCCCGCCCCCCTCGCCAAGCCACGCCTCCCTCGCCAAAACCCCGCCCCTCGTGTACAGGCCCCGCCCCTCGTGTACAGGCCCCGCCCCCGGACTCAGGCCCCGCCTGTCAGGGCGCAGCTGCCAAAAGCCCCGCCCCTTCGTTTGCATGCGGCGCGGGAAAAAGTGCTGCATGGCGCCCGTCGGGAAGCCGGAGGTAGAGGGTGGTATAGGGGCTATAGGGTTAGGGGAGCTGGAGGGGGCTATAGGGGCCTGTAGAGAGCTATAGGGTTAGGGGAGCTGGGGGGCCATAGGGTTAGGGGAGCTGTGAGTGCTATAGGAGCTATAGGGTTAGGGGAACTGCAGGCGCTATAGGGGCTATAGGGTTAGGTGAGCACTGTGAGTGCTATAGGGGGCTGTAGGATTAGGGGAGCTGTAGGTGCTATAGGTGTTATAGGGGGCTATAAGGTTAGGGGAGCAGTGGGTGCTATAGAGCCTATAGGGTTAGGGGAGCTGTGGGTGCTATAGGGTGCTATAGGATCTATAGAGTTCACAGGAGCTGTTGGGGCTATAGGGTTCACAGGAGCTGTGGGTGCTATAGGGTGCTATAGGGGCTATAGGGTTAGGGGAGCTGTGGGTTCTATAGGGTGCTATAGGGGCTATAGGGTGCTATAGGGGCTATAGGGTTAGGGGAGCTGTGGGTGCTATAGGGTGCCATAGGGGCTACAGGGTTAGGGAAGCAGTGGGTTCTATAGGGGCTATATAGGGTTAGGGAAGCAGTGGGTTCTGTAGGGCGCTATAGGGTTCACAGGAGCTGTGGGTGCTATAGGGTGCTATAGCGGCTATATAGGGTTAGGGAAGCAGTGGGTTCTATAGGGTGCTATAGGGGCTATAGGGTTCACAGCAGCAGTGGGTTCTATAGGGTGCTATAGGGGCTATACAGGGTTAGGGGAGCTGTGGGTGCTATAGGGCGCTATAGGGGCTATAGGGTTAGGGAAGCAGTGGGTTCTATAGGGGCTATAGGGTTCACAGGAGCTGTGGGTGCTATAGGGTGCAATAGGGGCTATAGGGTTAGGGAAGCAGTGGGTTCTGTAGGGCGCTATAAGGGCTATAGGGTTCACAGCAGCAGTGGGTGCTATAGGGTGCTATAGGGGCTATAGGGTTAGGGGAGCTGTGGGTTCTATAGGGGCTATATAGGGTTAGGGGAGCTGTGGGCGCTATAGGGCGCTATAGGGGCTATAGGGTTCACAGCAGCAGTGGGTGCTATAGGGCGCTATAGGGGCTATAGGGTTAGAGCAGCTATAGGGGGAGGTGGAGGGGACCCTGCCACAGCCCCTCCCCCGCTCTCGGGCGAGCCCGCCCCCTCCCCCCGCCATCCCTTGGCCCCTCCCCCCCCAATCCTCCCCCCCCCCCCCCCTCCCGGTACCGCGTCCCGAGCGATGGCGGCGAACCGCGTGGGGCGGCGGCAGGGGCGGGGGGGTTCCCCGGGTCGTTCCCTCGGTACCCGAAGACCCCAACCCCCAACCCGCAGTCCCGGACTCCAACGGCGACCGGCCAGGGTCACGGTCAAGTACAACCGGCGGGAATTGCAGCGGCGGCTGGATACCGAGCAATGGATCGACGGGAGGCTGGAGGAGCTCTACCGGGGACGGGTAGGAACGGCACCGGGAACGGCACCGGGAACGGCACCGGGAAGGGAGGGCGCGGGTCCCGGTTAGAGATGCCCGGCACCGGGAACGGCACCGGGAACGGGACCGGGAACGGGACCGGGAAGGGAGGGCGTGGGTCCCGGTTAGAGATGCCCGGCACCGGGAACGGGACCGGGAACGGAGGGCGCGGGTCCCGGTTAGAGATGCCCGGCACCGGGACCGGGAACGGGACCGGGAAGGGAGGGCGTGGGTCCCGGTTAGAGATGCCCGGCACCGGGAACGGGACCGGGAAGGGAGGGCGCGGGTCCCGGTTAGAGATGCCCGGCACCGGGAACGGGACCGGGATCGGTACTACAGGGCGTAGGTCCCGTCTGGGATGCTCAGCACCGGGATCGGTTGGATAAGACCGAGATATCGGGATCGGGATCGGTTGGGTGGGATCCACGGGTGGCACCGGGACAGGCAAGCGGGACCGGAATCTGTTGGGTGGGACCCACGGGTGGCACCGGGACCGGCTGGATAAGTCCGGGGACCGGCACCGGGACCGGCTGCTCAGCACCCGGCGGTGGCCCCGGGACCCGGATCAGGACCGGGACCGGTTGGAGAACACCCAGAGGTGGCCCCGGGACCGGCCCCGCACGACGCTGGTCCCGAGTGGAGATGCCACCCGGGATGCTCGACACCGGTACCCGATACCGGGACTGCAGAACGCCGATCCCGAGTGGACATCCCACCCGGGAAGCTCGGGACCGGGTCAGATCTGGGGTTTCGTGTGTCGTCATCCCCCCCCCCCCCCCCGTGCCGGACTCGGTCCCCCGTGGGAACGACACGGAAGGACTGCGGGGATGGGGGGAGGGAGGCGGCCAGATGGGAGACGGCAGATGTCCCGTTATCCGGGAGGACACGGGGGGGGGGGGGGTGTGTGTCTCGGCGGGGGGACACGGGGGGGAGACACGCGTGGGGGGGGATCGGAGACACACAGGGGGGGTTGGGGAGGTGTTGGGGGTTCCTCCCCCTTTTTTTGGGGGGGACGTCTGGGATACGCGGGGGGAGGGGGGCGGTTGGGGTCATGCCGATTGTATGGGGGGGTTGGGGACACGCAGGACACTTGGGGGGGGTTGGGGACACGTGGGGGGACACGCGGGACATGTGGGGGGACATGTGGGAGGGGTTGGGGACACACCGTGGGGGTGGGGGGGATGTAGGGGGGCTCTGGGACACCCAGAACCCACATGGGGAGGGAGTTGGGGACACTTAACGTGTATGGAGGGCTTGGGGACACACCCCACCCCCCCCCACGCGTGGGGTGGGGGACACACCCAAGGGTCCGTGTGTCGTGTGTGTGTCCCCCCGCCGTGGCAGGAGGGGGAGATGCCGGACGAGGTGAACATTGACGATCTCCTGGAGCTGGAGACGGATGAAGAACGAGCCCAGAAGCTGCAGGTGGGGTTTATCTTTGGTGGGGGGGCACGCGAGTTTTGAGTGGGGAGGACACGCGTGACACATCCCCCCCCCCCAAATCCATCCAGGGCATCCTGAAGTCCTGCACTGCCGACACCGAGGTACGCACCCATGGCTGGGTGGGGGGGGGGGGTGTTGCCTCATGGGGAGCGGGGGTGGGAGAGAGCCGCGTGGGGTGGGGACACGAGTGGGGGGGGGACACGCTGCCAACATCCCCCCCCCCCCCCAACATTCTCCCAGCTCTGGCTGTTCCAACCGGGCTTTAAAAGGGAAAAATATTCGGCTCCGGTTTCCTCCCCCGGGGGGGCCTTTTCCTCCCCGCTTATCTCTGGCAGCAGCTTTGGGGGGGGGGGGGGGGGCTTAATTTTGGGGGGGTCCCTAATTAATCCCTAATTAATCCCTAATTAAACCCTTAATTTTAACACCCACCCCCCCACACACACACGCTTCCGAGCAGGATTTCATCCGAGAGCTCCTCGCCCAACTCAAGGGTTTACCGAAGCAACAAGTCCTCCAGAGACCCAGCCCGGAGGATCCCAATCCACCCCCCCCGTGACACACACCCCCCCCACGCGTGATCGTGGAAGGGGGGGTGGGTGTCACCCACCTCCAGCACCCATAAAGGGGTGTCCTACCCCCCCCCCCCCAGCACCCGCTGTACAGTATTTAAGCCCACCCACCGTGTAAATCCTTTAACCCCCCCCCCCCCCCGAAATAAAACCTCGCTGCGTCGCATGGGTGGGGGTGGAGTGTGGTGGGGACCCCCCCAAAAAATTTTGGGGCCCCCCCCCCCCCAAAAAAAACCCCCCAACACCCCCCCCCCCCCAGCATTGCCTGCCTCCCTCCGCCAGCTCCATATTTAGGCATGAGCCGAGCGTTGCTCCGGCCCCGTGGGGGGGGGACACGCATGACACGAGGGGGGGGGGGTGCCCACGACACACCCACGGGACAGCCCCCCCCCCCCCCCGCCAGCTGTTTATAGACCAGTCCAGATGTTGGGAACATCTGGCCAGGAAGTGCCCCCCCCCCCCCCCCGCCCCAGCGCTGTTCCCAGGGCGGGGGGGGGCTGCAGGAATCCTGCTCCCCCCCCCCCCAAAAAAAAGGGGGGTGCTGCCCCCCCCCCCCCAAACCCCATGTTTGGACCTTCAAAACTCACGGGACAAAATTGGGGGGGGGGGCACTGCCTGTACCCCGAAAGATTCTTAGGGGGGGCACCCCATGGAGGAGGGATTGTGTGCCCTGAGCATCCCCTCCCCTGGGGGGGGGAATGTTGGGGTGCTGCCCCCCCCCCTCCCCCAGCCAGGGCACCCCAAAAATGCTTAATGCAAGTGGGGGGGGTCCCCAAAAAACAGTGGGATGAGGGGGTCTGGGGGGACGGACACATCTGCTGGGGGGGGGGGGGGTGGACACCCCATAATCCCCCTGCCTGCACCCCATTGGGGGGGACCCCAAAACCCCGCATGCACCCCTGGGAACCACAGATGCACCCCCAAACCCTATAGATGCCCCCAAATGTCCCAGAAGCACCCACACCCCCCCGCACCCCAAACCTCCCACCTGCACCCCCAAATCCCCAGAAGCACCCAAACGCCCCACCTGCACCCACAACCCCCACGCCTGCACCCCAAAACCCCCCAGCTGCACCCCAGAAACCCCCAGACGTACCCCCAAACCCCCAGAAGCACCCCCAAATCCCACACATGCACCCAAAAACCCCTTGAAGCACCCCCAAACCCCCCCCGCACCTCCAAAATCCCCAGAAGCACCCCCAACCCCCCCACCTGCACCTCGAAACCCCCCCAGTGCACCCTAAACCCCCAGAAGCACCCCCAAAGCCCCCACCTGCACCCCCAAACCCCCCTTGCACCCCCAAAACCTCCCAGATTCACCCCAAACCCCCAGAAGCACCCCCAAGCCCCATACCTGCACCTCAAAACCTCCCAGAAGCACCCCCAAAACCCCCGGAAGCACCCACAACCCCCCCAAAACACCCCCGAATCCCCCACCTGCACCCCCAAACCCCCTAGGAACACCCCAAACCCCCCGAAACACCCCCAAACCCCCCAGATTCACCCCAAAATCCCCCCACCTGCACCCCCAAACCCCCTAGGAACACCCCAAACCCCCTAGGAACACCCCCAAACCCCCTGAAACACCCCGAAACCCCCCAGATTCACCCCAAACCCCCCACCTGCACCCCCAAACCCCCTAGGAACACCCCCAAAACACCCCCAAACCCCACAGATTCACCCCAAACCCCCCACCTGCACCCCCAAACCCCCTAGGAACACCCCCAAGCCCCCCGAAACACCCCCAAACCCCACAGATTCACCCCAAACCCCCCATCTGCACCCCCAAACCCCCTAGGAACACCCCCAAACCCCCCAAAACACCTCCAAACCCCCCAGATTCACCCCAAACCCCCCACCTGCACCCCCAAACCCCCTAGGAACACCCCAAACCCCCTAGGAACACCCCCAAACCCCCTGAAACACCCCCAAACCCCCCAGATTCACCCCAAAATCCCCCCACCTGCACCCCAAAACCCCCAGCTGCACCCCCAAACCCCAGGTGGCCGAGGCTCAACCATCCGAATTCACAAGATACGCCAAAAAAAAAAAAGGGGAAACAAAAGGGAAAAAAAAAAACCACCCCAACCCCAACCAAACCCCACCCCCAAATACGAATTTTGGGGCAAAATCCGGGTATTTCCAGCAACGACCTCAACTCCGAAACAATTATTTACACATTTATTACAATTGCTTTTCTTCGAAATCTCCGGCAGGTGGAAAAAAAAAAAAAATAAATCCCCCCCGACCGGCTTCGATAGCTGATTTATTATTTTTTTTTTTGTATTTTTTTTTTTTAAATCCCTATAAAATAAAATAATAATAATAATAATAATAAATCATTTTACAAAAAATTCAGTTGTGGTTTTTTGTTTGGTTTTTTTTTCCCCCCGCTCAAAGCAACCCCCGGACGCTCCAAACGCCGAGGGGAAAAAATTATTACGTGGGGCGACGGGTTGAGAAAAACCCGTCGTAAATTTGAAGGAGCGATAAAAAAAAATACCGATTTATCGCTGAAAAATAACTATTTTGGGGGGGTTTTTTGCACGCTGATAGAGCTGGCTGTTCGGAAATGTATTTTTTTCCCCCAAAAAAATGTGATGGTGATTTTTCAACATGTGTTTTTCCAGCCAGAACGGGGTTTTAAATCCCTTTTCCAATCCCATCGGATGATTTTTCTCTCCAGGATGGGGGAAAAAAAAAAGGCGTCGAGAACCTCCGAGCCTTTTGTTTTGGGGAAAAAAATCCCCTTTTGATTTGATTTGAGATATAATTTAATAATCCTTTTTTTTTTTTTTTTTCCTTTTTTTAAATTTTTTGTTTGGAGGGAGGGCTGTAAATATTTTGTCATTTTTTTAGAGATTTGAAACCCCGTTTGTCTCGAAAATCTCCAAAAAAAGGCATAAAAATATTTACTTCCAGTAAAAAAAAAAAAAAAAATGAATCAAAAGAAACCAGAAACACCCCGTCCCCACTTTCACATGGGATTAGGTTGGGTTTTTTGGGGGGGTTTTGGGTTTGTTTTTTTTTTCATGGTTACTCCCGTTCGCCGCAGCAGAATTTTAGAAAAAGATTATAATACAAAGATTTTTTTTAGTTCATTCCGCTGTAAAAATTACACCCGTGAGCCATCGACGCGCGGTTTTTCAAAGCAAGAAATTAAGAATCGCGGTAAATTTTGCCTCTCCGGAGAAAAGTCAGGTTTGAAAGGCGGAGATTTAAGCATTTTTTTCCCCCCTCCGGATGATTTCGATCAGGTTTTGGGTGGTTTTTTTGGGGGAAAAAGCGCTAAAATATAGAAAACGCTGGTTGTTATCACAGAGGGAGTTTGATTCTTCTTTTAAAACGGGATTCGGGAAATTCGCTTTAGTTACAGCAGAACCCGGGATTTCTCTACACGTTATATGGCTAAAGTGAACGCTAATGGAATTAAAACAAAAAAGAAACCCCAAAAAAATAAGAAAAACAACCCAAAAAGAAATCAAATTACCGACTAATTCGATGCACGGAGTCAGGGTTTGGTTTTTTTTGGGGAGGGGGGGGGTGGGTTTGGTTTTTTTTTTGTTTTTTTTTTTTAATACTACTGACAGAAAGGGGAAGCCGTGGGATCGAAACCCTTGAAGACATCTTTAAGGGAAGCGGCGTCTTGCTGTTCGCTGTCCTGCGCCGGACTGTTTCCCGCGAAAGGACTTCCCGATCCGGATTTGGCGCTTTGTTTAACCATACCGTAAACCGAAGGAACCGGAAGATTGTGTACCCCGGGTTGGGGGGTTGTTTCTTGGACAGGAGGAACGACGGCGGTTTTGGGACGAGGTCGGTTGTAACTATTGTACCTGTCCGTAGCGGATTCGACGTTCGATTTTTCCGATTCGGGTTGATCCAACGCCGAACGTCGAACGAAAAGGGGTTCCTTGGTTTTGCCGGTGGTTTTGCCGGAATCCGAAGATTTAGAAGACGAGTTAGCTTCGTTAGGAGACTCGGAAGCTTTGCTGCCCGAGCTCGGAGTCCTGGGATCGTACAAACTGATGGCACTCAGAACGCTGCTTTGCCCGCTGCCTTTGCTCAACCCGCCCGCCGTCAGCAGCCGAGGGTCGTAGGGAGCGATAGCCGGGGCGGTGTCGCTGGCGGATGCCGGATCTGAGGTTTTAGGAACTCGAGAAATTCCCGTTTCTGTAGATTTTTGTAATCTGGGGTCGGCGGGGGCTTTCCGCATCCGAGGGTCGCTGGGTTTGTCGCTCTGGCTGGAAGATGGGCTGCCGGCCGCGTTCACAGTCTTTAAAATCCTCGACAGGAGCTCGAAATCGGGGAGACCGGTACCCGAAGAAGAACCGACGTCTCCCGGTGCCGTTCCCCCCCTCTGCCTGGGATCGGAAAGACCCGTTTGGGGTCTGTTAAGACGCGGATCGAGGGTAGGCATGGATTGAAGAGCTGCCGGAACAGGAATAAACTCTTGCTTTGGGATCGGTAACGGAATCAGATCCTCTGGGCTCCACAGGATCATCCGGGCAAAGTTGGGTTTGTTGAGGACGACGTCTTTTTTGATGTGGCTGAATTGCTGGAGTTGGGAGCGAGGATCCCGCAGGGAATGGCCCGGGAGAGCATCGACGGGGATGTTGACCGGTTTATCCCGTAGAATTCTTTCCCCTTCCTCCTCGTCGGGGAGCAGGGAAGGTTTCTGACCGCCGCCGACGCTGGAATGAGGAACTTCTGGTTTGGGGGCGGAGGAGGGAATGTGTCGTGCGAGTCTGGGGTCAGTGGGTCCCAAATCCCCGGGAAGAGACGGGACGGAAAGGTCCGCGTTTCGGGAAAGCCTGGGATCCCGTAACCGCGGATCGGCAGGACGACCGCTTCCTCCTGTTTGGGATTTTTGCAGGCGAGGGTCGCTTACACCGGAAGGTGGTCCGATTTCTCCGTGGGAGGGTTGGATGTGAGATCTGCCGGAGCTTTGTTGCCTTAGGGTTTTCAATATGGAGGTGACGCTACTTCCACCGTCATCTTCGTCACTGGAATACCAGTTACCGGTATCGCCTGGGAGGAGAGAGAAGAGAAAACAGCTGATAAAAGGCAATTAAAGCACGGTCAAACCGTTACGCTGATGAGAACGTCCCCAAAACGCGGCCCCTCTCCCCTCTCAACCCAACGCCGCTCAAACTCCCAACCGTTCCCATGTTTTGCCGAAACGGGGGGGGGGGGGACGACGACTACGCGTGACAGCTTTGGCCTCCCGGGTCTTGTTTTCACACCACAAATTCCCAGAGAGCCGTAAGCATCCCTCTCTTCCTCTTCCTCCTGTCTGCAGCAGACTAATTTCACCACAATTTAAGCCACCCAACCTTATCTCCTTCACCTTCTGGCCAGCTGTTCCCATTTTTTTTCTGCAGACCTACTCGTTTCTTCACCAGCAACGCGTTCTTTCGACACCGGGACTCCTCGTTCCCTAAACAATCCCTCCCCGACACCCCCGTTTCTCCGATGGCCCCCTCTTTTTCAGAGATCACACCTCTGGGAGGGTAGAAACCGAAGCGGATCCAAGTTATCCCCCTCCCACGTTGGATTTTGCCACTTGCCTTCCTCATTTTCGCGGTCTTGCTTATTGCTCTCGGCAAGTCTCCGAGCTCTCTCCTCTTCCTCTTGCTGCTTCTGCTGGATTCTCAAATAAAGAGCTCTTTGTGCCGACGGCATGAAATCGGGGATGCTGCCCGGCGGTTTCGGTAAGCCGGGAGGGCCTCCTTCACACAAGGCATCATGATCCAAGGACGGATCAGGGAACATGTGCTCTCCCGGAGGTCCTTCCATATCCTCGTAACCACCGTAGTCTTCTGCCGAGTAAAGATCATCAATATTAAAAGAAAATCTCAAAGCTGTGAAAAATAACCCAATTTTTCTCCCATCTCGGACTGCCGCCATGCCCGGGCATGCCAGGAACAACCCGTCTCCGGGCTGGCATGTCCGGCAAAGCATCTAAGAGCCGATCCCGGTAGATCCTTGGGACGTACCTGGGTCTCCCATCATTCCGTGATCCATCTCCAGACCTTCTTGTTGCTGGTAGAAATTATCATAAAAACCTTGCGCTGGTGGAACGGGCGGCATCATGCCGGAATGGGGGGAATCATCCGGTCCGTAGGGCATCATAGGGGGTCCGGGACCCATCGGAGGGCCGGGATTCATTCCCGGGCCCATCGGCATGTCCGGGTGCATATCCGGATGCATGTCCGGGTGCATGTCGGGGTGCATGTCCGGGTGCATGTCTGGGTGCATGTCTGGGTGCATGTCTGGGTGCATATCGGGGTGCATGGGTCCTGGCATTGGTCCTGGGGGTCCTCCTGGCCCGGGGAACCTGGGGGGAGGCGGACCTGGGTGCCTGAAAGAAAAAATAGAAGAAAATCCGCTTTAACAGGCGTTCTCCGCTTCCGGATAGATGGACCCAGGGCTCTCCGAGCAGCAGCGCCTGCGCCCGGACCTAAAAATGGTGAGAAAACTCTTTTCTACGTGTTCGCCCCCACCGTCAGGGCAAAGCTCCTGGTTGGACATAAAAATTTGCCATCGCCGTCCCTCTCCCCATTACCTGGAGATGGTTTGACACTCACCTCACGCCCAGCTTCTCCGCCAGCTGCCCAGTCGGTCGGACGACGATCTCAAAGAGCGAGGGAATTTTCTTGTACATGTCCTGTTGTTGCTGCAACTGCTGCGGCGACAGAGGTTCGTGCATTGGTGGCGGCATCTGCGGCCCCGGCGGTGGAAGCGGTGGCGGCGGAGGAGGAGGAGGGCCTCCGGGGATCGGTCTTCCGTTTGGAGATGTCGGAGCCGGCGGTCCGGGAGGACGAGGAGGTGTGGGCAGCAAGCCGACCCCGGGGGGTGGTTTGGGAAGAGGATTAATGCCCTGTTTTTTTAGTTCTTCGACTTCTTTCTCATCCTCTGCACCTGCTTCCGCATCATCTGCCAGCATCTGAGAAGATAAAAGGAGTTCAGAGCAAATCCATGGAGCTGCTCTGCCGATCGACACGCTCCAGAAAACCTCTCCCTCCCTTTCCACCTGCAGGATCCACTTCCACGGGAAGAAAAACGGAGCTGCAACCACGTTAACACTTCCCCTTTACCTTGTCCAGAAGCTCCCGCGTCTCCTCTGTGAGCGGATCGTGAGAAAACATGCAGTCATCCCCGTTGATACAGTTGCCCGTGGTGTGGTAGAGCTTGCAAGGGAAGTCGCGTATCATTTATTAAGGAGAATAAATCCCAACGGGGAGTTACCCCGAGCTCTTCCTACAGCCAGAGAGGCTACAGATGCTTTTCACTTTGAAATGCAGCTTTTAAAGCTGCAAATCATCCTGGTCATGACACTGAAATTAAACTGCCATCACCAGAAACACCCCGTTTTCCTTTCTGCCAGGTTTTCCCGTACACCCAACAGCCACAAATTTAATTTCTTCAACAGGAAAGCTGAGACTAAGAGGGAACCAGGAAGGTTGTCAGCAGCGCCGGTCATGCAGGCTGTCAGCGGAGGATGTGTTACCCAGGAATGGCCTTTTTTTCCCCCCCCTTATGCATTTATGCAAAGCAAACGAGACTGATTTAAGGCTGGCTTAAGAAAACAGTAAAAACCAAAAGGATATCATGCATGTAAGGGCAGTTTTCAGCCCTGGCGCAGTAGCCGGTGATGTAGAACTTGCACAGCTCCCGTTTCTTTGGTAGTTCGATGTCATGACTGAAGTTGCAGTGGTCGCCCTGTTCAGAGAGAACACGACAGCGTGAGGAGGCGGAAGCGCGAACACACCTAGGAGGGACGGGGAGATGCGTAACTCTTTACAAAACTCTCTTTGTAGGGGTGAATCCCTCCCTGAAATCCACTAAAACCTGGGCCTTATGCTTCAGTGACGGTTCTGTGTGTGTATAAAAGAGATCTACAGGAATATTCTTGAATTATTCCCTTACCCAGGTACACCTGCCTTCCACAAAGTATTTGCAGATGACTTTGCCTTTCTTATCCGACTGCTGGTGGGGTTTATCATGGTCGTTCCGCCGGTAATTTCCACCACCTCCTCCATCCTATCGGAAGCACATTACGTTAGTTGACAAAGAATTTGATATATAAAGCAAAAGATCACACAAAGAAATTAAAACTTTTTACGCAGCCATCTCCGAGAAGGAAAAACACTTGAGATTTAGGATGAAAAAGGGAGGCAAAGACGAGTGCGCTGAGCCTAGCAGGCTCCTGAGCACGGCTCGAGGAACCTGTCAATGGATCAGAATCCAACACATCCATCCCCTTCAATTTTTGTGGATCCGGGGGAAGATCCGTTTGGGTTTTTTTCGCTCCTGCGAAGGCTTTCTTCGAAGCCTGACTGGATTTATGGGGGCAATGAGGGAAAGGAGGTGCATCCGGCACTGCATTAGACAACAAAGAGCTACTCACTCCCATGTCCTCGTCGTAGTAATCGTCGTCCTCGTTCATTCCACCACCTTTCCCCATTCCACTTCTGTTTCCGCCTCTGCCTCGTCCTCTGCCCATTCCTTTATTTCCTCTTCCTCTGGGCCCACGACCACGTCCTCGATTTAAACCTGAAAATACATGTCCTCGTTTTTAATTTCTCTCCTTCCGTAAAACGTTGTGAGGGAGCAGAAAGCAGGAACCCTCCCAGCACAGCTCACTACCCCACTCACCCCGTCCACGATTCTCCTTACTCCTGCGATACTGATTCAGCTCTTTCGAGTAATCGTCATATTCGTCATCGATGATGGGCTCCTCGTTATCGCAATACTGCGAACGAGAAAGATCAGCGTCTTCAGCGAGCGGGGATGAAACGCAGCCCGTTCCCCCCCTCAAATGCAAACGTCCCGATCGTGAAAAAGAATAGTATTTTGTTTCCGTGATTTCCAGGGAGCAGCTCGGAAACTCGGCACTTACTTCCATCTCTTCATCATACATTTCCTCCTCTTCCTCGGGGTGGTCAGCTCTGCCTCGCCCTCGGTTTCCTCGGCCCATGCCTCGGCCTCCTCTCATTCCTCCTCTGCCTCCTCGCCCTCGGTACCCTCTGCCTCGGCCACGGCCACCTGGCAAAGCAAAGGGATGGGATCAGCTTTGGGCTGAGTTTCACCTCTCAGGTACATTAAAACAGCACAACAACATGCCAGACAAGGGAAAATAAATGATAACCTTTCAGTACGGCATTACCAGCATCTTAAAAACTTGTTTCTAAGTCAATCAGTTTTTAATATTCTAAAAAAAACGGATTTTTAAGAAGCCAAATGATAATATTTAAAAAAAAAACAAAGAACAAGGCTGTGTGATCACGTCAGCTGCCGCACAGGTATGTTAGGCTGGTAATGTAAATCTGTGCGCTCCAGATGTGATGATATCCAACTCGTTACACCATCAATCGACTTCATTTTCCTTTCGACTCAAGCTTTTGTTTTATTTTTTCTATTTTCAACCACTTAAGTGCTTTTAAAACGATCTACGCTAGCAAGAATAAAGCTTATTTAAAATGTTTCATTATCCGCAGGGATCTGGACTTTCCCCTCGGAGCGAAAAACAGGAAAAAACACTCTCCCCTCTCCCAGACTGACGAGTGGTTTAGTGCAGGCAAGGCTTCGTGCAGGCAGAGCAGTTCACCTTCATGAAGCTTCTTGCATGTTCTCGGGCCTTATTTGGCCGCAGATTAGCTAAACGAGCTGCAGGTAACGAATGTTCAGAGATATGGTAGTAAAAAAGGAACGTTTAGACGTACCTCGTCCCCGGTGAGAGCCTTCCTTCGCTCGCCGGTATTGATTCAGCTCTTTTGCAAAGTCGTCGTAATCTTCCTTCCCCATATCTTCATCCTCCTCCCCCTCGTACTGACCGTACTCTTCATTCTCGTAGTCCTCGTACATGCCATAATTTTTACTCTCCATTTTAGAGTAGCTCTTCTTTTGCATGGGAGCATTGTGAGAGGACGGATACTGCTGGTGGGACTTTGGGAAACACAGAGAGGTCAGTGATAAAGGAAGGGAATGTACCAAGCTTAATATCATGATTTAATTTTTAAAAATCATTAAAAAAAAAAATCCTTAAATAACTAGGTTAAAAATAAACAGGCTAAAGGACCAGAGCCAAAGCGTGTGGCTCGTAGATGGAGCAAGATCTGTGCTCAAATCTTGCAGCGGCTCTGAACCAGAGAGCAGTTTCCCCATCTGCTGGCAGGTACTTACAGAAGAGTAGGGAGGGCTGTATTCCCTGTATTTTCTGTGTCCCTTTTCACCGGGACTGAAGTCCGAGTCCTCGCTGTAATCAGAGAAGTCATCGCTGGAAGAAGCATGGCGCTGCAAGGCAAGGAAAACCCGCGGTGCAGTTTTATTACAGGCCAGCTCTGACACAACACAACTAAATCTCTCTTTTTCTTCCAAAAATTCCTCGAATTTCAGTAACAAACATCTTTGGTTTTGCAAATCCAGCAGGCTACAATCCCCTTTTGAGGTAAGAACGCTCACAAAGTAATTCCCTAAATAAAAACCTGTTTTTCTTCCCGTTCTGCAGGCTCAGATGGACAAGAAAGCGCTGTAGTATTTTTATCCCACCTGCAGACCTCGGATTCCTCAGAGGAGGAAGGCGTTAAGGAGCTGAACCCCAAGAAACCCCGCGAGCGCTCCCACCTCGCAACTATCATTAGGGGAAGAGCCTCAAACTACCCGTAGTAATGTTAGAGGAGGAATTCCCTGGAGATATCTGATGGCAGAGAAAGGCAGACCGGAGCTAGGAAACAAAAGCAGAGCGTGGCTCACCTTGTGTTTGGATTTCCTTTTCTTCTTGGATCTCCTCTTCTCTTTCTCTCTCTCTTTCCGACGCTTGCGCTTCATCCGTCGATGGGCTTTCTCATCATCTGAATCGCTGTGATGCTTCTCCCCCTTTTCCTTCCGACCTCTCTCTTGAGATTCGGAGGGATCCTGCGCCTCTTCCCCTCCATCATCCTCCAGCTCCCCTTCTTCCAGTTCTCCATCCTCCCTGTAAAGCAGACAGACACATTTAATTCGCTTTATTCAACAAAAAAAACCCCCCAAAAACCGCAACCTGCTTACTCTGCTCACCAGCCAGCCACGCACTCAGTTCCCAAAGTGCTCACAAATTCCTATTTACTGTGGTTTTAAATATCTGATCATAAATACCATTTCTGGTCACCTCTGCCATCGAAATCTGCTCGAGCTCTTGGTCAGCCCGGAATTAAAACACGGCGAACAAGCATCTCGCAAACAACAAACCGAAGCCACAACATTACGGCGTACAACTTTCACATGAAATTAGTGCAAATCCACTTCAAGGATGGAAATTGGTGTTTTAATATAACACTCGCTCCACTCCAAGAACTGAAATCGGTGTTTTAATAAAACAACCGGTCCTCTAAAAGACAAGAATAAGTAAATATCATGTTGGTTTGCCAAATCTAGAGCTGCGTGCCCAGTTATTTCCACTTTCTCCTGCTACCGTTCACCCACAGTTGTGGTTAGTAGGGGTGATAAAGCACATCTGTAACTTCCTCAAGAGGATTCCTCAATTAAATTAAATTAAAAATTACTCCGAGAAACTTTTTACAACCTCGTAACAGATTAAATGTGTAACACGGCACGAGTTCAATCAGCTCCCTTGCGTTTTCCCTCTCTCCCAACAGGTCCTGAGTTTGTCGCTGTGTGATTTAAAACAAGAGCGGGGTCTCCTCCTCCCTTTTCACTTAAGCTATAATTAAAACCAAAAACGCTGGCTGGTTTATATACATCACAGTCGTTCACAAACAACAATTTAGGAGCGTGCCATGCCGTGCCGGCGCTGTGCCGCCTGTGGCGGAGAAGGAAGAAGGAGCTGCCGCTGCTCGGTAGCTCTCAGGGAAGTCTGGAAGCTGAGATGAGGTTTAGGAATGGCACGCAGGAGCCTCTCGGAAAAAGCTCTGAGCTGTTGATAACCTCAGGTTATGTTAAAAAAAAAAAGCCACAAGAAAAACTGAATTATTTCCCCAAATACATTGAAAAAACTACAAAAAAACCCCCAGTATTAACAATCCCCTGGGGATGTTTCAGCATCGTGGAGAGCAAACAGTCGGATCCAGCCACCCAGTCCGACTCTGATGCAAAGCTCCCGTCTTGTTTTTGTTTGTGCTTGCACCATTTTAATAACAGACCAGCTCCAAAATCAAGCTCACTTAAGTATTACCCATGAAGCTCTTAAACCTGACGCGTAATTCCTAGGTGTAAAAACAAGTTTTAAAAGCGAGGATGGGTGGAAATTATTTCCATCGCAAGAACGCAGCATCCTTCAGGTGTTTGTGTTGAGCGAGATCAATCTTGGAAAAAGACCTGAGAAATTCGCGCTCTGCACAAAGCCGAGGTGAAGAACAGAAACAAAACAAGCTGACGGACAAGAATTTAAAATACTTGTGTATTTAAATACTTAAAAGTCCTGTTAAAGCCTCTCTCCTTTTCCTAGAGGGACAGGTTCATCAATAAATGGATTTCATATTAGAAATACCACCAGGTTTCTGGATCCGGTTTCCAGCAACCTAGAGAGCGCAGCGAAGCGAAACACTGACGCAGCTCAGCCCGGGCACGCGACAGGCTTGTAGGACCCAAGGAGCTGCTAGAAAGCCCGCTGCGACCCGATAAATGCCCTCACACCGTGCGTCTTTGCGGGAAAAAAACCCTCACGGCTATTCCCGTCGGCATCGCTCCACTGAAATCAGCATCATTTACCCTCTCCCAGGAGTCCCCGCTGGCTGGGGATCGCGATTGCTCCCTGTCTTCAGAGAGAAATAAAACGCACGTCGCTAACCTTAATTGCAATTTTCAGCAATAATTACCCTTCGTTTTGGATAGCACAAGGCGCTTTTACCCTGCCTTGAGTTGTTCTGGTTTGATATCAAGGTTTAGAGGAGACTACACTCCTGGAGCCGCATCCCGATCGACAATCGCGTTATTAAATTTGCTGTGGTTACAGAAACGAGGACCAAAAAGGCTCCTGAAAACTAAGCGCAAAAAACTTTTTGGCCGTCGCAAAGATTATTCGAAAAGCACCAAGAGACGGGACCAGGCCGAACCATCAAAACGATCGCTGTTTCGCAGATGAATATTAATTATTTCATCAACACACACACCTCCTAAAGAAGGAAAGTCTGAGAAATCACGTTTATACAGACGCTTAGATGCATCTTAAGACGGGCAGTATCATCTCCTGCTGGTTTTTGACTCCAATTCTCCCGGATTTGAGTAGGTTTGGGCCAGAAACGACACACTGACCTCTCAGAGAGACCGTGGGGCTTATTTAGCATGTGGAAAGCGCTCTGAAAACTTTTAGGCAAGTATTACCAAAACACTGTATTCACCTAACGATTTTAAACACAACGAAACGGAGTCATTTCAAATACGGCAACGGGCGAGTGAGGATGTTTGAAAGCAACCAAACGATTTCTGAGGCTGGATGGAAAACAAATTAAAAGCAATTAAAGCGACGTCGTGCATTTTCGGGGGACGGCTCACCGTGGAGAGTCGCTGCGGGTACGTGGTGAAGAAGCCATGTCTGTTAACCAACTATTGGTACTGCAGAAAACACTGACTGGGGGAAAATTCTTCCCCGAATCCGCGCTCATCTCGGGCTTTCCTATCGCTCCTGACCGCCTGATCTATAGCGAACGGTCCCCGGCACAGCACACATCCTCGCGGAAGGACTCTCGCCGGTTGCCGTGCGGCGTTTGTGACCTCAGCGCCACGGCAATGACGTAACACGGCGGTGACGACGCCTGGAAAAAAAACAAAAGCCCTTTCCAATCGTTATCCTGCCATAACGAGAGCATGAGTGCTTTGCTACGGGGAAAACAGTAAGAACGACCACGTTGGGAGAAAATTTAGTAGGGTTTTTTTTTGCTATTTTGGCCACTGAAGAGCAGCGCAAGAATTAAAATATTATCTTAAAATAATTAATGTCACTTTACACAGCTGCGGCTTTGTTAAATTTGGAAACGAGCGTAACGAAGCGACAAATGAGCGGCCTAGACAGCAGATTTACCCTCCGTTATAGTTCTAACCCTGGTAAAGATATTCCTGCTCCTTGCTCATTACACCTGAAAGAAACCCCGTCGAAAATAAAACTCTCGGCTCCCATCCTCAGAAAAACACCAGTGTTCTTCACTATTTTCAAGAAAAGAAAGAGCTTTGTGCGCTCTCACCTGCTCTCTACAGATACATACCTCAGAATAACTTCTATACAACACCCTTATAAAAAAACCCCTGATTTAGTAGCTGGAAAAAAATTTCCGGCGGCTTTTTGCACAAGAGGTGCAGCTGACCGTGAAATCGGCCGCCCGGTGCGTGATCTGGTTTTGCCGGAGTGGATTCACGGACACCGAAAGCAGGGAGGGGGTTTGTGTACAGAGGCAGATCTCGGTTTAACTTTGAGGAATGCAAAGCACAGGGCAGAGGAGGTGAAAATACTTTTTTTTTTTTTTTTTTTTTGTTCCGGAAAGCTTTGAAAATAAAGTGCAAACACTCTGGAAGACCCTAGATTGCAAATGCACGATTTAATCTCACGAGGAGCGAATGTTCGCTTCTAATTTTACGTGATTTTAAGTAAAATGCTTGACGGGGACCTAAGCTGTATCGTTAGGATAAACAGCTTCTGCCTCAAGCTGAGCAACCAAGAGAGTTTAAAGTTGATTTTTAACAATCTCATGTATTTGAGGGAGGGGGGAAGAAACGATCAGACGGCAAATTAAAAACATAAGCGTGGTAAAACCAAGTAAAACCTGAAAATTAACCATAAATCAACTGGCTAAACTCGAGGGGGGAGCGGGTTTTTTGGCGAGAGCGGATCACCCCGGCTGAGCGCGACTCCCCACAACCTATTTCAAAGCAGGATTTAAAAGCAGATCCCTCCACGTGGACAATAGGGCAGGGATATCGCGCTGCTTTTAAGTAGAATTTTGCTTTTTTTAGGATAGACGTGTAGGTTTTGCTCATTTGACCGTTTTCTAGGGAAAACACAAGGCCAGGCTTTTCAGAGTGACCACTACCTCCAGCTAAAGGTTATTAATCACATATTTAATGCTTCAGCAGAAGTCTACTGCCTCGCCAACAACTTGCTTGGAGGAAACGTATCCTACCCTAGCATCACACCTGCACGTTCCACACCAGAGAAAATCATTCAGCGAAGATTTCTATTCTTTCACCAAAACACTGATTATTCCAGAATAATCCCAAAGGAACTAAGCTCTCCTCCGGCCTGCCAGCGCGGCCGCTTTACATTTTATTCCAAGTGGAAACCAGGGGAAATGCATCAATCAAGAAATAAAAGAAGCGCAGCTTTGAAGGCAGCGGGGCCACGCTGCCTCATTCAAACTGCACGGACTGGGGCAGAAGTCATTAAAATTTATCAGTTTTTTCTGTCTTTCATATAGATGGGGTTTGGGTTTGGGTTTTTTTTTTCATTTATGGTAACAAATACGTTGTATAGATTTATAAGAGGCTTGTGAGAGATTCATTTAGCCCACTCCTGGCTGTAATCCGGGCGAATCCTCCTGACATCCCTAAAACCTGTGTTTTTAAGCAATGTTTATACTAAAGGAAACTTTGAAGGGCTATTTCAAGGGTCACAACTCAAAGATTACTCGGGGAACGTGCTCGACTCAGCTGCTAATTCTGCTTGCAGGTTAGCTCCTTCCCGCTCCTCCTATCCGAATCCTTCAGTGAAATCCTAACGCTGAGCGCTGACGTCCTCGCTGCCACAGCATGGCTGATGCCACAGCAACGGGATACGTCCCAGGCCCTGGAAAAAAAAAAAGACGCTGGGGTCTGGGATTTGCTTTAGCCTTTCCTTTAACCTGGTATAACAAAGCCTCGCTCAACCCAAGGAGCCTCAGCCGAACAATTACGCTCTTAGAAAGAAAAAAACCCAAGCCAGTCCTTGCAAAAAAAAAAAAAAAAAAAAAAAAATTCCTGGCGGGTGCTTTGCTTCCCTATCAGAAGTTGCTTCGATTTTCCAAGGAGCTACTCGCAGTATTGACGTTAAATGTCCGCCTGCACGTTTGCACGATTAAAAAAGGTAATCTCTAGCAAATCGTGAGCATTAGGAGGAGGTTGAACCCAATTAAAAATGGGTCAGGGGAAGCAAGGCACATGGAAAAGCCACAGACAAGAAGTTTGACTCCTACTGCTAATATTTAACTATCTAAAAAAGAATTACTACTTGCTTTATGGAACCAGTCAACAACTCCTGTAAACTTGGCAGTACAATCCCTGAAAACTCCTGACATTCAAACAATTCCCGGTTCTTCCGTCTCTCAAAAGGGATAAATGAACCTAAAGTTTTCCAGCAGCCTATTTTCTTTCTTTTCTACCACATCTGTCCTTTCCAACTCATCTCGGTACGGATTTAAAAAAAAAACAACTTATGCTGTTAGCAACGGATAATCGAAAAACAATTTAGATTTTTCCGGGATCAGGAGTGGAAGTATAAAGTCGAACACATATGTACATTTAGTAAAATTAACAGAACAAAGTTACTAATTGAATTATATTAAGGGGAGGAAAAATCGATGCTATGAGGTCCCACTGAACATTTTGGCCAGACCAGTAACATTTTCAAGCTCTGATGGTGAGCATTTGATCGAAGGGGAAATAAAAATATCCCAGCTTTATGACTTTGTGGTAAAGTTAAGCCATGGAAGGTGCAGGAACCGTAAGGGTCCCGTCATAAAACATTTAAAAACAGCGACAAAAAGGCAGAAAAAGACATCACTGGATATTGGTTTATGGGAAAACCTCTTTCTGGAATGCAGTTAAATCTGTAACAAAAAGCCCTCTAATTTGCTACAAGAAGTGCTTGCATTATTTTACAGTTTAAGCAGATGTATACACCTTTTGGGGGGGTTTTTTAGGCAATAAAGACAAGAGGGAAACAAACCATCACAATTTCACACAACTGTATCGGTGTGCTTAGAGGAAACACTGTTTTTTGGCGGGTTTTTTTCCACCTGAGAACAACGTAAGCTGGATGAAAAAGGGCAAAAGTGTGTGGTTTTGGTCTCCAGGAAAAACTAACCCGAGAAATTAAATTAATTGGATGGGAACGGGGAGAAATACCCAACCCTGTGCATGGTGTTCTTACTTCGAACTTGAATCGTGTGAAGTAGAGTGAGGAACAAAATGGAGCTTTTCGTAACGCACCTGATCACCAAAAGGAAAAGAAAGGGAGAAGGAAAATCAAAGGACGCTAACGAGATTTGGTAACAAACTGGGTGCTTGCACTGTACGTCGACGCTTCAATTTTGCTAATTATCCGACATGAGACTGTACATGGGGATGGGGGAAAAATGTGTGATGACATTTGGGAAACAGTGCTTTCTTTTGCCACCTTTTTGTTTCTTTCTTTTTTGACACACTTTGTTTTAACAAAACTTTTTTTACAACTTTTTTTTTTTTGCTTTACGGGCAGACCCGCACCCAGGGGCAGCCGGTTTACAGTCAACGTAATGGAATGAGGATGGAGTTTGCAGACAAAGCAATGGATCCGCATCCTACATCTAGATGGCATCAAGGGTCAGAGTGGTATGAGTTTTACCGAGGTATTTCACCTGGAAACGTCACAACAGACATATTTGGGAGTAAATTGTGTGCTTTTGTGACTTTTTTCTTTTTTTTTTGTCTTTTAAACATTCACATCGGCGGGGTGCACAACTCTATCGGTCATTACAAAGGGGGAGTATTCTGCTTGGTTTGTACACACACGGTATCAACTCACTGCTTACGCCAAACGTACCCTGCAGACGAACTCAGGACTTATTTGGTGGTGGGGAGAGGGAAAAGGCAGGAAAAGGTCTAATTTAATTATTCAATAAAAGAGCTTACTTACCAACCCAACCCTGCATCACATGGAAAATAAACCTCCTCAGAGACAAAGGCATGCTAATGCATAAAAGCAGCTCTCTGCACTGCACACCTGCCCTCCAGGGGAGTGGGAAGGCAGCAAACCTCGCTCTTTTTTATATATATATATCTTTTTTTTTTTCAGACATACACGCTTAAGCTGTTTATTTTTGCCCATACTTTCTGGCTATATGGTTTCAACTAAGGAAAAAAACCTACTAATAAAGGAAACGGCTAAAGTTATGTTTTGGGGAGGGGGAAGGTGCTTTACATACATCTCAAGAGGAAAAAGGGGGTTCCTGGAGGATATATATATATATTTTTTAAAACTTTCTAATACCTGGGAGCACTGGAGGTGAGCCTTTCTCTATCAAGGGGGGGGGGGGGAGGGTGATGGAGGCTATCGCACCCCAACACCCCCCTCGTACCCCCAACCCTCGGTACCTTCCTGCCCCCCCCCGGCCTGCGCTCCCTATTTGAGCCAACTAATATTTTTCAAGAAGCAGCGGGGAGACAAAGGGGACGTTAATGAGGCCAGCGCTGCCTGGGAGAAATAACGTCATTAAAGACCTCATTAAGGACCCCCCCCCCCAAAAAAAAAAGCAGCTAGGAGCCCCCCAAAAAGCTAGGAGCCCCCCCACCCCTCTCCCTGACCTCCTCCAGCACCTCGCTCCTCTCGTACCCCCCCCAAACACCCCCCCCATGGTACCCCAGGCCCTGCGCTGCCCTCACGGCCCGGCCCTACCCAGGCCGCGGCCTCCTCCTCCTCCTTCTCCTCCCTCGGCCTCCTGCTCTACCCAGGACACCCCCCCACCCCCCCAAATATCCCCCGCTGTCTCTGCCTCTGTCCCAGCTTCCTCCTCCTCCTCACAGCCCCCCCCCCCCAGGCCCCGCTTCCCCCCCCCTCCCCAAAGCCGGGCCTACCCCCCCCCCCCCCGCCGCCCGCCTCAGGCCTGCGCCCTGGCTCCCCCGCTCACCTCAGGCCCTTTCCCCCCCACCTCCTCCCGCCCCGGCCCCCCACCACCGGTCGCCCCGCGTTTCCCACCCCCCCCCCAAACCTGGTCCGGCGAGCCGGACAGACAGACACAGACAGACAGAGAGGCTCTCGGGAGAGGCGGTTACTGGACCTTTCGTCCGGGCCGTGGTGGTGTTGGAGCGGCGGCGGCGGCCAGGGGAGGCTGCAGCTGCCGCTGTCGTGGTGGTGGCAGGACGGAGAAGGGGGGGTGGAGTGCGGGCTGGGGGGGGAAGCAGCGGCGGCGGGGGGGACACTCGGGCTCTCCACGGCCATGGGCAAGAGGGGCGGGGGGGCGAACAAGGGGGGCACAGTCACTGTACAGCGCGGGGGTCGGCTCGGCACGGCCCGGCCCGGCTTATCCGCCCGCCCGCCCCGCGTTCCACGGGCAGGCACACAAAATGGCGCCCGCCGGCACGCAGCCGCGCCGAGGCAGCGCCCCAGAAGGAGGTCGGAAAAATACGAGCGATGCCGGGAAAACACGAGAGACACCGGAAAAATACGAGCGGTGCCGGAAAAACACGAGCGCCCCCCCCAAGCACGCAGTTCCTTAACGAAAGTTGCCGGAGGTTGCCGAAGGTGAACGGGAGATGGCGGGAATGTCCGAAAAGTGTCGAGGAGGTGAAGCCAGGACGAGTCCAACTGAGGGGGGGGGGGTGCGCAACTGAGCGCGCACGGGGAGATCCCTAGGCCGAGTGATGCGGCCGCACGCTCCTGTACGGGGAACAAACGGCGGGAGAAGCCACTCGAGGTGGTTTTCCCGAGGGGACGCCGACGTGGGACCGCGGGAGCTCTCCGTGACGGAGGGGTCGTTTTCCCCCCCCCTCTCTCGGTGGACGTGTAACGGTGCCGGGTGTCGCACGGCTTTTGCGCGGGCCGCCAGGGGGCGCTGCCGTGAAGCGGCGGCGGTGGCGGCGGGATGGTGGAGAAGGAGGAGGGAGGCCCCGGCGGCATCAGCGAGGAGGAGGCGGCACAATATGACCGGCAGATCCGGCTCTGGGGGCTCGAAGCCCAGAAGCGGTCAGTGGGGCTGGGGCCCGCGGGGGAAACTGGAGGGGGGGACCCCCCTTGAGGGGCCCTGGAGGGGGCAGGGGGACCTTCTGGGGGCCCTGCGGCCTGTGAGGGGCCCTGTAAGAGCTTGTAGGGGCCCTGTGAGGCGTTGGAGGGGCTTTGGGGGGGGCTCTGTAGAGGCCTGGATGAGCTTATGGGGGCCCTGCAGCCTGCGAGGGACCCTTTAGGAGCTTGTGGGGGCCCTATAGGGCTTCGGAAGGCGCTTTTGGGGGGCCCTATGGGGGCCTGGGTGCACTTATGGAGGCCCCACAGCCTGTGGGGGCCCTATAGGGTCGAGAGGGGGGGCTTGGAGAAACTTATGAGGGGCTTCTGAGGGGCCCTAGAGGGGCCTGGATGGACTTATGAGGGCCCCACAGCCTGTGAAGGATCCTGTAGGAGCTTGTGGGGGCCCTATAGGGGCCTGGAGGGGCCCCTGCAATTTGAGACGGGGTTTGCAATGTGAGGGGGGCCTCGGAGGGCCTTATGAGGATGTATAGGAACTCGTGGCAGGCCCTATAGGGGCCTGGAGAGTTGGCCCGTAATGTGAGGGGGGCTGGGGTGGGAGCTGGAGGGGCCTGGGGGGGGCTATAAGGGCCTGGGGGGGGCTATAAAGGCCTGGAGGGCCTTGTGGAGGGCCCTATAGGGGCTGGGAGGGGGTCTGCAATGTGAGGGGGGTCCTATAGGGGTCTGTAGGGACCCTACAATGTGAGGGGGGTCCTATAGGGGTCTGTAGGGACCCTACAATGTGAGGGGGGTCCTATAGGGGTCTGTAGGGACCCTGCAATGTGAGGGGGGGCCTTGGAGGGCCGTACATAGGGCCTTATAGGAGCTTGTGGAGGGTCCTGGAGGAACTTGTGGGGCCCTGTGGGGACCCTACAGTACGTGGGAGGGCCCTGTAGGGGCTTCTGTGGCGACTGTAGCCGCTGCGGGGGGCCCTCAAGAGCTTCGTAGGGACTTCAGAGAGGGGTCGGCAGTGGGTATATAAGCATATAGGGTCTACAGGGGCTTGTGGGGGTGTCTGCCTCACCCCATGCAAAACTCAGGCTTAGCCAAACGTGTTGTAGTGCACGTTTGGGTGAAATTTTTGCCTCCTGGAGTTGAAGCTGGGGAAAAAAAAAAAAATAGATTCTGATTCATTCCTAGCTGGAATTGCAAAGCATCTGCTCCCACCCGCCAGTTCTTGGGTCTTTCCCTGCTAGAACCCTCTTGCTCAGCCCCTGTTTTCTCTATAGGGACTTATTTTTTCAGCTTTCAAGTTATTTTTTGTGGTCCTTTTCTACAGCCTGTCCCGATTTCTGCGCGTTTTGAATTTCTTAGGTGTTCCTCAAGAAGCAGCGATGGGGTTTGTTCGGGAGGAGGTGGAACAACCCCAAAATGCGAAGGTGAACATAGTGATGTTGCTGGACGCAGATAAAAACAAGTGCGAAAATAGGCCCAAAAAGCAGGAGTCACTCTGTGTAACGGCACAGATTGTCGCTTGGTGCTGAGTAAACTCAATTTTGTCGGAAAACCAATACAGTCTAATCAATAACAGACTTCCAAATTGTTTTCAACCTGCTTTTTCCCAGGCAGGGCTGCTGAGGAGCACAACTTTCCTGTCCAGCCATATTTTTCCGCCATGTTTTCCCTCCGAGTGTCGATTCCCCTTCACGTTAACGTTGACCCGGTGTTTCTGCCGCAGGTTACGAGCTTCCCGGGTGCTGCTGGTGGGGATGAAGGGTCTCGGAGCAGAAGTGGCCAAGAATCTCATCTTGGCAGGAGTTAAAGGCTTGACCATGCTGGACCATCAGCAGGTGAGGAGCTTGCAGCTTTGGTTAGCAAAGCTCCTAAACCGTCCCCGGTGCAGTACAGTGTCGATGCTGGAGGACCCGCTCGCTTCTTTTGGGGATAAATATTCTGCTTGGGGTGAAATTATTCCGTTTCAGGGCATGTAGAGTTTGCGTTTCCAGTCATTCACGTGGCAGCCGAATGCCAGGCTGCGCTCCTCTACCCGTCCTCAAGCTGCAGGGGAGCTGAACCGCAGCCTCCCCTGTCCCTTGCTGGATGTCCTCGGGTGCTGCACCCCGTTCTGAGAAGCCAGCTTATTTCTGGAGACGTGTGGCTTTGGCGTTAGCAGTTCTCCACCCAGTCCTCTCCCGTCTGTCTCAGTCGGGAGAGCCTCTTCCCGTGTTTATCTGGGGCTGGCAGGCACGTGTGAAACAGATGTGGGGCTCAAAGCTCCTGCCACAAGTCATGTGGACCCCGGAACCCCTCAACAGACTCTGCAGTGGGTTTTAATTCCCGATCCGTTGCCAGCTGAACGCGTTTCTGACGCGAATGCGGCCTCTAGGTCATGGCGCGGCGTCTCCTCGGGCGCAAGAGGGAGCTGCGACCTCAGGAGAGGGGAGAAGCGAGCTACAGAGCTGTGGGGGATTGGAGAATAGCGCAAAATAACCAGAGATTTTTTTTTTTCCCCTCTGGTTATCTCGTGATGAGTTTTCCTGCGGCAAGGATGGCACCGCTTAGCTGTTCCCTTCCAGGCAAGCTGTTCCTGCTTGCGCAGCACCCGCTGTAATTCTCCCCGGGGGCTTTTCCCACCCCGCCTGAGTCCATGGGAAGACTCATCTCGCTCTTTTCTCCCATTTCAGGTTTCCCAAGAGGACACAAGAGCTCAGTTCCTCATCCCCGTGGGTTCCTTGGGCCGCAACAGAGCCGAAGCCTCGCTGGAACGGGCGCAGAACCTCAATCCCATGGTGGATGTAAAAGCTGACCCCGAGAACGTGGAGAGCAAGCCCGAAGAGTTCTTCACCCAGTTCGACGCAGTACGTGCGGCGGGGGGAGAGAAAGGTCGGAGGAGAAGGGGCTTGATGACTTATTATTACGTCTTCTCACTAATTGCTCTTTCATTCTGATTGCGTTAGCGCTGAGAGCATCTATCTTTGAGCCACGGGCAGCTGCCTGCCTGTTGTCGGCATGAGTTTTCGTGCTGCGGTTACAGGTTGAGTTGCCTGATGGCATCTGTTCCCCTTCTGGTCTCCTCCGTAGGTCAAATCAGGCAGCGGCTGCTTGCTGCCTACTTTTTTTTTTTTTTTTTTTTTTTTGGGTGCGATGGGGCTGGTAGGTGTAGGAACCGCAGCTGACGCTGCTTCCTAATTCAGCGTTCCTGCCGGATGGTGAAAAATCCGGCAGCTGATCTGCAGGAGCTACAAGACCTGGATGGAGTTCCTCCTCCCCTTGCTTTCAGAGCCGCTGCTGTCCCCCCCCCCCAGTTCCCATCAAAGTTATCCGGAAATGGGATGCCGTATCCTCTAACCTCCTAATTATCCCCGGCGCGGAGGCTGCTGGAATTAGCCTGTGTAAACGGGTGGGGAAAATTGATAATTACCCTGAGAGCTGTGCCCCACTGTGAATGAAACGACAAATCTACCTGGAAGCTTCCCCAGGAAGGCAGGGAAGATTTCACACACCCCCAATAACCCCGCGAGGAGGGAAAGGGAAGTTAAACTTTCAAATTTCTTCCTTCAGGTCTGTCTAACCTGCTGCTCCCGGGACGTTATGGTGAAGATCGACCAGATTTGCCATAAGAACAGCGTCAAGTTCTTCACCGGCGACGTTTTCGGCTACCATGGTTATATGTTTGCCGACCTCGGGGAACACGAATTCGTGGAGTGAGTTGGGGGGGGGGAAGCGAGTGGATGAGAGGAGAAGGGGCATCGGTGTTTCGGCTGCCTTCGCCCCCTCAGGGAGGCCGCCTGCTCTCGGGTTCTTGGAGATTTTAAATTTTTAGGAATCATAAAAACCCCTTTGCCGCTGAGCAGCACAGACAGAGATCGTGATTTCTCAAAGCGAGCTTAATTTTTTCCCCTGTAGAGAGAAAACCAAGGTGACCAAAGTCAGCTCGGGCGTAGAAGACGGACCGGACACCAAAAAAGCCAAACTGGACTCGTCTGAGACCACCATGGTGAAAAAGGTGAGTGGAAAAAACCCCTGTGGAGACCTCCGAGACCCAAAGTGTGTGTCGGTTTGGCCAAGGGAGCGCCAGAGAGGTTACCCAGGCAGCTCAGCGGCGTTTTAGCCACAGCAGGGCGGCTTCTGCCGGCTTCCCGGTGAGTTTTTGGTGTCTCGCCGGCTGGATCTTCATCCCGCGCTGCTGTTCCCTCCTCGCACCTCCACAGTGCTTCATTTAATCCCAGAGAAGGTTTTTTATGTGGAGGGGGATACCCACCCCCATTTCCCAAATCTGGGTGTTTTCACCTCGTTGTTTTCTTATTTCCTCTGTGGCCGTACTGGTATAAAGCACTTTTATACTGGTTTTGGTGGGGGAAGGGGAGTTTTAATAGCCTTAACTGGGGAGCTCTGGTTTTTTGTGTGGCACTGAGGCCATAAAAGCTGTATTGTTGCTGCTGTCAACTGATAGCTGAGCTCCCTTTAACTGGGACTCCCGGCTCTGGGAAGGTTTTTTACATCTTGGGGAGGGTCAAAATCTGCTCCAAAGCGAAACCTTTTCACATTCAAATGCCTCCGGCCTGGGCATTGTTTTGGTTTCCCAGCTGGAAATTTAACTGGAGGAGTGGAAATCCCCTGGACTTTATCTGGCTATGAGGAGAATGCGAGCTGAGCCAGCAGATTAACGCCCTTTTGTGTCCCTTTCTGTCCCCCCTTCTCCTCCTCCTCCTCCTCCTCCTCCTCCTCGCTTAGAGGGTGCAGCTTCCCCCTCGGAAGATCTGGGAATATTCCCCGGGATGCCGATGGAACCAGCTGTCGCCCTCCCGCGATTTGGGAGGATGGCGATTCCGAGCGCGACGGCTTCGGATACGGCAAATTCCTCCAGATCCGTTTCTGAGATGCCAGAGCCCGCGTGCCGAGAGAGGGCCGGGGTTCTGCCAAGCCTTTCCCCGTATCCGTACGGGATTCACGTCGGGGAGAGTTTCCAACTCCCTCATTTAATACCTCTGAGGTTTGAAGCCGTTTTGGTTTGGGTTTTGGTTTTTTTTTTTCCCAAAGACTCCAGCGTTTACGCTCGGTAAACCCTGAGGGCTATTAGCGTTACCTTAAAACATTTTAATTAGGAGAGCCGTGTCACTGAGACGTCGTCCTGTTGATTTAAGCTTTGCAGAGACGCTGTCCCACGTGTTCGTGCTGGACACCGAGGTCCTTCCGTAAAAATTCAGTTGATCTCGCTCTCCTCCCGTCTCCCTCCTGCTCTACGTGGGGAAAAAAATACCAAACCCCAATTATTTTTTCCATTTCCGCGGCCTGGCTCTCGTGCTCGTCCCCTGGAGCTGAACGAGAAGCGGGGGGACACGCCACCCGGAATGTGGGGGGCTTCGCTCGCCCTCGTGGCAAATAACCCCCCCATATCCACTGATATTTTCTCTCCCCTCGCAGCGGGTGGTTTTCTGCCAGCTGAAGGAAGCTCTGGCCGTCGACTGGAGCGGGGAGAAGGCGAAGGCGGCTCTGAAACGCACCACGCCGGATTATTTCCTTCTCCAAGGTAAATTCCTGCCTCTTAATTCCCTCCCCGCTGCTTTTCCCTACTGGCGTCGGGGAAATTCGGCTTCGTCCAGTCATCAAACCAGGTGTGAGCTGCCCACGATCTGGCGCGGCGAGCGAGTATGAGTTGCTTCCTGTGGTGAAAACGAGCTTTTGATTATTTCTGTTGTTGCCTTTGAGGTGTTCCGGGGTTTGGGGTTTTTTGGTGTTTATTTTTGGTGAGTTTTACCATAACACCGGGGAGCTAAAAATACCTGGGCGACTGGAAACAGTCTTCTCCCTGGTACAGAAGTGCCCCGTCAACCGCCACCGCGTGGCTCGGGCCGCGTTTACTCGTCTCTCTCCTTTGCCGGGAGTTTTCGGCTCCGGTGGCGGCTCCTGCCGAGGCATCCGGGGAAAACCATGCCACCCCGGAGCCTTTCGGAGCTTTGGGAAGAGCTGGGAGCGCTGGATGGCAACGCGACCTTTCCCGAACCCGCTTTGCAGTCTCTTCGGTGTGACAGAGCTGCTGCTCCTCTCGGCTTTCCCAAATTGCCGGCAGCGCTCCCGGCAGCTCCGGAGCTGGCAGCGCGGTGACTCTCTCTCTTTCTCTCTCCCTCTCCCAGTGCTGTTGAAGTTTCGGACGGATAACGGCCGGGATCCTTCACCCCAAAACTACACCGAAGACTCGAAGCTGCTGCTCCAGATTCGTCGCGATGTCCTGGAGGGGCTGGGGGTCAGCGCCGACCTGTTGCCGGATGAATTTGTCAGGTACGGCGAGGAGCTGAGCGCATCGCCGGTGCCTCGTCCAACCGTTATTGCTCCTTTCCCGCCGGATCGCCGGGTGCCAGAGAAGCTCCGGCAGCTCCCGACACCCATTTCACCGGGAGGATGACGGCGGTGACCTGCCCCACGCGTCCTTGCTCTTCCTCTGGGTCGTATTCACCAGGGGATTAACGGCTCGGTGGAGGAGGTTCACCGCCTTCCCCAAGGCCGTTGGTGCCGTGGGCTTGACTCCGGGCCAGATTCCGGCTCTGTCCGCCGGCAGGATCCCAGCCGGCTCCGCCGGGACCTCGGGACCACAACGGTGTAGAGAAATCCCCCGTCCCCACCACCCGTGTCCTCACGGTGACACCGAACCCCGGGGAGGGGGGGGGATGTCCCTTTTGCACCCCCCCCCCCCCGGCACGTTCACCGGGAACTCCCCGTCCCTGCCTGCATGTTGCCACACGCTGCCCACCAGGAATGGCGGGAATGCGCCGCGGCGGAGACGCAGGGCCGGCATTTCGAGGGACTTATTTTTAGCAGGGTGGCACGAAACACGTGAAGGGGACGCGCCGGTGTCGCGTCCGTGCCGCCGCCGGCTCCTTTCGGGGTAAAATCTCGGTGTTTTAGCCAGACCAAAAAGTTGGGGGTGGGTTTTTTTTTTTGGGGGGGCAAATTCTGGCATCTCCGGCCTTTGCCGTTGAATTTCTCTTCCTTCCAGCTATTGCTTCTCCGAAATGGCTCCTGTCTGCGCCGTGGTCGGAGGCGTCCTGGGCCAGGAGGTGGTCAAGGTACCGGCCGATTTTTTTTTTTTGCCAGGGAGGGGAGGGGTGTCGCGATGTTTGGGGGGGGGGGGGGTGTGTCTGCGCGGCGCACACTTTCCCCTCTGCTCCCCAAAAACCCGCTTCCTCACCCCATTTTGCGGAGGGGAACCAAACCCCCTTGGATAAATCCCCGCAGATCTGTGCTCCCCGACACTGGACTTTATTTTTTTTTTTTTTGGTGACGGGGTGAACCCGAATTCACCGGTAACCGAATTTTCCTCCCTGTGTCCCCCCCCACCACTCAGGCCTTGTCCCAGCGGGACCCCCCCCACAACAATTTCTTCTTCTTCGACGGCATCAAAGGCAACGGGATCGTGGAATGTCTGGGCCCCAGCTGAGCTCGGGGGGCGGGGGGGGGGGGTTTGGTGACACCCCCTTCACCTCCACAGCGGTAACGGGCTAAATTTGGGGTGCGGTCGGGCACCCCGTGGTTCTGTATGGGATTTTTTTTTTTTTTGGGTTAATAAAACCTTCTTTCTAAAAATTGGTTTATTTTGGGGCTAGAGCTGTTGCTGGAAGGTCTGAGGTAACACTGGAACACCCCCCACACACACACCAAATCCCATGGACCCCCACCCCTGTACCCCAAAACCCCCCAGCCCCCATGGACCCCCAAAATGCTGCAGCTATGGACCCCAAATCTTGTACCCCCCTGAAAATGCCAGGAACCCCCAAACCCTACACCTGTGGACCCCCAAACAGTTTCAAACCCTGCTGCAACCCCCCCCAAATCCCTTACACCCCCAAATGCTGCAGTGCCCCCAAAACCCTTGCAGCCCCCTAAATGCCACAGAACCCCAAGTCCTGCAGCCCCCCAAACCCCATGGGCCCCCACCCCTATGCCCCCAAACCCTATGGACCCCCAAACTCTACAGCCCCTGCCCCCTCTAAACCATGTGGACCCCAAAACACTGTACCCCCAAACCTCATGGACCCTCAAACTCCATGAAGCCCCACACCTGCACCCCCAAACCCTATGGATCCCCCCCCCCAAATCCTATGGGAATGCCCCCAAACGCCACTGACTCCCCTCATGGAGCCCCAAACCTCATGGACCCCTACCCCTGCACCCCAAACCCTATGGTACCCCACAGACCCCTCACGGACTCCCCAAACCCTATGGACCCTCAAACCTCATGGACCCCCATTCTTTCACCCCCAAATCCCTTAGACCCCTCCTCAAACTCCATGGACCCCCAAACCCTGGACCCCTAACCCCCCCTCCAGACCCCTCCAAACCCTATGGAAACCCACCCCTGCACCCCCAAACCCTATGGATCCCCCCCCCCAAACACTGCAACACTAAACCCCACAGCCCCCCCCCCGGACCCCCTTCCTGCACCCCCAAACCCGCCACACTCCGCTCTCCTTAAATTCCTTTTATTGAAAAGAAACGTACAAAAAAAGTAACGGATCATATACAGCCGCTGTCTCCCCCTATATACATCCCCCCCCCCCCGCCCCTATATACATTCCCTCCCCTATATATAATGTACAGCCCCCCCTCCCCTATATACAGCTCCATATAGATACAGTATATACAGAGCGCTGCGGCCGCGCGTGCCCCCCCCCGGCACCGCGGGGAAGCCCAGCTTGGGGGGGGGGCGTTTGAGGTGTGGGGGGGGCTGCGACCGCAAAAGCACCGTTTGGGGGGGGGGGCTGGGGGGTGCCCCCCCACCCCCGTGTCTCCCCCCCCCCCGTGGGCTCCCCAGGCCCCTCCCCCTTCCCCCCCCCCCAAAACCAATAAATTAAATAAATATAAATTGGGGGGGGGGGGCGCGGGTAGAAACGACCCCCTGGGAGCTGCAGCAGCGTGGTGGTGGTGGTGGGGGGACACACGCACACACACGAAACAGCCCGCTCGGGTCTGCGCAGGCAGGAGCGCAGGCAGGAGCACGGGCAGGAGCGCAGGCAGGGCTAGTTGGCTTCCCGCGCGGGCAAGGCAGCTGCCTGCAGGTTGTAGACGGCTCCCAGCAACTGCGAGACCAGGCGGTAGAGGTGACCCCAAAAAACGCCGCCGACGCCGCCCCGCTGCTCCCGCTGCTGGCGAAGGGTCTTAATTAATGGGGGGGGGGTCTTAATTAGGAGGGGGGTCTTAATTAGCGGGGGGAAGGGGTTAGTTTTTAGGGGGTCCCCCCCCCGCCCTCGCGCCGCCGCTGGCTCCCAGCCTTATAGACCCGCTGCTATTTATAGGCTGTGAGTCAGCGGCTGGCTCGCACGCGCGCGTGCAAACAAGCCGGCGGCTCTTATTTTCTTTTTTTGGGGGGGGGGCTGCCCAATTTGGGGGTGCCCCCCCTAAAAAAACACCCTCCCAAAAACCACCCCCCTTCTCCCCCCCCCACGAGAAAAAAGCAGGGGGGATAACACCGGGAATTGGGGGGGGGAGGGATGTGGGATTTTGGGATGCCCCCCCCCAAAGTATCCCAAAGGGAACCCCCCAAAAAATTTTGGGGTGCCCCCCCCCCCCTTACCTGCTGCTCGTAGGTCTGCTGGAAGGCGTCACCCAGGCGGCGCAACCGGGCACCCAGCTCCTGCTCCGGGCCGGGGGCTTCCCCGGGGAAGTGACCGTTGGGGACACCCCCTCCCTGGCTCGCCCCGCTTTGGGGGGGCCCCTCGTGATCCCCATCCTCCGTGGGGTGAAACTCGCCTGGAATGGGGGGGGGGGGGGGAAAGGTCGTCAGACACCCCCCCCACACACTCCCCAAACAGCAGGCAGGGCAGCGCTGCCTGCGCTGCCTGCGCCAGGATACGGGGGCTCGTCAACAGGAAAGCCCAGAACAATTCCCAGCGCTTGGAGTGGGGGGGCGCCCCCCCAAAAAAAAAAACCCCACGAGTGGAAGTGGGGACATGCCCTGACATGCTGCCTGCAAAAAGAGGAGCAGGCAGCGAAGCGGCTCTGTGGGGATTGGGGGGAGTACGGACGCCCCCCCTCATAGTACCCCCCCACCACCACCACCGTGGGTGCGTGGACCCCCCCCCACGGGACTCACCGTGGGCAGCGGCGGGGACTCCCCGTGTCCCGCAGCGATAGAAGACGAACGTTGAAGGTTGGGGGGGGGGAGCCCCGGGACAGGCACAGCTCAAACGGGGATGACGGCGTGAGGGGGGGGCGACAGGGACAGGCATGGCCAACGCCCCCCCCCCCGCCCCAGCCCCTCTGCAGGCAGGATGTGCAGGCAGGGCCAGCGCCCCCCCCCCAGCCCCCCTGCAGGCAGGATGTGCAGGCAGCGGGGCTGGGGGTTCGGCGAGGCTCCCTTCCCGCAGCGGTCTGGCCATCGCACCCGGGGGGCTCTGTAAGGGAAAAGGGTGCGTGGGGTGGGATACGGACACGAGTGGGGTATCGCATCGCGGGACACCCCCCCCCACACCACCACCACCACCCCCCCCCCTTCCCATCTCCGCGCGCGCACACGCGGCGTGGCGCTCCCCGCGCCCGGCAGGGGGCGCCCCCGGGAGCGGGCGGTGTTTGTAAACAAACCGGGCAGCGACCCGAGACGGCGGGGACCCCCGCCCGGCCCCACGGACACGCGTGGCACCCGCCGTGATCCACACACACCCCCCCCCACACACACGAACAACTTGCACCGCTCTTCCTCCTGCTGCCCACGGAGGGCACCCCACGGGGGGGGGGGGGGGGCTCTGCCGCGACCACCACGCGTTGTTCTCCACCCCCCCCTACCCCCCACGCACGCACACGCTGGTTCCCACGGAGGGCACCCCACGGAGCCCTCCGCTACGACCCACGGCGGGCACCCCACGGGGTCCCGCGGCGGGCACCCCACAGAGCCCTCTGTTAGGACCCACGGCGGGCACCCCACGGGCTCCTCTTCCCGCTCCCACGGCGGGCCCCACCCCGTACCCCGGCCGTCCCACGCCGCGCTCCCCCACCCGCGCCGTGACACCCCACCTTATTCCCCACATCACCCCACGCCGCGCACCCCCCGGGTTAGCGGGGTTGTGATCCACGACCCCCGCGCGTGCACACCCCCTAAGTGCGTGACCCCACGCCGTGTCCCGTGTCCTTTCCCCCCACACGCACCCCCTTCCATTTTCCCGCGTGGACGCCCCCCACTCACTGCAGCTGCATGAACCGCGAGGGACGAAGCGCTGCGATCGGCACCGGCACCGGCTCGGTCTGGCAGCGCGCGCCGCGCTGCCCGCTCTGGGCAGGGCCCCGCCCCCCCCGTGGCGCCCACGCCCACGCTCTCCTCCCCCTCACACCCCCCCCTCCGCGCGTGACGTCACCGCCCCGCCCCGGACAAGTTCGGGCTTGTGAGGCGGCGGTCGGGGATCCCCCACGGGTGGGTGGTGGTGGGGTGCGTGGGGTGCGGGTGCGCTCCGTGGGTGCCCGTGTGTCGTGCCCGTGTCCCCCCCCCCGCCCCGTGGCCCCACTCGGGACGGTGGGTGCTGGGTGGGGCGGATGGGGGTCACCCGGCCGGTCACGGTGCGTGGGGTGCACCCCACCACCACCCCCCTTCCCCAGCGCCTTTCTCCCGTGGGTGCTGCCCTTCCCCACGCGTGTACGCTCTCCCCCCCCTCCCCTCCCACGGCCGGGGCGGGTCCCGGGGCGGCCGCAGCCACTCAGCCGCCGCCGCCGCCGCCGTTTCCAGGGGAAGGTTTCGCCGCCGCCGCCGCCCCGGTAACAGCGGGAAGGGGCCAACCAGGCGCCGCCGCGGCGAATCCCCGCGGCCACGGAGCGGGGGGGGGGGGGGGGGGAGGTGTTCACCCCCACTCGCGAATCCCGAGTCCCGGCACCCCCAAACCGTGGGGGGGGGGGGGGGTCCCCACTCCCCTCCTTGGGCCGGTGACACGTACCTCAGGCCCGACCTTTGACCCCTGACCTCTGGCCCCCGCCCTGCTGCCCCGCCGGTCACCCCTGGCCCCGCCCCCTGCCGGGCCCCTCCGGCCGCGGCTCCCCCCCCCCCCCCAGCGCGCGTCCCGCCGCCGCGGCGTTCTGATTGGAGGGAGCTGCCTCCGCCGCAGCCAATCAGCGCCCGCGGCGGCGCTGTATCCAGCGGAGCGCGCGAGTGTGCGGGAACCGGCGGGGCCGAGGGTGCTGGGACGGCCATAGGTACAGCTATAGGTACAGCTATAGGTACAGCTATAGGGACAGCTATAGGTACAGCTATAGGTACAGCTATAGGGACAGCTATAGGGACGGCTATAGAGACGGCTATAGGTACAGCTATAGGGATGGCCATAGGTACAGCTATAGGGACAGCTATAGGGACAGCTATAGGGACAGCTATAGGTACAGCTATAGGTACAGCTATAGGGACGGCTATAGGGACGGCTATAGGGACAGCTATAGGGATGGCTATAGGGACAGCTATAGGGACGGCTATAGGTACAGCTATAGGTGCAGCTATAGGGACGGCTATAGGGACAGCTATAGGGACGGCTATAGGGACGGCTATAGGGACAGCTATAGGGACGGCCATAGGGACAGCTATAGGGACAGCTATAGGGACGGCTATAGGGACGGCTATAGGTACAGCTATAGGGACGGCTATAGGTACAGCTATAGGTGCAGCTATAGGGACGGCTATAGGGACGGCTATAGGTACAGCTATAGGGATGGCTATAGGGATGGCTATAGGGACGGCCATAGGTACAGCTATAGGTACAGCTATAGGTACAGCCATAGGTACCAGCTGTACATACCGGCTATAGGGACAGCTATAGGTACTGGCTGTAGGTACAGCCATAGGTATGGCCATAGGTACCAGCTGTAGGTACAGGCCGTGGGTACTGGCAATTGGTACCATCTATAGGTACCGGCCATAGGTACTGGCTATAGGTATCACTGTGGGTACCAGCTATAGGTACTGGCCATAGGTAACGGTCTAGGTACCAGCCATAGGTTCTGGCCATAGGTACAGCTATAGGTAACGCTGTAGGTACCAGCCATGGGTACCAGCCATGGGTACCAGCCATAGGTACCAGCTATAGGTACCAGCTATAGGTATGGCTATGGGTACCGGCTATAGCTACCGCCATAGGTACCGGCTATAGGTATGGCCATGGGTACCAGCTAAAGCTACCGCTATAGGTACATCCATAGGTACCGGCTATGGGTACCAGCTGAAGGTATGGTTATAGGTACATCTATAGGTACTGCTAGATGTATATACATAGGTATGGCTATGGGTACAGCTATAGGTACATCTATAGGTATGGCTATAGATCTATACAGCAGGACTGCTATAGGTACTGCTATGGATACGGCTATAGGTACTGCTGTAGGTATATACATAGTTACGGCTACGGTTACAGCTATGAGTACATCCATAAGTACTGCTATACATACCGCTATAGGTACCTCCATAGGTACTGCCCCGGGTACATCCATAGGTACCGCTATAGGTACACCCGCAGGTACAGCTATAGGTACACCCATAGCTACTGCTGTGGGCGCTCCCATAGGTGCAGCTATAGATACCGCTGTGAGTGCAGCTATGGGTGCATCCATAGGTGCAGCTATAGGTACATCCATAGGTACATGCATAGGTGCAGCTATAGGTGCAGCTATAGGTACCGCTGCAGGTCTGGCTATAGGTACTGCTGGGGGTCTGGCTATAGCTACATCCATAGGTCCGGCTATAGGCGCGGCGGTAGGTGTATCCCGCTATACGTCCCGCTATACATCCCGCTATACGTCCCGCTATACGTCCCGCTATACGTCCCGGGCCGAGCCCCCCCCCCCCGCCCGCCCCGGCGCCCTCCTGGCCCCGCCCCCCGGCGCCGCGCGCCTGGCCCGGCCCAGCCAATCACCGCTCGCCGCCGCGGCCAGAGCCGCAGCTGCCATGGAGACAGCCAGGGGGCGGGGCGAGAGATAGCCACGCCCACGCCACGCCTCCATTCCCCGCCCACCGCGGGAGGGGCGGGGCGGGGGAATGAGGGTGGCCACGCCCACCTCGGGGGAGGGGGGAGAGCGGGGAGGAGGGGGGACACGGGGGACGTGGGGACACGGAGGACATGGGGGGACACGGGGGACGTGGGGACACGGGGGGACACTGACACAGGGACAAGGAGGACAGGAAGATGTGGGGACACGGGGGGGGACACTGACACGGGGATGGGTGGATGGGGGAACACGGGGGGACACGGGGACACAGGGGTGTGGGGGACTCTGACACGGGGACGGGGGGACACGGGGGTGTGGAGACACGGGGGGAACACCGACACGGGGGGCCATGGGGGGACACCGACATGGGGACACGCTGGCAGGGGGACAGGGGGACACGGGGGGCGTGGGAACGGGGGGACACGGGGGATGTGGGGACATGAGGGCGGTGGGAAAAGAGTACACGGGGACACGCGGGGGCATGTGCCCGGCAGGGCACAGCGTGGGGACAGTCACCGCGGCTGAGAGGGGACAGCCCCACAGGGGGACAACCCCACGGTGGGCCCCACTCCTCTCTCTGCCATCGCCCTTTTAAGCCCCCCCCAATTCCCTCACCGGAAGCGGAAGTCGTTTTGACGCGCGGGTGGGTGGGGACAACTGGTTCCCTCAGGGTCCCTGTGGCGGCCCAGCCTGGTCCGGTCCCGCCGCCATGGTGAGGCCTGGCCCGGGGAGGGGGACGGCGGCGGCTCCGCTCCGGGGGACCGGGCTGGGGCTCTGGGGGGCTGGCTGGGGGCGGCCTGCCTGGGCTGGGGCTCTGGGGGCTGGCTGGGCCTTACCGGGGACCGGGCTGAGGGGCCGGAGGGCCGGGTAGGCCTTACCGGGGACCGGGCTGGAGGGCCGCGTGGGCCTTACCGGGGACCGGCCTGGGGTTCTAGCGGGCTGAGCGAGGGCGGCCAGGCCGGGCTGGAGCTCGGGGAGGGGGGGGGGGGGCTGGCCCGGTGCTGGCCCGGTGAGGCGGAGGTTTTGGAGGGCCGGTTCCCGTTGTCCACCCCTTCTCTTCTCCCCTCAAGTCGGCCGCGTTGGACCTGAGGTCGAAGGAGGAGAAAGACGCGGAGTTGGATAAACGGATCGAGGCGCTTCGCAAGAAGAACGAGGCCCTTATCAAGCGTTATCAGGTGTGGAAAGGGAAGGGGGGGGGGTCGATCCCGTGTTTCCCCCCCAACTCCCACCCCGGTGCCTGCGTGGAGGCAGGGAAGGCGCTTACAGCCCCTAATCCTCCGCTTGCAGTGGCTTAACGCCGGGGTGTGGGGGGGTTTAACGTAATACGGGGTGACAGGAGAGGGTCAGGGGGGTGGTTCTGTCCTTCACACGCGGGGACGTGGCGTCAGGGTGGGGGGGGGGGGGGGGGTTGGCCCGGCTCAACTTCGTATCGCGGCGGCAGGAAATCGAGGAAGATCGGAAAAAAGCGGAGCAGGAAGGGATCGCGGTGACTGCTCTGCGCCGGGCGCGGCCTCCCGATGCCGAATCCGAGAGGAGATGGGTGGACAAGGATCTCTCCGTCACTGTCCAGGTCATGGTCTCCCCCGGGGTGAGTGGGGGGAGTTGGGGTTCAGGGGACCATCCGTGGGGATCAGGGCAAGGTCGGGGAGGGGGGGGGGAGGGCTGTTTGTGAGTCTCGCTGAACCCCCCCAATCTCACCTCCTCCAGGAGAAGCGCGCGGTGAAAGACAAGAAGCCATCGGGGACCCCTAAACCCGGCCGCGGCGCCGCTCCCCGCAGTTCGGGACGTGCCGGCCTACGTCCTTCCGGCCGTTCCCCGCGGGGGGAACACCCCGCCGAACCATTTTGGGATGGGGCCGCCGGCGACGGCGCGACCCCGGGGGAGCGCGGCGGCCGGGGACGACGCTCACGAGGTCAGGGGACAGCTGGCCCAGCGATGGGGAGCGACGGTGGCCCTGACCGAAAGTCCAAGGTGAGATTTTTTTTGTGGGGCCTGGTGGGTTTTTTGGGGGGCTGAGTGGGTGTTATGGGCTGGTTTGGGGGTGCTGCCTGCCCCCCCAGCTGGGTTTTCCTCACCAGGAGTGGGAAGAACGAAGGCGGCAGAACATCGAGAAGATGAACGAGGAGATGGAGAAAATCGCCGAGTACGAGAGGAACCAACGGGTGAGGAGGAAAAGGGAATCGGGGGGAGCTCGGTCGGTCACGAGTGTGTCCCCCCCACCTCAAGGGGGGTGTAAAAAGTCCCCCCTTTTTACCGCGAATCAGGACGGGCTTCACGAGAAGAACCCGGTGCGTAACTTCTTGGACGACCCGCGCCGCAGCGGCCCCTTCCAGGATGCCGATCGCAAGGAGGGGAGTCGGCGGCACGTCCGAAACTGGGGGGGACCCGATTTTGACAAGGTCAAGGCAGGGATGGAGCGTGAGAAGACGTGGCAGGGCCCCGTACGTACCCCGGTGGGTCCCCTCCGCCCCTCGTCCCTTGGTTTTTTTGGGGGTCCAGGGGGTCTCAGGGTGGGGTTTGAATGATTGGGACAAGGCTCGAGCCGTGTCTTGCTGCAGGGACGCCGTTCCAGCCCGAAAACCGGGGGGCCGCTGGACATGACGCTCTCCATGACGGGTCGAGAACGAGCCGAATACGTTCGCTGGAAGAAAGAACGGGAACAAATCGATCAGGAACGTCTGGCGCGGCATCGCAAACCCACCGGACAGTGGCGGCGGGAGTGGGATGCCGAAAAATCGGACAGCATGTACGTACCGGGGATGGGGGTGATTTTTTTGGGGGGGGGGCGTTGCGGGGTCACCGGTGTCAGCCATTCCCTTTTTTTTTTTTTTTTCAGGTTTAAGGACGGCTCCGCGGCGGCGCCCGGCTCGGAAGCGAGCGGCAGGGAAGAAACCAAGCGCCCTCCTCCCAAACCTCCCACTTTTGGGGAGTTCCTCACCCCGCATCGCACCCAGAGGAGGCGAAAGGGCCGGGGACGCGGCCAGGGCGCCGGGACCAAGCCCTACAGGTCAGCAGGGTCACGTCCCAGTGAGGATTTTTTGGGGGGGTTCCTCTCTGAGCCCCGTTTCCTTGTGGATTTTGGTCTCCGAACCACCGGGATCTTTTTTTTTCCCCCCTCCAGCATGCACGATAACCGGTGGGAGGAGAAGGAGCTGCCGGCATCGACCGAGAAAGCCGAGAGCCGGAAGGTAAAATGCTGGGGCAGAGCCTGGGGGGAACCGGTGGGTGTTCGGCTGCACCGCGGTGGCCTTCTCCCCCTCTGACACCCCCCAAATCTGTGCCCGCAGGCGGAGGAAGCACCGAGCGGGGCCCTCCCGGAGCCCCCCCTTTCCCTGAGCCCCGAGGAGGATGAGGATCAGTGGGAGGACGTCAGCGAGGAGGAGGAGGAAGAAGAAGAAGAGGAAGCAGAAGGCAGCGTAGGGTCATCGAACGAGGACGAAGCACCCCGCAGTGCGTCCCCCAAAACTCAGCGTTCCCCCAGAACCGGGCAGGCTGCGGTTCCCAAACTGCGCGTGCCCCCCGCCGCCGTGACGCCCGCCCCAGACGGGGGGGCTGGCACCCCCCTGAGCCCCTTTTCCCCCGTGGAAGGCCACCAGCCCGTCTCGGACTGGGGCGAGGAGATGGACCTGGCCTCTCCCCGCAGCAGTTTGGGGGACAGTCCCCTTTCAGGTCCCACTGTCCCCAAGTCGAGAGGGGCTTCCGGAGAGATTCCAGGTAAAAATTTGGTGGGGGGGGGGGGGCTCTGTCTGAATTAAGGGTGGGGTGGGGGCGACGTACACCCCCCCCAAGTCTGGGCTGAACCCCTGGGATGTGGGGGAGACGCGTGGCCAGAGCAGCAGGATGAGGGAAAGGGGCTGAACGGGGAACGATCGTCTCTTTTTTGTTTTTTGGTTTTTTTCTTTTTTTTTTTTCTTCTCTGCCCCCCCCTCCTCCAGGGCTGAGCCCTGTGGAGCTGTCTGGGCCCCCCCAGGGGGTGCAGAGCCCTGCTGAACCCCCCCCCGAGGAAGAGACGAGGTCGAACACAGAGCAAGAAGCTTTGGAAAAGCACGAGGAGGCGGCGGGGAGCCCGGCGGAGGACGGGACGCGAGGTGGGGAGGGGAATACGGGGGGGGACACGCGCACCCCGCAGGGTCTAATCCCCCGATGTTGGGGGGGATCCTTCGAGCCGGCGGGGTTCAGACTCCGATTTGTTCTTTTTTTTTTCTTTTTTTTGTCCCAGAAGCTGCGGCGTTTCCCCGCCAGCCGGACGCGGAGGTGGCTCCTGGTACGGTGGAAATCACGGACTTCCAGCGGGTGCGTTTCCGTAAGAATTCACCTTCTCCGGCTGGCCGCTAACGGGGGACTGACACCCGCACCCTCCGGGCTTTTGTCTGTCTGTCTGTCCTTCCCACTTCTGCTTCCGGCTCTGACATTCCCGCTGACAGACTGACTCCACCTGCAAAATATCCCGGAATTTACCGCGCTTTGCTCTCGGGCATCTCCGGTTGTTGTTTTTTTGTTGGGTTTTTTTTTTTTTTTGGGGGGGGGGATTCGATTTCTTGCAAATACCCGGGGAAACGCGTCGGGTGGCGGAGGCTGGCGGGTGCTGCGCTTGCTCGGGAGGCTGCGACGTCTGTACGTCTGTCTGTCTGTCCTGGATTAAACTCTTCCCTCCCCAAGGGACTGGTCTCTCCCTGTTAGCCACGGCGCGGGGATGCTGGCGGGCGGGAGGTTTCGGAGCCGGGATAGAACGCTCTGCGTTTGGAGAGGGAGGGAAGAAGGGGAGGGGGAAGAGGGCAAAGCACCCCCCTTCCCCGCTCCCCGCCGCTGCTCAGGGCAGAATCGGACCCCGCACCCAAACGTGGGGCACCCGGCAGCGGGGTTCCGCCACCCCACGTGCCCCTCGCACCCGTCGCCCAGCGGTGGGGCTGGCAGGAGGGTGCAGGCAGGGACGGGACTCCCTCCCTGTGACACCCCCCCCCCCTCCAAACTTTTTTGCGGCTCGGGGAGGGGGGGGGGGGCCGGCAGCTGCCTTCACGCTGCCTCCTCCTTCTTCTCTCTCCTTCGACAGGACGGCCAAACGCCCCGATGTCCTCCAGCGGCCCCTCCGTCACCCGGGTCGCTCCCGCCGTGACCACTACAGCTTTCTAGAGACTGTGAGCCGGCAGGAATAACCCGGGGAGGGGGGGGGGGGGGGAAACCCCCAAACAAACAAAAAAATCACCTGCCTGCACCTCTTTTGGGGGTTTGGCCCTTACTGGGGGGGGCGGTCCCTCAATCTGTGGGTCGAGCCGGGTGTCGTGGGTGTTCAGGAGTGGAAGATGTCGGCTCCGAGGATCTCAAAAAGGGTTTTGGGGGCTCCCGGCTGTGTACCCCCCCAATTCTTGGCAGCTGTCCCGAAGGCTTCTGCCCCTGGCAGGGCACTTTTTTATTTTTTTTGGGGGGGGGGGGGTGGGGGTGTCCCCTTTTTCTCCCTCTGTGCCCTGGAGCTGGGCAGGAGGGGTGGGCTTGACCCTCACCCCGGGCTGCCCCATCCCACCGGCTCTTTGTAAAATAAATCTCCGAAACATCTTTGCGCCTGGTCCTTGCTGCTGGGGGGGGTCCCCCCCTTTGCTCATTGGGGTTCCCCCCTTGCTACTGGGGGTCCCCATCTCCTCTCAAGGCCGGGAAGGTCAGTGATGGCGGGGTCCCGGTACCGGCAAGGCTGCGAAGCCGCCTGCGCCTGTTACCTTTGGGGGTGGTTCCTGATTTTGGGGGGTGAAACGAGGAGCGTAGGGGCTTCCCTAATCCCCCCCTCCCCCTCCCCAGGACTTCGTGTTGTCCCTGGGGATTTGTGGGGACACTTGGGGCACAGCAGGTCCCGGCCAGGAAAGGACAAATCATCCCTTGGCTCGGTGGCGGCCAGGGTTGGGCGAAGGGATGCTCCGGGTTGTCCCCCGCCCCGGCATCGCCTTTGAACTGAAACAAGTTTTGGGGCTGACGCTTCGTTTTTCCAGCTCCGCTTGCTGCCGCCTGCTCCCCCTCCTCTGCTCTGCCGCAAAGGGGTGTCCCCCCGTCATCTCCCCCCTCGATCTCCCCCCTCGTTACACCTCGAGATGAAGCTTTCTCGGCGCCATGGCCCCTCCCAAGTTGCCCCCGGCTTCTTCTTTCTTTTTTTTTTCTTGCCTCCACAATCTCTTCCTCCTGGCTGGCCGTTGCTTCCTGTTCGGCGCCGTATATAAAAGCCCGGCGCCACCCGTTCGTTCCATCGGGGAGCGCGGCCGCAGGCGGCGAGGACCCAGGTGAGCGGCTGGTGGGGTGAGACTCTTTCCTTTCGCCTAAAATGAAATAACCCAACGCTGAGGAGGTGTGTGGGGGAGAAAGCCAGGCTTTGGGTGATGTCCATCCTGCTCGTGGGCTGGATTTTTTTCCCTGCTGAGGATGTGCGGCGTGAGGTTGCTGTGGCTCTTCTTTACGCGTTGGGTGACATCATCTCCTCTTTGCCTCTTCTTCCCGTGCTCCAGGTCGTTCAGCCGGCCATCGGAGGTTCCCAAACCTTCCCCATGGTTTCCTCTCCTCCTTCAGGGTTTCTCTCCTCCCTTCCTTGGTGCTGGTGATACTTTGAGCACCGAGAGCTTTCTCTTTTCCCCCGGGGCTTGAGAACCAAACCAAAGTCATTCCCCGTGGCACCAAATCGGTGGATGCTGGAAAAGCTGCCGGAGCTGCAGCTCCCCCGTGTTTCCTCATCCAACTTCTTACACCACACGGTTGAGGACAACTTGGTGAGGAAGTGGGGAAATGCCTGTTTCCTTGGTGACCAAATGGCAGGGAGGAGGGGGACCATGAAGCTAAGCGGTTTGGGGTGCTTGCATCATACGTTCTTGTTGAGGAACATCTCACCGAGCTTGTCTTGGAGGTGCTGCCCTCTTTGCCCCAGGGGGGAGAGGCCCTTTGGATGGAGAGAGAGATGATGACGATGATGATGGACGTAAGGAAGAGATGTTTTATGCTGAGGGTGGTGAGATGCTGGAACAGGTTGCCCAGAGAGGTTGTGGGATGCCCCATTTTCAAGGTCAGGTTGGACAGGGCTTGGAACAACCTGATCTCGTGGAAGATGTCCTTGCCCAAGGTAGGGAGTTGGGCCGCGATGGTCTTTGAAGGTACCTTCAACCCAAACCATTTTGTGATGCTATGGCCAGGGCTTTGGGCAACGTGATCTAGCAGAAGATGTCCCTGCCCATGGCAACGGGGGTGGAACTAGATGATCTTTGAAGGTCCCTTCAACTCAAAGTGTTCTGTGATGGTCTAATGGAGTGTGGTTTCTAGGTTGGGAGTTGGTAGACGATGGACTTCTCAATGCCCAGTTATAACTTCAATTACTCCAGCTGGAGCGACGATTCCATATACGATCTCGATGGCTATGAAGTCCCTCACAGCTACCGCTTCGTCCTGGCGCTCTACGCCCTCATCTTCCTCCTGGGCGTCTTGGGCAACGGGGCCGTCATCTGGGTGACCGGCTTTGAGCTGCGGCGCACGGTGAATGGCATCTGGTTCCTCAACCTCTCCATGGCTGACCTCCTCTGCTGCCTGGCCCTGCCCTTCCTGGCCCTGCCGCTGGCCCGTGACCACCATTGGCCATTGGGTCACTTCGCCTGCAAGCTGCTGCCTTCCCTCACCATCCTCAACATGTTCGCCAGCGTCCTCCTCCTGATGGCCATCAGCATCGACCGTTGCGCCATGGTGATGCGACCGGTGTGGTGCCAAAACCACCGGACGGTGGGGCTGGCCCGGGGGGCTTGCGTGGCCGCCTGGTTCCTGGCTGGGCTCCTCACCCTTCCCTCCTTCATCTTCCGTACCACCCGTTCCGACATGTTCTCCGAGAAGACGACCTGCGTCCTGGACTACGTGGCTGTGGGACGCCACCAACATCTCACCGAGCTCATCACGGCTGTCACACGCTTCATCTGCGGCTTCCTGGTGCCCTTTGTGGTGATCACGGCTTGCTACAGCCTGCTGTTGACCCGCATCCACAGCAAGGGCTTCTCCCGCTCCCAGAAAGCTGTCAAGCTCATCTTGGTGGTCATCATCAGCTTCTTTGTGTGCTGGCTGCCCTACCACATCGTGGGGTTGATCCTGGCTTCCACCCATCCTCACAGCAGGTTGTTTAAGGGCGCCCTGGAAGCTGACCCCATCGTGGCTGGCATTGCTTACATCAACAGCTGCATCAACCCCATCATCTACGTCATCATGGGACAGGACTTCAAGGACAAGTTCCAGCGTTCCTGGAGAGCCGTGTTGCGGGGCGTGCTGAGTGATGATCCTACCACCAGCACCATGGGGGACAGCAGGATGAAGACCAAGTCCACCATGGATGACCGTAGCGTCAGCACCACAGTGTGACCAGGAGCGAGGTGGCTCCGGGGCTGGAACCTCCCTTGCGTTGCTTGAGGTCACCACCTTCTCCTCTCTTGGGGATCCCGCTGGGCCCCGTAGAGAGAAGATGTCTCCATCACCCCCTTTCCCCACGTGGTTGCAGGCTTGGGAAGCTGTGTGCCCACCTGCCCCTGGGGACCTCCTCCTGCCTTCCTCCATGGCCTGCCAGGGGCGAGAGGACTTTGTCCTTGCACGCAATACCATGTTTTGCTTCTCTAGCCCAAGCATGGACTCTATTTCCAGCTCCTCCCCACTCTCACCTGCCCCACGTCTCCACCTCCCAGCCCCACGTCTCCACCACCCAGTGAAGTCCAAGATGTGGGTGAGCCCACCTGCAGGCCAAACCCCCCTCCATCACCCCAAAAACTCAACTCCACCCCACTGATGGGGGGCTGGTGGCTGCCCTTCACGGTCACCCTGCCTTCACCGTAGCCATGTCCACCGCTGCCAATAAATACTGAAGTTCCTCAAGCCTTGAGCAAGACGTCGGTCCCATGCTTCTCCTTTTTGGTTGTTTATTGGGCAAGATTTTTGATGTCTCGGCAGATTTTTGAGCTTGCGGGTGATGCAATAATTCCTGCAGCGTGTCCTCCCTGGCCCCAGAAAGTCCTTGCGGTGGATGGTAAACTCTTCCCCGTGGTCTTGCTTCATCTCGCGGGGCGGTGGAGGGTGGCAGCTGAAGTTGATCTGATTTTTCACTGCCCTGGTGCTGACCACCCTAGGGGCCAGTGGAGATGGTTGGGGACAATTGGGCATCATGGGGATGGTGGGAAGGTTGGGGCACAACAGGGGTGGTTGGGGACGACTGGGGACAGTTGGGCACCGTGGGGATGGCTGGGGAAGGTGGGAACATTGGGGCACAGAGAAGATGGTTGAGAACATTGCATCACCACAGAGATGGGCACAGCAGGGACAGCTGGGGATAGCTGGACACGATGGGGACAGTGGGGTGCTACAGAGATGGTTGGGGACGTTTGGGTGCAGCAGGGATGGCTGGGAATGGTGGGACACAACAGGGATGGTTGGGGACATGGGGGCACCATGGGGATGGTGGGAATGTTGGGGCACAACAGAGATGGCTGGGGACATTGGGGCACCTTGGGGATGGTGGGGCACCGTGGGGATGGTTGGGGACATGGGGGTACTGTGGGGATGGTGGGAATGGTGGGGCACCATGGGGAGGGTTGGGGACATGGGGGCATCATGGGGATGGTGGGAATGGTGGGGCACAACAGGGATGGTTGGGGACATGGGGGCACCTTGGGGATGGTGGGAATGGTGGGGCACCATGGGGATGGCTGGGGACATGGGGGCACCTTGGGGATGGTTAGGGACAGTTGGGGACATTGGGGCACCTTGGGGATGGTGGGAATGGTGGGGCACCATGGGGATGGCTGGGGACATGGGGGCACCTTGGGGATGGTTAGGGACAGTTGGGGACATTGGGGCACCTTGGGGATGGTGGGAATGGTGGGGCACCATGGGGATGGCTGGGGACATGGGGGCACCTTGGGGATGGTTGGGGACAGGGGGGCACAGCAGAGATGTTTGGGGATGGGGGGGCACCACGGAGACGGTTGGGGACAGCGGGGACGGGGGCCACCAGGGTTGGGGACGGGGGGGTGGGGACACAGCGCTGCCCGGGCCCCGCCCACCCCGCACCTCCTCCCCTAACCACGCCCCCTCCTACGTAGCCCCGCCCCTCCCCTCACGCGGCGGCCCTTGGGCGCCCTCTGGCGGCCGCGCGTCCTGCGTCCCGGTGCCGGGGCCTGGTCGGTGAGTTCGGGCCCGGGCCGGGCCTTGGGCGGCGGGTACGGGCCTGGGTGGGCCCGGCTCCGGGGCAGCGGTTGCTGGGGAGGCAGCGGAGCCGGAGAGAGGCCTGCTGGGCCGGGGTCGCGTAGGAAATTTGGTTCCGGTGAGTCTGAAGCGGTGGGGAGCCGGATCTGGTGTGTTTGTGTGGGGTTAGTTGGGGAGCCGGGCCTGGCCTAGGGTTCCTGAGGGCTGGGCCGGGGTAGGGGGGTGTCCCCGGGGGCTGGGCCGGGGTGCTCGGGGGTCCCAAGGGGCTGGATAGGGGTGTGTGTGGGGTCTTAGGGGCCTGTGACAGGTTGTGGGGTTCCTACGGGGCTGGGTTGGGGTGGTGCTGGTTGAGGACAGGGTGTATGGGGGTCCCAAGGGGCTGGATAGGGGTGTGGGGGGGTCTCGGGGGCTGGGCCGTGTTGTGGAGGGGTCCCAAGGGGCTGGACAGGGGTGTGGGGGGGGTTTCAGGGGCTGGGCCATGTTGTGGAGGGGTCCCAAGGGGCTGGACAGGGGGGGGGGGGGGTTCAGGGGCTGGGCCATGTTGTGGAGGGGTCCCAAGGGGCTGGACAGGGGTGTGGGGGGGGTTTCAGGGGCTGGGCCATGTTGTGGAGGGGTCCCAAGGGGCTGGACAGGGGTGGGGAGCATCCTGTGGAGCTCGGACAGGGTGCATGGGGGTCCCAGGGAGCTGAGATGGGGTGTGTGGGGTCCCAGGAGGCTGGGCCAGGTTGTGGGGGGTCCCATGGGGCTGGACAGGGGTGTGTGAGGATCCTAGAGGGCTGGGACAGGTTAGGGGGGGTCTCATGGGGCTGGACAGGGGTACGTGGGGGTCCTAGAGGGCTGGGACAGGCTGCACAGGTGTTCTAGGAGCCAACCCCCCTCACACCGGCTGCCATCCTGGCACAGGTCCTCGGTTCCGGAACTGGCTGCCCCACTGCAGAAATGCCGCCAGAGAAGGAGAGCAGATCCCGTCGGCGAGAGCGGGACCTTTCTCCTTCCCAGTGGGATTGGGACTGCCCCGCCACGCGACGCCGGCTGGAAGAGCTGTATTTCCGCGAGCAGGATTACATCGGAGCCGGCTCCGAGGATGGCCGCAATTTCTGGCTTTTCTTTGAGCGGCTCCGGCGTTTCCAGAGCCGGAGAACCGACCACGAACCAACCCCCGGCCACCACGACCAGGCAGAACCCCCCGCCGCCGCCCGTCGCCTCGATTTACCGCGCCGATATGATCCCCGGTACCGCATCAACCTCTCGGTGCTGAGCGCCGACATGGAGGGAGCGATCCGAGGCCGGCGAGGAGACTCCGGCGTGCCGCAGGAACGCCTCTCTGAATTTCGCACCGCTTTGTTGCACTACCTGGACTTCACCCAAAAACAAAGCTTTGCCAAACTGGCCAAACTCCAACGGGAACGAGCTGCGCTTCCCATCTCTCAGTACCGGGACCGGCTCCTGCGCGCCGTGGCTCAAAACCAAGTGGTGGTGATCGCCGGTGATACCGGCTGCGGTAAATCCACGCAGGTGCCTCAGTTCTTGCTGGCGGCCGGTTATAGCCACGTGGCTTGTACCCAACCTCGCCGTATCGCCTGCATCTCGCTGGCCAAGCGGGTGGGTTTCGAGAGCCTGCACCAGTATGGAAACCAGGTGAGCTCCGTGGGCTGGCGACTGGTGATTTCCCTGGCCGTTTTGGGGGTAACTGGGAGCCGTTGAGTGCTCGATTTTATCCTATTCTGCTCTTCCTCTTCCTGCGACAGGTGGGCTACCAGATCCGCTTCGAGAGCACCCGCTCGCCCGCCACCAAGATTGTTTTCCTGACGGAGGGGCTGCTGCTGCGGCAGGTACAGCGGGAGCCGACGTTGCCCGGGTACCACGTCCTGATTGCTGATGAGGTTCACGAGCGGCATCTGCACAGCGATTTCCTCTTGGGTGTCCTGCGGCGGCTCCTTCCCGCTCGGCCGGACCTTAAGTTGGTGCTGATGTCGGCGACCATCAATATCCGCCTTTTTTCAGGGTACTTTGGAGGTGCCCCAGTGCTGCAGGTGCCGGGAAGGATCTTTCCCATCTCGGTGAGGATGGAGAATAATGTTTGGGATGAATCCTGACACAAGGTGGACGCGAATCTCTCGCTGCGTCTACCCGGAGGCTGCATCATCCCTGTTTCTACTCCTGCAGGTCATTTACCAACCCATCCCTAAGGAAGAAGCATCCGCGATCGGGAAATCGGGGAAATCGGAGCGCCTGGATCCCCTCCCGTACCTGCGGGTGCTTCAAGCCATCGACCACAAGTACCCGCCGGAGGAACGCGGGGACCTGCTGGTGTTCCTGAGCGGGGTGGCCGAGATCGGCGCGGTGCTGGAGGCGGCGCAGGCTTATGCCGCGCATACGCAGCGTTGGATTGTGCTCCCCCTGCACAGCACCCTCTCTGTTGCCGAGCAGGACAAGGTGGGTGACGGTCTGACCCCAAGATCGGGGTGGGATTTGGCACCCTGGCATCGCAGAGTGAAAAATCCCAGAGCTCAGCCCGATTGTGCCCTGATTACGGGTGTTTTCAGGGTGCAACCAATGGGTGCAAACTGCATTTACCTTCTTCCTGCTCTGGGTTTGGCCATGCTGATGTAAGACCATCATTTCTCCTTCTTCAGGTGTTTGATGTGCCTCCTCCCGGCGTCCGTAAGTGCATCCTCTCCACCAACATCGCAGAGACCTCGGTGACAATTGACGGCGTGCGATTTGTCCTGGATTCTGGTAAAAATCCCTGCTCTGACACCCCTCTCTGCTGGGTGGGAAAGCTTTTTCCTCTCTCCTGCCTTACCCTGAGCTTCTCCTTCCTTCCTGCTCCCTCCAGGGAAGGTGAAGGAGATGAGCTACGACCCTCAGGGCAAACTTCAGCGACTGCAGGAGTTCTGGATCAGCCGGGCAAGCGCCGAGCAGCGGAAAGGACGGGCTGGCAGGACCGGCCCCGGCGTCTGCTACCGGCTTTATGCCGAATCCGACTACGACGCCTTTTCCCCCTATCCCGTGCCGGAGATCCAGAGGGTAGCGCTTGATTCTCTAGTGCTCCAGGTAAAGTTTGGGATCCCTCTGCTCGCGTTGGGGTGGAGATTTGGGGAGATCTTGAAGGGAAAACCCATCTAGTCCCCTTGGGGGGGCTTCATAAACTTCCAGGCTCTTCTCATCATCGTTGGGCTCGTTCTACGTGTTCTGTTCTCTCAGTTAAAGAGCATGGGGCTGGGTGATCCCCGGACCTTCCCCTTCCTGGAGCCGCCTCCCTCGTCCAGCCTGGAGACGGCCGTGCGATACCTGAAGGACCAGGGAGCCCTGGACGAGGCTGAAGACTTGACGCCCATCGGGAACCTGCTGGCCCAGCTGCCAGTGGACGTGGTGGTCGGTGAGTAATTTGGGGCGCCTCCTTCTTGAAGCAGAGGCGACGGTGTGAGTTTGGGGGGTTCCCCTGCCTTCACTATCCGCCCTGCCCTCACCGTGCAGGCAAGATGCTGGTCCTGGGTGCGCTGTTTGGACTGGCCGAGCCCACCTTGACCGTGGCGGCGGCGTTGAGCGTGCAATCCCCTTTCCTGCGACCTGCTCACCCCAACCCCGACTGCGTCACGGCCCGTCGGCCCCTCGAGAGCCCCCATGGTGACCCTCTGACGCTGCTCAACGTCTTCAACGAGTGGGTCCAGGTGAGATTCCTGCCTAAACTGGGGGGAAATGAAACGCATTTGGGGTTTGGGGAGACTTTGTTTTGGGGCGGGGTGTGCTTGAGGCTGTTGGGGGGTGATTTTGGGGGCGCAGGGAGCGGTGGGAAGGACACCCTGTCCCTGTTGGGGGGGCTGAGCCGTGCTGTCCCGGAGCAGGTGAAATCAGAACGGAGCGGCAGCTCTCGGAAATGGTGCCGGCGGCGAGGCTTGGAGGAGCATCGGCTTTATGAGGCCGCCGACCTGCGGCGCCAGTTTCAGGTGAGGGGCAGGATCCGGCCTCGGTCCGGGGAGGGCGTTGCTGGTGCGGAAAAGAGCTGAATTTGCCCGTGCACCCCCAAACTGTCCATCTCTTGGCCGTGGGGGCTCAGCAACCGTCTCTCCCTCCACCCCAGGAGCTTCTTCGAGACCACCAGCTGCTTGAGGAAACCTCCAGCCGACCCAGCGACAGCTACAGCCGACAGAGCCGGCACCGGGAACGCCGCGAGCTGCACCGGCTGTGGCGTTCCCACGCGGAGACGGAGGGTCGGAAACGCAAAGTGCTGCGGCTGCAGGATGGAGCGGATGCCTCTTCCGGTGAGGAGGAGGACGGTGGCACCCGTGGGAAGGGGGAGCGCAGCATCGATATCCAGGTGACCCTTGCACCCGTTTTCTTTCCCGGGAGGCAGGATCCGGCCATCTGGGCCCCTGACATCCTCTTTTTATCTCTGCAGGATGTCAAGTTCAAGCTGCGCCACAACGTGGATGAGCTCCAGGCTGTATCCAGCTCGTCCCTCTCCTCCTCACAGCTTGCCCTGCTCAAGCTGGTGCTGTGCAGGGGCCTTTACCCCCAGCTGGCCGTGCCCGACCAGCTCAACAGCGGCCGCAAGGACTCCGATCAGGTCCGTGTCCTTCCCCTGCCCCGTCCCGCATCCTGGCGTTCCCCGGCATCTCCTCGTTCTCCCTCGACACCCGTTTTGCTCTTACCGTAGATTTTCCACACCAAAAACAAGCAAGGCGTCGTGCTTCATCCCACCTGCGTCTTCGCTACCAGCCCGGAGCTGCTCCACGCCAAGGAGGGACCGGAACGTGGTGGGATCGCAGGTAGGAGAAAATCCCGAAGGAATTAACTGTGCTTCTCCCTGGCTTTTTCCCGTGTTGGATAAAAGCTGGTTTTGGGGTTTGGTGAATCCTGAAGGGGATGGGGAGAAGTTTGGGGTCCAGCTTATTTGGGGTCCCCTTATTGCCCCCACAGACCCCAAAGAGGGGCTGAGCCGCCACCACCAGCTCCTCGCCTTTGTCTCGCTGCTGGAGACCAACAAACCTTACCTGGTGAACTGCGTCCGGGTACCAGCCCTACAGGTGAGCTCTTCGCTCTCTTCCTCTTCCTCTCCATGCCTTCTAGTAGCCTTCATCCCCCCAAACCGGTTCTGTTTTGCTCTTCCAGGCTCTCCTGCTCTTCTCCCGTTCGTTGGACACCAGCGCGGACTGCGCCCGGCTGGTAGCGGATGGATGGCTGGAGCTCACCATCCCCGATGCGGATTCTGCCCTGCGCCTCCTCTCCATGGCCCTGCAGCTTCGCTCCTCCTGGGAAAAACTCCTCCACCAGCTACTGGAACGTCGTGGCGAGGAGCCGGGCCTCCGGCCGAGCTCCCGGGATGTATCCGTGCTCACCCGGGGGCTGCTGGAATTCCTGCAGACGGAGGTGATGCCGCCGTGACTGCGGTGCATGTAGTTTTAATCCATCTCTGGGTTGAAAGCTGAGAAAAGAGGATGAGGGGAGCTGGTGCAGCTCCCCTCCGACATCCCCACGTCCTCTTGCAGGTGCCGTATCGCCTGCGTCAGCTCACCGGGCTGGAGAAACAGAATCTCTACATCGGTCCCCAAACTGTTGCTGCTGCTCCCCAACTCCCAGGGCTTTTCCAGGGAACGGAGATGAAGCCCGACGAGGTGAAAGGTGGCCACAGGGTGACGGACTTTCTCACCTACAACTGCCTGGCTGTGAGTCCACCCTTCTCCTTCCCTGCCTGCTCTGCCTGTCACCCTGCCCCGGGAGAGTCCGAACGTCCCCTTTGCCCTTTGTATCCCGCAGACGGACACGGATCTCTACAGCGACTGCCTGCGGAGCTTCTGGACGTGTCCCCACTGCGATCTCCACATGCCCTTCACCCCCCTGGAGCGCATGTGCCATGAAAACGCTTGCCGGCCCTCCGAGGGTGAGTCGTTTGTCCCCATCCCAGGGCTGTGACGAGGGAAAATTGGGGAGAAACAGCCTGGTTTTCCCTGAGAGAAGAGCCCAGGTGGCATCTCTGCTCCACGGGCAAGGGGTTGCAGCGAGCCGGGCTGTGTTTATGCTGGCTTTTAGGAGCACGCCCCTCGAGATACCACTGAGGGCCACATTTTGGGGGTGCAATGGGGGAAAGAAAAGGGTCCTGCAGGGCTTCGGTTTCCTTCTGATCCCCGTTTTTCTCTACGTTTTTCCCGCAGCCCCCCAGGAAGAAGCAGCCGAAAGCTCGTCCAAAAACTCCTCCCTGCACAGGTCCTACCACTGCGACGTTTGCCAGCAGGATTTCACCTTCACCCCCACGGAGATCCTTCGGCACAAGAAGCAACACCGGTGACCGGGGGCTCGTCGGGATGCTCCCGCCAACCGGTGGCGGAGACGATGCTGAGCACCATGACGCTGGGGTCCTTTCCCAGCCCTGGGGAGAAGCGGGGGACCCCCATAACGGAGGGGGGAACCCCCTTTTGCTGCTACCTGTGTTGCTCTCGGGTGAGTCTGGTTGGATCCCAAAGGGATTTGGTGTTTTAGGGCCACTCTAGCAGCTCCTGCTGTCACTTGTCCTTGGGTTGGGGCAACTTTTTTCAATCCTTTTTCTTTTTTTTAAAAAAAAAAAAAAACAAACCAAAACACATAAATAAATAGATTTTTGGAGAAAGTCAGCGTTGGCCCAGAGAGCGTGGCTGGAGATTGGGGTTCCCCTGCCCATGCGGATGCCCGGTTTGGTGTCCGCACCCCTAGATGCAGCATTGGTCGGGGGAGCTGCAGGACAAAGGGACGTTTTTGGGGGTCTCGGGGATGTCTCCTGCCTGCGATGCTGCCTGGCGCGGCACGGCCAGTGTGTGGCACTCCTATACCAGACTCATCTCTGCCTCATCTCCTTTTCTTCTTGTATCCCGTGGGAAAAACATCGGAGCTACCCGTGCCGGGACTTTACCACCACCAGGACTCAAAAAACACCCCGCCTAAACCCCCCCAAATATTAATAACAAACGACCTGAGCATCCCTTCGGAGGACGCTCGCTCCCAACGTGGCGAGAAGCCACGTGGCGAGAAGAGACGTCGTCTTACGAATCGTGGTTGACTTTTTTGGGCTGAAAACACTTGGAGAAAGGCAAATCCGGAGTAGCTTGCACCCACACACCCCCTGCGGAGGCAAATGCCGCGACAACAGGAATTTATCAGTTGTCTAAAGCCGTTTTAAATACATTAATTATCAGCCCGTGTGCTGCGTTAGGCTCAAGCAGGGTTATTAGCAGAGTCCCTTCTAATTAAAGCGATTTGATGGTATTTTTTAGCTCTGTGGCATGTTGCATTTTATTCACCAGGCGAAGAAAGTAATAAGTAAGCGTGGTTTACCCGGCTTCGTGACGCTTTGGGGTAAGGAGCTGCTCCAAAAGCAAAGTTTCCTGGGATTTTACATTTTTTTAAGCCCTGGGCAGAATTAATCGTTGCCGGCGCATGTTGCTGGCTGTAAAATAGGTGGCGAAAGGGGAAAAGAAAAAAGGGGAAGGATGCTGAGCACTTCCTCATCCCCTTTTTTTCTTTTTTTAAATTGATTTTTTTTTTTCCCCCCCTCCCTTTGCGACTCGCTGTTTGTCCTCCCTTTCTCGACTGGGTTTATCTGCAATTAATTACCGCCGGTGGTGTCGCAGCACTTGCAGAAATTAATTAAGCAGGTGATTTGCTGAGCAGATTATTTGGTTTAGAGGGGGGAAAGGATCTAATTCGAGCCTTTACCGCAGGCGGTTGCCTGTCCCTTCGCTCGGCGTGATCCCACCCTGCTTTCGGGGTGGGGGGAGAACCGTCCCCCCCAATTTAGCGGCGAGGCGGGGGGGGGGGATGCTGCTGCTGCTCCTAACGAGTCCCTGTTGCTATGGCAGTGAGGTGGGATGGGAGATGCTCCTGCCATGGCAACAGGCATCAGATGGGTTTGGCTTTGCTGTTTTCGGCTACAGGAGCACCAATTCTTTGCCCTCCCCGTTAAGTTGAGCGATGGAGGGTGAATGAAAGCCCGGCTGATGTTTCTGGAAGTCAAATTTCCGCGCCAGTCTGGCTCCACGTGCTTAAGATGCTCTGAAAATCTCATTTATTCCCCCAAAAAAGCTAGGCTTTGCTTTTCAGGACAACCAGCCACTACCAGCCCGACCCCACTCCTCAGGTTTCAATTAATCAAACTTAATATTCATAAGAAGAAGAACCCAACAGCCCCCAGCAATAATCGTTAGAAATCATAAAGCAAAAAACCCCACAACATCGCTCTTGGCTTTAATGCAACGGTGAAGCCCTATTACGTTTAAACCAAGCTTACAGCAAGTCGTTTACATAACAGAAAATTAAATAAGGCTGCCACGGCCATAAAGAAGTGGGATTAATTTACTTTACTAATAAAAGCCACAAATTCAAGTCTTACGTGAGAAAAATGTTTGATTTTTAGGGAAGTCCTCCAAATTTCAGTCCCTGTGGTAACCTTAGGATGGTTTTGCTCCGCGGTGGTGTAACGTCAGGGGGGGTCAATCCTGGGTCTGATCCTCATCGCCATCATCATTAATGACCTGGATGACGGGGCCACCTCCTGGTGGCCACCAGGTTGACCATCAGCCTCGCTGCGAAGGTTTGACCACATCACCGAGCTGCCTTAAAACCCTGAGATTTAAACTTGAGTTTAAGAAGTTGTTGAAAAGTGGAAAACTTCGATCTTTTTAAGGAAAAAAAACCGCTGGAGATGCTGCTCTTCACCTTGTCTCTGCCCATAAGAGGGAGACACAGATGAACGGCTCTTGCAGTGGGTTGACAACAGCCTTGCTGTTGCTCGTTAACATTAATTAATGTTACAGGGATGGCTGGGTGAGCTTTAATTTTCAGTCGGGCCAGTTAAATGGGTGGATGGAGGTGGGGACGGGTGCACTGCGTGCCGTGTTTGTCCCTTTTAGAGGCAGCTTCACCAGCGTAGTTCGTGGTCTCCATCTACCATCCTGGCTGAGAACCAGATTTCAGAAGGATTTTAGGGGGAAATCCTATTTTTTCATCTTTCCAGAGAAAGCTAGATGAAGAGTAAGGCACTAATCCTCATAAATTCCCTATATGGCACCTATAGACTCTATAACAACGCCAGTAATGCCCCAATCCCGCCTCAGATTGGAGAAGTTCGTCATCACAAACTACCCAATTTTCCCTTTTTATTTTTCACCTATCAAACTCATGGCAGCCCATTCCAATGGCTAATTACCCTGCCAGCTAATTACCTGCACGTTTCCTTTCTAGGCTGAATTTCTGAGCTTCAAATCCCACCAACCGACCCTCGTGCGTCGCCTTTACTGGATTAAAAACAAGCCGCTAATATCGAGACGGCCGTTTCTTTGGGAGCCAACAACTCTGCATCAAACCACCTCTTAAAACTCCTTTAATTAGCGATGGAAGAAGTTTGCTGACCTAGGGGAAAAAAAAAAAATAAAATCACAGGGGCCGAGCGCTCCCAAGGAAAGCGTAAAGCTTAAATGAAACAAAAATAATAATGATTAACAAGCAGATGAGATTTTTGCCTTTGCAAATGAGGGCTTCTTCCCAGCGACGGTGAGCAGAGAGGTTGGTTTATTTTTAAAATTTAATCTCAATTTGCACACACCGAGCAATTACCCAGCCACCCTCTTCAACCCCGCTGAATGACCTCATTTGTTCTTTGCAATTTTTGGTTGTTATTATTTGCCCAGAGGCCGAGGTAAGCGCATTGGCCTCTAATGGAAGCCAATTGCGTGGTGTTTGGGAATAATTAAATTAATTGTTCGAGAGGTCGAGTGGGAAGGGGAGGAGGGTCTGTACCTATTAAAAATGAGTTTGGAGCGGGTAGGAAGATGCAGGAGTGAAGCTCTGCCGGTTCAGCTCCGAGCCAGCAAACCTCATCCCATCCTGCTCCTCCCTCGGCATCTTTTTGGGGTTCCTGAGAAATCCCAGTTTATCCGCAGGAATCCGTCTTTTCCAGCCTTAAAATTCAGAGCTGGCAGCCAGATTTAACAGCAGAAATTTGTCTTCTCTTCTCCAACCTTAGAATTTACAGATTTCCAAGCAGAAATTCACTCCCCTCCTGTCCTTTAGGTTGTGCGTGCTGGGGAAGTATATCGTTAATAATTATATAATTAATGACCCAGTAATGGGTGGAAATGCTGACTCGGCATCCTCCAGAGATTTATGGTTTTCCCGTGTGTGATTTCTCCCCCTGGATACAACGTGCCTCAGCCTCGGGTGAAATACCGACCTGAAGGTGGCAAAAAACTCTTCCAGCTAAATTCTGCCAATTTTCTGCCGGTAATGTAATGGAAGCAGGGATATATATATTTTTTTTTTTTTTTTTTAAACTGAGATCTAAATAATTTCCGTAAGAGAAAAGGGATCTAAGTCATTTGCCCATGGAAGATGCTTTCAAGAGGGAACTTCTCGGCTTCTTCCATGCTCTTATGTGTTACTTTACAATTATAAGGTGTGAAATGCGATTATAAGGTAAATAAATGTCGTGGCAGTCATGCGACCGCTCGACATCACTGCCGTGGCAAAGCGGGGATCCCAAGCTCTCCCCCAAAAGCAAACCAGAGCCAAGAGTTTTGTTATTCCTACCACTCTGCTTCTTCCGTTCCCAAATCTGCTGTTTGATTTGTCCGTTCCAATAGTTGCCACGGGTTTTTTGCTAATAAAAATATATAAGATATTGGCTAATGCCGCTCCTTGAGGGACCTTCTGGGTTTGGGCTTTTGGATGTTGTACAAGACCCAGCCCAGGCATCTCGTGCTGTTTCGCAGCCTGCAGAGAGCAGCCTTACCTCTTTGATGGAAATCTCCAACCTTTCCTCTACTCTTTATTAAAATACTGAAAATCGGGCAAAATTCAAGCATCCCGTTCTTTCCCTTATGCTGTGACCCACCACTGAGAGATGAAGGCTCCCCAAAGGTCCCAAAATTGTCTGATCAAGCAGGAGATAAAAAAAAAAATCCTTTTTTTTCTTTCTTGATCCCTTTGTGCTTTGCGTTGCGTGGAGCGTGAATAAAAAAAATCATGGTTTTCGGGGAAAGATTATCACATTATCATGTGAGTGCAGAACTTGGGACTTTATAAAGCATCCTGAGACCTATAGCAAAATGATGAGATTTGGTTCCTGCTCATGATCTACTTATAAGGACTCAAGTGAACGAGCCAAAAATCACAGGAAACACGGCAGTTTGGGCTATTTATGCTATTTATTGAGGATCCAATCCTCCTGCTAGTATCAGGACAACCTTTCAGGACCACTGTCTGCTGCTGGAGTCCCTCCTACCCCATAGACCTTGACGTGTCAACCATCAGCAACGTCATACCTGACTGGCAACCCTGCAGCCAACGCAGCACCACGCGACCAACCCTGATGATGGAAGAAGGCTCGGAGAAGATGGAGAAGGATGATGCGCTCATGAAGCTCAGAGAAGAAAGTAGGAGGTGATCACAGCTACTGCACAGAGAACTGAACTTACCTCAACACGAGAAGAACCAAGGGTGGCCTTTGTTGTCAATAAACGGCTCCATCAATTGAGTTGGCCAACTGGCCTTCCCTAAAATAATCCATAGAAAGAATTGTCTCCCTGAGCAAGCCGGACCGACGTGGGGGAAGGTTACATGTGGCTCAGCCCAACAGAGTATAAAAATAAACCAACCAGCAAAATGAGCTTTGAAGAGAGCTTCGACCCATGTCGTCCTTCCCGTTGACTTGGGACACCCAGTGTCATGCTGGGCAGCATCTAGAGGCCAGTGGTGGGAATCGTGCTTGTATTGCAATTCAGCCATATATTGCAATTCCATTTTTCAGTAGGCTGCTGGCTCACTTTTCTAAACCAAACACCCCTGCCCCTCCCGTAACGTCAAATATCTCCAAATAAGTAAATCTGGCATTAAAACATTAAACCCTTCTCATGTGGAGTATCTGAAGGAACCTGATTGAGGAGCGCTGGACTTTGACACGCGGCTCTTCAGCTCCCAGTCCAGATGATGAAGATCCTGAGCAGTTTGGGGTTGGGGGTCCCCATGCTCCCGTGGATCGCTGCCGCTACCCCTCCCCAGGCCAGGAGCGATCCCACCCCATCCCATTTCCCACACGAACGGGGCTGGCACATTGCAGCGATGGGGATAGACGGCGGCGAGGTGATGCCAGCCTATCGGGTGGTAATTTTATTCTAATTTTTCTGCGTGACATGGACTCTTCTGCCTGCTTGACAGCTCAGCTGTCTCCAAAGCGCCTGTTTATGCAGCTGGAGAAGGAGGGATGACAAGCAGGTGGGGGAGCAGCTACTGCCAGCAGCAAAGTGGGAGCCAGAAAGAGCCGCGTTTTGTAACGCATCACTGTGTTTGCGTGTGTCTGTAGACACACACGTGCTCTCGCCTCTCACCGCCGCATCCTCCAAAGCGTTTCACCGGCTCCCGGCATCACCTTTGCAGAGCAAACGCATTGCTGTGAAAATCTGATCTCCCCCCCCAGCCCCAAACATGGGTCTTGGTTTGCCAAAAATGCGTTGGCCCTGAATCCAGGGATGCTGCCTCCAAATTAATTACTAATTACTCATTTATTGGGTGGGCTGGACCTTTGAAAGTAGCTGGCTGAGATCCTTGCTCTTCATAAGAGAAGATACATAGGGCGGAGAGAGCAAAACAATGCAAGACGTTGCCATCCAAGAGATCCCTGTCCCACCAGGATGGGGAGGAAGTGGTTTCACGGATGTGTTGTCATCATCCCACACGCTGACTTCATCTGGGTCCAGCGTTACTCTGAGGCTGGCTCACTGCCTGGCTCCCAAAAATCCACTTTTGGTGCAAAAAAAAGAGGTCAGGAAAGACTTTGGGAGCTGAATGTCGTCTCCCCCCCCCCAAAAAAAAAGAGGAACAGGGGGGGAAAAACCCAACCCCAAAACTATCCTTCTGGCTGTCACAGAGGAGGCTGCATGGTGAAGACATTGATTCCTCTGGATGGGCTTGTGACAGGGACGGCGACCAGAGGAGACCGGGATGCTGCAACCTGCATTTCATCCCTGCACCCCAGCACAGGGCTCTGCAGCTGCAGGACCCCCCTCAAGCAAGGGCACCCCGATTCCTCTGCAGACCATGAGCTGGAGGGGACCTGGGGGTGTCCTGACCCTTAAATGAGCACCCAGAGGGTCATGCACTGATTCCAGCCCTGGAGAGGAGCTTTTCCTATTCAAAAAGCCACTATTCATCCAAGAATCAGCCTTGCAAGGTCCAAACCACTGCTAGAACCAAGTTTTCTTGTTTTTCCAAGACACTTCATCACTCACCCACCCCTCAAAGCCCCTCTAGAAGCTTTTCTTTGGAGGGCTGGATCCTGTTCTCTCCGTATCTCGTGGGATTTGGTTTCCCCTGCCTTGTGCCAGCTGCCCGTAACTCACCGGAGAATCAATTCCCAGATCTGCGTTGAACGATCGTTAAGCCTCATTAGCCTTAAGCTTCCTTCTCTTGATTTCTGGTTATTGCCCAAGTAGGAAATCAACACCTCTACGTGATGGAGACTCTCTGCTTTCCCTCTTAGCGCAGATCTTAACGCCTCCTGAAGCTCTGCAGAAGCAAAGCGGGTTGAGCATCGCTTGGCTCCACCGTGGATGAAGCCCATAAGACTCATCTGGGAAGGTCACGAAGGACCCAGAAATTAAAATACGGCTCCCCAAAGCATCGCAGCCTTGAGCGTGAGGCCGTTCTCCCACCTTGCATCGACTGCCCTGAGACCTTTGCATGCTTTCTCCTCTTCTGAATATACACTGATCCTTCTTATGGGATAAAAGTCGCCCTGCGCTGGCTTATCTCGCAAAGTTTTTCCTGCTGCGAGTATCCTCAACCAGAGACAATTCAAGTGGCACGGCTGCATAATTAACGCCGCTGATGAATAATGAAGCAAGCCTAATGTCGCATGCATTTTTCATGCTTATCGTGGGAGAGGATGAAACAGGTTGGTTTTTAAAATTACTTCTTTGGCCGAGCAGCGGTCGGGGACCGACTGCGGGAGACGGAGGTTGCTAACGGCAGTGATGACCCTACAGTCCCCGGATGCTCATCCTGGAAGAAAAATGCTTGGGAAAGGCTGAGTTTGCTGAGAAAAAAAAAACAAACCCACCTCGTGCAGCTGAGCAGCCAGGCTGAAATGAGATTGCTCTAAGTTATGCTCTGGAAAACTAATTTACTTTCGGTAGGTGATGGAGAGACACCAGATTGACGCTTGAGCGAGCGGATGTGCCAGAAGTTTTTAGTTTTGGGGTTTTTTTTTTTCCCCTCCTTTCCTTCCTGTAATCCATCTAATCAATGCATTATCAGAGAGGAGCCCGCTTATCGCATGAACTTTGCTTGATACGATGTACGGCCGGGCTTACAAAGGCAATGGGGGCACCGGGGGAGAGACTTCCTTGGGAAAAGCCCACCCAAACTCGGGGATCTCGCTTGGAGAGCTTGGCGCGTGGGGATGCTTGCCCACGAAATGTGTTTTTTGGAGCCGTCTCAGCACACGCGGCCACCCCTGCTCCTCTCTCTGCATCCCCTCTGCCCTCGTAGCAATGCCAGGCAGGGGATGGTCCCCCCTTGCTTTTGCACAGCACCCCTTTTTCTACACCTTGCTTTGGCTCTTGCAGATGCAAATGGCTTTTACTGTCCCCTTTGATGAGCAAAAGGGGCTCCAACAAAATAATTCTGGGCAGTCTGACTTTTTTTTTTTTTCCTGACATTGCAGAATGAATAATTTCCTCCTCTCTTGGCCTCGGTCACCCAAAATTACAATTTTTCCAGTGCATGTCCCATACCTTGTAGGAGCACAGATCTTTGCCTAAGACCAGCATCAAGAATTGACCTGCTCCCCCATCTCCACAAGCTCTGGGTGATGTCCTCCTCATCCAGACTCTGAAATGCGCCGCCGCTATTGATCGCACCGCCTGCCTCGCCTCGGGGATTTATTTTTGCAGCCCGATGTCGGCAGGCGAACGTGATTGACGGGCCAGAGCTGGCTGATCTCCGCCTGTGAAGCAAAACAGAGGGAAACTGTGCCTTCCTCTCCCTTAATTTCAATTACAGGGAAATTTTCTCCTCCGAGATGTCAAGCCTGCTTTTGGAGGAGAGGACTCGTCTTTCAGCCCCCTCTCCATCACCCTCGCCCAGGACAAACTGGCAATTTGCAGGCTCTTGGCAGCATCCAACCGCTTCCCCAGCAATTAAGGGAGGGGGAGGATGGAGAGATGAGGGGATTGTCCTCAAGGTCATGCTGGATCTGTGGGGGAAGGACTTTCTCAGCACCCTCAAGAGCCCAGCAGGTCAGTGTAGAAGTCGTTACCACATTCAAGGACATTTCTAGGCTATTTTTTACAAGATGTGCTGCCTCTCACTGCTTTCAACAAGTCATCTTCTCTCTCTGATGTGCCCTCTCCTCTGCTCCATCCGTGTAGGATCAGGACAACCCACCCACCTTCTCCTCTGTTCCATCTGTGTAGGATGAGGACAGCCCACCCACCTCCTCTGCTCCATCCATGTAGGATGAGGACAGCCCACCCACCTTCTCCTCTGCCCCATCCATGTAGGATCAGGACAACCCACCTTCTCCTTTGCTCCATCCGTGTGGGATCAGGACAACCCACCCACCTTGTCCTCTGCCCCATCCATGTAGGATGAGCCCAGCTCACCCAGCAGTCCAAACTCCGGGATGAGGCTATCCTGCAGATTGCTCGTGCCTCAGATATTAGTTTGTATTCTCCTCCTGATAGTTTTGTGGAGCCCGACTGCTGTCTGAATAACAATCACGGTAGAAATAAGGTAAGAGGAGGAAACAAGTCTGGGCTCAAAGCCGCCAAGAGCAGGCATACATTTTTCATTGCTCTGACATGCCAAATTAACGCCGCAGCTCAACAAACCCTAGCGATGGGGACAAAAGTTTGCGTAACAGAAAACAAGCAAAATAAAAAGTATTATGGTAAGCGGTGAGAGGGGACCGATGGCTTGAGCGAGACACTGCTTCAGTGCCTTTTCCAAACAAGCCTTTGGATGTACAAATGAATCCAGTGGTAATATTCCTCATGGTCTTGCAGAAAGCTCATTAGGAGGCTAACGAAGGGCCCAGGCTTGGAGGATAGTGCCAGAGCAATTACATATTCTCCCTGGGTTCTTTTTGAGGTGAAACCAGGAGAGCTCATATGCGGCAGCAGCCTCTAGACTTTTCCCCGCCTTTCATCAAAAAAAAAAATCTCCTTTTTTTTCAGCTTAACAAAAGCACCTTTTCCTACAAAAGGTCACGCAACTTCTGCAGCTAAGCACCGCGACGGCGCAAGGCTTATATCAGCTCTCCGGTTTTCTCTGCGTCGCATACAAAGCGAGGGTCATAAGCCTCCCCTGTGAGCTATACGACATTTATGCTCCTCTCCTTCTAGTGCTTTCACACCTCAAACCCATCCAATTTATGGAGATGACCCAGGAAAACTAATACCTGTCTCTGGCATTTATCAGTTTGCACGACAGAGTCAGGCATCTTCCTGCTCTGGCAAAAGGGCAAATACCAAGTCGCTGATTAAAATCCTACAGTCTTTTCCATCAAAAAAACACAAGATTGAGTTCTTCAGGTCCTTCTACATCCTGTTTCTTTGAGAGAACCTCCTCCTCTCCACCTCCTTCTCCTCTGTGCTACTGCAATGGAAAGGTGATACGGCAGCAATTCACGGTCTGCCACAGTCAATGAGGACATCGAAGAGACATCTACAGCTGCATCGTAAACTCATCTTCATAATTGCCTTGTCATTAATGCTGGCTTCTACACGCCACTGGTTTGAATAGGCAAATATCACCTGCAGAAGCTGCCCAATGGAAAATGAATGATCAGGGCCATAGAAGAAAACCAACTATGATCCCTCAGGGTCTCAGAAAAGCGTTTTCTTGGCAGGTTGGGACACCGGGATAACTTCTTCTCAGCCAGCAAACTGTTTTAGCTCAATCTGCAATGATTTGGGGACCGAGCTTGGATTTGGGTCAAGCCAACTGAGTTGTGGTTGCTCAGTAGCAATGACCTTTTGCTCAGGATTCACGTTTGAGAGTTGCAGGAAGCACCGAGCTTGAGGAAGGTCCCAACCTCAAAAATGTCTCATCTGTAGCTTAAATACAGTTTAATTGGCTTCCTGAATGAGTTGGAAAGCACTGTCCTCCTGCAGCTGCTGGAGGAAAGCAAGGAAGGTGCAGAGCAGACTCTAGTTTCACCCCTCCATGCCCCTAGGGTGGCTACGGAGGAGATGGGAGGAAAAAAAAAAAGATGGAGGAAGTCTGAATTTGGCCTGGATCAGTTGTTTTCTTGCTATATCTGTTGATGAGGCTTTGGGCAACGTGGTCTAGTGGAGGGTGTCCCTGCCTGCAGCAGGGGGGGTTGGAACTAGATGATCTTTAAGGTCCCTTCCAACCCAAACCATTCTGTGATTCTATGATAAAACAGGAGCAAACTCCCTGGAAAACGCCTGTGCAAAGGGTTTCTCCAGCCAAAGGCACATAGGATAGACACTGTGCTCTCCATCACCTACAGGGGACCTCATCTGCTACTCCTACCCTTGTGTAAGCAAACAGCGGCCAGTGACGAGCTTGATTAAATAGATGAAGCATCACATTTATCTTGTCGCTCGGCTCTCCTCCGCCGACCTAATTGAAAGGGCTTTGCAGAGCTAAACGCGTCCTTGCCACCTCTTAAGCGGACAGAGAACGGGTTTGCTACGCAGAGTGAGGCATAGAAGGAAAAGCAACCGTGCGTGTCTCTTAACGAGACGAGATTAAAAAAAAATCAGCGAGAACTCTGGGCTGCTTCGCAAAAGCCTCGCCTAGATTTTTGAAGGGTTCATGGGCACAACCCGAATGTGGTCGTCTCAACCCAACCGTGCCAGCGCTGACAGCTTTCAAGTGCCATTTCATTTCTGATTCGCTTTGAACTCTCGCTTCCCCTTGGAGATAAATTCCCTGAAAAATGTCACTCGACTACGGCAGATTCCTGCGTGCAGCTGTGAAGCAGCTGCTGAGCATCATCAAAATAAGAGCTGCGTTTCCCCACGCTGTATGAGACATGGACGGAGATTTCCTTGCACCATGACCTCATGCGCTGCAAAGCAGCTCCAAAAACCTCCCATTTTGATTCAGACCTTTTATCTGCCATGGGTTGCTCATCTTTAGCCATCAGAAGAGCCCACAAGGGTAGAAAAATCACTGGCAGGATTGCATCTACCTCTCCAAAAGCATCCATTTCCACCAGAGCAAGCCAAGCCACAAACGCCTTTTGCCCATCGGCCACTGTCGTGCAACAACCAGAACGGATATTTTGCTCCCCAAACCCTTTGCAAAAGCCCTTTTCCCTCCCTCAGTCCTGCGCCTTGCATCCCACAGGCACGGCGAGCCCCAGACCAGTGAATTTGGGTGGACCAAACAGAATATCAGAGATGGTTTCCATCATTCACGTCTCAGTGGAGCATCTTCTCTTCCCTGTACCAAGCAGTAGCTGAGAAGAAGCATGATAGAGCTGGAATTTCACTTAACTTTTCTTCCGAGATTACTTCTCCTTGGTGGATGCTTCAGGAGGCAGCAAGACATGGAGCTTAACTCAAAGTGATGGAAACAAAGCTCGTTGCTGGAGGGACCAAGTCACCTCCAAGTCCCTTCCAAGTCCAGAAGGGAGAAGCTTGCAATTTCTTCTTGCAAAACCACCATCCCAGCTGGTAAGCCAGGACAATCTCCTTGCAGTGCAGAACACAAGCGAAAAGCAACACTTTTGCTAAGAAAAACCCTTCGTTAGATCCCAACTACTTTCCAAAGGCTGAAAAAGTACAATTAGAAACCAATTTGGTGCAAACACCGAATGATGGCAGCTCCGATGGGATAAGCATCCATGGGGATAGATGTCCAAGATTCTTCCTTGCAGACATGAAGCTGCGGGTATTTGCTGAGGATGGGAGGTCCCGTAGGGAGAGAGGTGCTCAGCAAACCTCAGAGCAGGTAGAACGTAACACGCCGACGTGCGTCCTTGGGGTAGAGCTTCATCCTTCTGCAAAGCTTTGGAGCACTTTGGGGGTTTATGTGTTAGACCCAAGCAGTCTACAAAGGGAAAAATGCAGTTGTTCTGATGTGGGAGAAAGCTGGAGATGCCGAGCATGCATAATGAGTACATAAGGATATAGCTTTTAGCTAACGAGTACGTGAAATTACAGGTTTTTAGCTAAAAGCAGCCATCCAACTGACTCTGCGGTCCTCCACAATCCATGGCGACTGAGGACATTTTTGCAGGACCGCTGCTTTCTGCCACCGATTTACGCTTACCCAGATCTCCTCGCTCTTTGCCTACAATCAGGACCCTACTCTCATGGGAAAAAAAAAAAAAAACCCGACAAAATAAGATAATAAAAAAAAAAAGATAAAATCAATAGGCAGCCAGATAATCCTACCATAAATACATCCTCATCCAATCTCCCTGTCCCCTCGGTAAGGCAACAAGATTTGATCTAGGCAGCACACGCGGAATGACAAACTGCGTGCGCACGCACAGCCGTAATGATTTAGCGCAGCAGTTGCTTTGCAAGCCAACATCTAAAGCTTCCAAATTTAGCCCTTGTTTAAAGGCTTGTACGGATCTAACGTCGTATTGATCTGATACGTGCAACCGGGAGCATGAAAGCCAAAGCAACGTGTCCGAGAGGAAACAATCTCACCAGTTTTCTTTTTTGGAAAAGCATCGTGCGTTTGTTGAATAAGCAAAAGAAAAAGCAAAGCCAGCAGATAGGTGAAGACTACAGGCAAACAAAAAAAAAAAAAAGCCGGGGGTGGATATGCATGGTCAGAACAGGTTGAGTTTCACCAACTTGCTCCAAGAGATTATGCAATTTTTATTTTATTTTATTTTTTAATGCAGGTATTCGGGGTTAATTACCTATTAGCAGAGTCCTTGTCCTTAATGAGGATATTTAAAATGCACGAAAAAGGGAGATGAGTCCTTCTGTTCTCAGACAGCCTCTTCCCTAAGGAAGGAGGACGGATCAGCAAGCGCGTGCTGGATAAAAACTAGGCCACAGCTGGACCCAAAACCAGTCTTGCTCCTCAAAAACATCACGTTGTATTAAAGAAGAATGCAGATAAGCATCCTAAAAAAGCAATTTAATGCCCCAGACACACAAAGCCACTGCTGTTACAGACACTGGTTTGCAGGATCAGGCTTTCCTTCCGTACAACAGGGTCCTAAATCCAACTGGAGGTTTCAAAGATGCAATGAAAATCCCCAGTCTGGGAAATACGATGAGTTTTGTCCCGGTCAGCCTAAGCTGACAAAAGTTTTGAAAATGACTGGGGTTTAATGGGGCAAAAGCAGACGAAGAAGCAATGCGACTGGCATTGCATCTGCCTGCCTTCGGTTCTTCAGGTAGTCACCTACAGCTTGTTCTCGAGGGCTTGGGCACCCCCCCCAAAGCATCACTGCCAGATTACAGCAAGGAAATACTTGGCTCTTCTCTAACCCATTCTTTTTGGGAAGCTCAAAGTGCTCCCTAGCGTCAACCCAAGGTTGGCACCTGATGGGACAGCTTGCAGTGGTGTAGATCGTGATGGGGGGTGGTGGTGGCATCTGATGGGACAGCTTGCAGACCCCGAAATGCAAGAGATGTAACAGCATGATGGGATGAGAGCACAGGGATCCCAAAGGATGCTCAGTCACAGCACAGTCAAGGTGGGAAGGGATCTCTGGAGGTCATCTGGTCCAACCAGGCCCACCTAAAGTTGGTTGCCCAGCACCATGTCCAGATGGCTTTTAAATGTCTCCAAGGATGGAGACTCTGCTCAGCTCTCTTCTCCAACCGCTGGGCTTCACCCATTCCTTGAATGGAGAAATAACCCCCCCAAAACTGGTAGTCAAGCTCTCTGCTGTTTCCTGAGATGTTGGTTCCTCTGGACCAAATGCTTCTGGGATGTGTTTTTTGAAGCGTCCCAGGCTCGTAGGACCTCTATCCATCTGGATTTCTGGGCACTGTGCGGAAACACTGCTTCAAAAAAAATGGAATTAGATAGTCTGCACCCTGCCCTGAGGGTCAATAACTCAGTCTGTTTATATCTTAAAAAAAAACCCTGAAACACCCACAAACCCACAACCCAGCCCTCTGTCAGCTCTTAATGTGAAATATGAGACTGCTCCCTCTGCCGCAAGGTAATTTGTAGCCTCTTGCCCGTACCCTCCACAGCTTCTCCAATCCTGTTTACATCTTCAGAAGACAAAATGGAAATCTACTTGAAATTAAAGATCAATGAAGAATTTAACTCTTTTTTTATCCCTGTTCTTTTTTCCCCTATTCTTTCTTTTTTTTTTTTTTTTTGAGCTGACCACAAATTTAAAAAAGGTGAAAAAAGGAAAAAGAGGAACCATTCCCTGTTTGTTTTTTTTTTTTTTCCCAGGAATAGCAGCATTTTCAGGAGACTCTGCAAGCAGCCTCTAAATCCTTCCTGTAGTAAAACTTGCCCTCTGCATCCCAGAGGGAAAAAAAAAAAAAACAAACCCACGAAAAAACAAAAACCCATCACCAAAACACAGCATCGCTACACTCCAGCCCGTTCACCGCAGGCAGTGGCAAGTGGAGCATCAAGAAATAAAAGGAATGGGGGAGTTGGGTCATTTTAAGGGTCACTGCACCGATAAATCAGTTTTTTTTCTTTCCTACTGCTCCAGCAGCATCTTTGGTCCAAAAGTCCTGGTAACGGTGAATTCAACAGGAGGTTTCAGGTGGATCTGGGGTTTTGGGCTCTTTGCTGGGTGGCCCTTGCTGGTGTGGAGTATTTCTGGGTATAGAACAAATACAAAATGAGCCTTTAAGAAAACCTAAATAACAATACTAAAATTAAGTAACAAAATAACATGACTTAAACAACAGTAAATAATAATAATAATAATAATAATAATAATAATAATAATAATAATAATAATAATAATAATAAATTATCTCAATTTGGCCCCAAACCCCTTTTTCTCCCTTCCAAAAGTCTCACCCTTTACACTTTACTGAGCACCTCCACTCTCAGTGGGGCCTCTTGTTAACCCAAGCGTAAAAAATAAATAAATTACTGGAGCTCTTTAACACTCGCGTCCGTAAAATTACACGCTAAAAGGCCACAGCTCTGCCCGTTTCTGCCAAAGCCATTATCTTTTTAAACAGCTCCATGGCTTCGATGCTCTGCATCTGTCGTCTCGTAAGAGGAGACAAGATAGAGATGGGAATGAAGAGAGTTTGCGGGGGGGGGCACAGGCTTTTACAGCCCCCCATAAACTATTTAGCAAGGGAAGAACATCAAAACCGGAACATTTTATTAACTTGACAATAAGAGAGTAGAATTCTGAGAACAGTGCTTTTAAAAACCAGGGATGTCCAGTTTCATTAGCTTTGCCCAGATGCTTACGAAGCACGAGAGGAGGAGAAGGGCTGTAGCCCGAGGACTCGTCTACGCTCACGCATTAATTTGGATTAAGAGCGCGTGTGTGGGTGAAGTTAAGGAACTTTACTGTTTCTAAGCAGTGTCCAAAAGTGGGATTATCCAGGAAAAGCTGCACTGGAAAGAAAAACCCTGAGTGGCTGTAAGAGTTCCTGCTTGGACCAGCCTGTGCTGCTGCTGATGGATGAGGAGAAATATCTTCAGAACCTGCCACGACAGAGCTGCGAGCTCTGACTTACACCCTTTGGCAGAACATCAACGGGATTTACAGGGATGGCCCCAAAAAGGCATTTTTCATTGAGGTTGAGCCTATGAAGAGCAGATCACACTCCAGAAATGAACTCATTTTAAACTCTTGCCAACTCTGAGGGCGTAAAACCTCACCCCCCCACGACTGACATTCAGCAGTGACTGATACACGCTGGTCCGGTCTTGGGACCTGCCGAAAACCTCTGAAAAATCAGATCCTGGGATTCTGAGGAGCACAGCTTGCTCTCGAAATTAAGCTTTTTGTGGGTTTTAGGCTTCTTAGGTGCATCTCAAGCAGTCCATGGTTCAACCAAAGCCCTGGAAACAGATGAATGACAGACCCGTGTCCTCTTAAGGGCAAGGAATTAGCTCTGCAGGAAGAAAGAGCACAGTTTAGCAGCAAACGCTTTATTAAAAGTCAGCAGAGAAAAAACCACTGTATAATTCCCAGCACTGTGGGAAACGCTGGGTAAGATGTTACAGGTAAAAAGCAGGTGGGACGTTGCCCAGATCTGCTCTTTTGGTGTTTCTTTGCAGTGAAAAAGAACATATTGGACAGCACGTACGTAAAACATCATTTCAGCTGGAGGACCACCACCAGGCTCGTCATCCTCAGGCCAGAACGGGTGATGTCTCTGTTGTACTTCATCCATGTTGGATTTTAGGTGCTGGTCCCACCAGTCCAGCTGGATACACCTTCTACTTTTGCATGGAGCGTGCTTGCACAGCTATCGATGATTCCTCAAGAGGGTCATGTTAACTAAATATATAGTAACGCGACACGAAAGCTGATTGAAACCAGCCCTTGGAGCGAGGAACGATCCATATTTTGTCATCCTTCCAGCAGCTCTTTGCTAAAAAAACATAATTTTCTTTCTAAAGGTTACGAAAGCCTCATTTTGAAAGGCCAAGAGGAACTTGCGCAAGTTGCTGCAGAAGGAGATGCACACACTCGTTAAAAAAAAAAAACAAAAAACCTGGTGCATTGAATTTTTCAACATCTTGGTCCACTTTTCCCTTTCTCCAGCAAGCTCAAGAGAGAAAAACAAATTCTCGTAGCTGCCTCCTGCCCTTCGCTGTCAACGCCTTGCATGGGGCGATGAGAAATCCGCGCTAACAAGCGCATCCTCATACAAGCTCTGAAAATTGGCTCTGGCCCTTGAACTCCCAGGCATCCTCACTGTTTCCATGATTTTTTTTTTTTTTTTTCTCCAGCCTTTATTGTCCCTCCTGAGATCTGGGCATCAACTTTTACGTGCAGCTCTCCTGGCTTAGGACCAAGCAGGTCTAACAAAACACCGTGTGACTATGTTATAATTGCAGTTATTCAGTTTCTTATTATTCAGATGCTCAGCCGGTGCAAAGCAGCAATGCGGATTAGTTTAGTTTACTTCCACCTGAATAAATAAATAAATAAATAAATAAATAAATAAACCCACTGTGCACCAATTATTCAGCTTCACCCTGTGCTGCAGAGTCAGGATTTTGAGGAGGCTACTCAAAGACATCCTCCAAACCAGGGAAATTCAGGTTGCCATTTGAAACGAAGCCCAGCTTGCACCTGCGCGGACGTGGACGCACGCGCAGCGCTGTGTTGCACAGATGAGACTGGTATTTCTTATTGTTACGCACGCAGCGTGCTCATTCATATCGGGGGGGGGGGGGGAAAAAGCGGGGTTTTTTGGGGGTTTTTTTTTGCTGCTCAGCCAACCTGGGAAGATTTTTTTGTCTTTCTCTGCACCGATTTAGCATCTGCTTGAAGAACAGGATGCCGATGCCCACATGCAGTGGGAACAGGAGCGAAGGTCAACTCAAGGTTTTATTCATTTAAAAACCCACCCCGGGGGTTGTTGGGGTTAAGAGGAACGTTGAAATGATGTTTTCCTCCTTTTCCTTCAGAGGTTTATGAAACCCATGGTGGGGGGGGGCGGAAAAAAAAAAAAACCTTGGGGGAAAGTTCATCTTTGAGGAGGGACGTGGCAAGCTCCTGCAGAGAGGCTGAGCGATGGCAGCAGACCTCCCAAGGAACCTCCATCGCATCATGTTCGGCATCCCAGCTCTTTTCTCAGCAAGGAGATAGCCCGGGCGTTGTAGAGACGAGGTCTGGAAGGAGCGGATCCCATCTGGTTTGGTTTGGTTTGGTTTGGCCAGATCCCATCACCAGGAGATGCGGATTCTGATGGATACAACCAGTTAAATTTTTTTCTCTTCCTTCTCCAATACTATTTTTCTTCCCTCCCTCTCTACCTAAACCTCTGTTCTTCTTTAATGGTCTTTTAAATACTTTATAGCGCATTTAATGACCCATTTAGCTTATACACAGCTGATATTTTCATCAGATGATAAAGGGGCTTTTACCTCTGGAGATCAAGGGCTAGAAACGCGTGACCATTTTTCCTTCACCGTAGCCATTAATTGCACTTCTTCATTTCAAAGATATGATAAATCAGCTGAGTTACAGCTGCCCAGAGAAACATTTTTCTTTATACCTTCCCTGGCACTGCAGAAAGCCACCCAGTGCATGCTAGGGAAGAAGTAGCCCAGGTCTGAAGAGAGGGGGGGAAAAAAGACTGAGCATGGCATCTTTCTACTAAATAGCCTGATAAATTGGATTTTCTTGCTGCTGCCAGTTGTTTCTAGGATGCTACTAATTATTCCGGATAGAAAATTAAGTAGCGTGGAGACAACAGGAGCTTTGCAAAAGGCAGGAGGAACCTCTGAGCACCCAAGCCGCCAGCCACCGCGTGTTGGTTTTGCTCTTTCTGCATGAAAATAAATCTCCTTCCCTGAAGCAGAAGGAGGTTCAGGGCAGGACTCCCACCTTCCCATCCAGCATCCTTTCGACTCAAAATAATTACCGGGTTGCTCTTTCAGCTGGTGTGAAACCACCGCCTTCCATGCAAGTCAACAGAGCCAGGCTTAATTCCCCCACCAAAGATCAAGCTTTCCGACGACCGATGCAGTGGGTAGGTGCAGATGAAGCAGCAAGGGATTTTTTTTTTTAATTTTATTTATTTTATTTTTAAATTTGGGGGTGTTTTTTGGTTGGGTTTGGGGGGGTTTGTTTGTTTGTTTGTTTGTTTGCAGCGTTGCAGGAGGTCTTTTGGAAGCATAACCCACAGGCGCCGTTGGTTCAAGGTAATTAATGTTAAAATCATGGCTCTTCGCTAAGCACAGGAGAGCCTTGTGCATAATTAAGCTAGGAGAAAAGAAAAAAAAAAAAGAAAAAACCTGGTACGAGAGAGATAAAACTACCCTCCCTGTCATTTTTATTTGCAAGTCATCCACACGCACCACGGGGAGTTCAAGCTGTGGATGCTTAATTAGAGCTGTTCAGTGATCATTTGTGGCGCCGGGGTGACCAACCGGGTTGAGCTGAAGCCACCCCAGTTCCCCCACGTGGACACGAGATGCTGATGGGATGGGGGGGCGGGGGGATGTATGTCACCCTTAAATCCCCTGGAAGTAGGGGGGAAAAAAAAAAAAACAACCAAAAAAAGGGATGTGGAGGGGGGCAGGTCTTTTTAATTCCGTCTTGCTCTATGCTTTAGAGGAAGGAAACTTGCATTTCAGCGTTGAAAGAACCCCAAATTGTGAATTTGCAGGAGTTCTGCCAACATTTTAAAACTTTGCACGGCTGCAATCATGAGAGGAACTAAAAGGAGGAGAACACACCTTCTTCTCTTGTGTCCCACTTTCACAGCTGCACATCCTTTATGTGCTTTTTTTTTTTTTGTTGCTGTTGTTCCCAAGGTCCATAATGCTAAAAAAAATGCTCAAAAAAACCCAACCAAACAAAAACCAACCCAAAAAAAGCATTTACGACCTCTGCTGCCCTCCCTAATGCTAATTCCAGCGGACAGACATTCCTCTGCAGCTGCCATGGCTCCAGGGAAGAGAAATATACATTAAGCCTTAGCGGAGTATTTGCAACCAGACCAGAAATGGCAAAGATAGAGAGGAGGAGGAGGAAGAGGAGGAAGAGATGTGGTCCTCTTCATCCCTGATAAACTGCCTTCCGACGCGCCGTTATACCTCACGTTGCCCTTGGGTGCGGAATATCCACGTGCAAAGCAAGTGCAATGCAATATCCTCCTTGCAAACCAATTTTCAGGCGGGTTTTACATTATTTTGGCAAGGGAAGCTATTCAGATAGGACAAGCTAATTTTTTTTTCCTTTTTTTTCTTGTAATATTGAGTAAGCCCAGGCAGGAGATACTACATCAGTGGGGCGAATGAAGAAGAGACAACTTCTGCCTCATATTCTACCTGAATTTTATGTTAAATTTATTATTTTAGTGGATAGCAAGCTATAAAACGAGCCTAAATACAAGAATTTTTTAAAAAAAAAAATAAAAATAATTAAAAAATTGCTGGAGGTGAATTTTTGCTGGTATCGCGACTGAAAAAAATTGGATATAGAGAAGAAATTCTCAAGTGGGTAATGGCACAAGAAAAAACCTCTGATACAGAAATATTAGAAAACCGAATGATCCAGTACCTCTAATTTCATCAGCAGGTGAAATTTCTTATTTTTGAGCACCAAAACTCTGTAACAGAAGAGCTTATCCAGGAGAGAGGAGCATATGGCGAGTGAAAGGAAGGGAAAACTCCCCAAAACACAGTGATTCATGGTACTGGTTTGCCTGGAAGAAGTGGGATGAGTGGGGAAATTGTTTTGGTTGGGGTTTTTTTTTTAAAGGAAAATTAAAGCAAGTAAGGCACATCGTCTAAGGTGGATAGGAGGAAAATAGGTTTCAAGTCCATAAAGAATCAGCTGCTGTACGGAAACTCTGATTTTTTTTTTCCACTTTTAAACACTTACCTAGCTGTAATTCTTAACATTTTACTGACAGCACTCTCCAGATACTTTTTGTTGTTGTTTTATGTTCTTCCCCCCGCCCCCCTCCAGTTTTTTTGTTTGTTTGAGGAGAATTGGGTCTTTCTTTTGGTTGGTTGGTTGGTTTTTTGGGTTTGTTTTTTTTTCTTGTGTGTGGTTTTATTTTATTTTATTTTTTCTCTCAGAAACTCTTCCTGCGTAGATATTTCTCCCCTGCTCTCCCATCTGCAGCACCCTGGGCAATTCACATCATTTTTATTTTATTTTATTTTATTCCCCCCCCCCCCGCCCCCTTGCTTTGCCTTTGAAGTTTAGCACCAGCCACGATTCTGTAAAGTTATAACCCAACTTGTTACGACCAGGTTAGAAAACCTTGTTTTATAAACCGAATGACCCATAAAACTCAAGGTTTGGTGAGAGCGGGACAGCTGTAACATTGAATAAAAATAGAAATTCATGCGCGCGGGGAGTAGCAGCACCAGGTGAGGAGATTTAAAATACAATTCCCATCTCAATAAATCCTCAGCTCCCCCCCCCCAAAAAAAAAAGAAGCAAAAAACCCAAAATACACAACTCCAAACCACACTTGAGTCTGCCCATGCTCCCTTTCTCCCGTTTTTCTCCCCAGAATGCATTTCTGATGGCGATGCAGAAGTTCAAAGTGTGCAGCAGATGCAATTAAATTAAAGCTACAGCAAGGGGAAGGAGAGTCTGAAATAAGATTACAGAGACAATTCTATTAAAATTTCCCTTCTTATTCAGAGAGCGCTTGATGGACAGCTGGAAGAACGGCTTAATTATTACAATTTTAAACCTGTGCAGAATCAGTCGTATACCATACCGCTCCAGTTAGTAACTCACATTTCACAGGAACAAGCGATAAAATAGATACTGCAGGTTTACTAATGCGTTTCTTGATGAAAATTTAAAAAAAAAAAATCAACAAAAGGAGAATTTGAGGGATATACGTGCACCCAAAAGACAGCAGATATCTCCGAGTCGAGCGGGTAGAGGTGGAACAAGACCCCAGTTCGTGGAGGTATAAACCAGAAACACCCCCCCACCCCGTGTGAGGTGACAAGGCGATGATCACAATAAAAACCAAGACTCACTTTGAAGCGGTACGGATGACAGCGAGCACGTCAAGGTGTGGATGGAGTCCTCCAATTTCTGAAGGAACCTTAATAAAACATTAAGAGAATAATTTTTTTTAACATTTTTGACTTTTTTAAAACCAAACCTTGTTCCCAGCCTAGTTCGGTGCTTTTTTAACACCATAAAAGGTCCCGAGTCACCTTCATTTTTAAGTAAATCCTTGAAAATTATTAAAGCGTGGAAGAAATGTAGACTGCCAAAAAAATGACACTTTTTTTTTCTTTTTTTTCTTTTTTTTTAAATAAACTGTATTTAAATTACAAAAGGTAGAGGGAGCGGGGGGAACAAACACACAAACCCATTCACTATATATATTCCCAGCATGGAGATAGGGGGAAAGTGTCTTTTTTCCAACTAATTGGCTTGGCTGGGCTAAAAACCTTAAGCATTTGCAGGAGCTCTTCCCAGGATGTCACCTTAGTTTGAGCAGTAAAATTGGGTGAACGAGAAGGGCGTGTGCAAAGTCAATCCCATTTGCCTAAATTAAGAACATAAATTGATTCCCCCACCCCCCACCCCCTTTTTTCTTTGATTCAGAGCTCCTCCTAAATAAAGCAACACATTTAATGAACCGCGGCAGAGTTCAAATCCCGATTACTCCAGCAAGAGCCACCAGCCAGATGCCATGGTGGGTGGTGGAGTGGGGAGCTTGGAGAACAGGTTTGATCAAGTCTTCTCAACATGTCAAATGTAATTTTGGGGGATTTTTTTAGGTCTTTCGTGCTCTGGCTTGGAGTGCAGCGGTGTTACGCAGCTCTCCAGCATCCTTTACACCAAAACATTGCCCGTGAAGGGTGAGCCTCCATCTTCTAGCACCAAGTCAACCCAAGATTGAGTATGGAGAGCATTGGGGTTTTGGGGTTTTCTCCCTAAAATACAAGGACTCTCTCTTCTGTAAGTTCATCTCTGAGGATGAGCAGGGCTACTAGGGTTTGAATACCACCAGAAGACAAGAAAAACTCCTCCTGAAGTTGCAGCATCAACTGTCCTGAGCGAGGCCACCAGAGAAACTCATAAAACTCTTACTGAAAACATTTGCGGCCCTTCCTTGGCCCATCTTGCGCGGTCCTGTAGCAACCCTTGCTCACCTAAGCACAATCCTTGTCCTCAAACCCCAGATATCCTGTTGAGAAGCCACATGTGATTTGTGCATCAGCCCTACGGCTACAGAAGACGGGAAGATACGACCCCACTTGCCAGTGAGAAGGTCAACTGACAACCAAAAGGGACTCAGAACAAAAAAAAAACCAAACCAAAGACACCAGCACTTATTCAACTCACTGCCAGGACTTGGGCTATGGTCCAGCTGAAGGAGATGCAGAGTTGCACGTCACATTTTAGTTCCTCCCATTGCTCATCAATTAACACCCAGCTCCAGCCCCAAGCCTTGACGTTAATCAGACACCATATTTCTGCTCAGCCTTCACATTTGCATGCACGACAGTTCCCCTGCCATCTCTTTAGCAGATGTGTTGGGTTTGGGTTTTTTTTTCCTTCAACCTCTCATTGACGTGTCTTTGCAGGGTTAGCAGGAAGGTTATATTTATTACCATCTCCTCATTGATTTTCCCTAGAGAAGGTGCTGGCAGTTGGGCAATCCCATGATGTATCTACCCTCCGTTAGCAGCTCACCGCTGCCAGAGCCGTTAACGCGCTCTCCTATTGTTATTCTACAGCTTGAATGATTTGAACGATTCATCTGCAGAAGATAAATAAAATAGCACCAGGCAGATGTTTCAGCTTCGCCTCTGCTACGGCTGGGAATGACCAGCAAAATTCCAAGCAAGGGGCAGGATGACAATGCAGTGATGCCTTTGAGGAAGAAGGTGGAGGAGACAAAGAGAGGACAAGAGCTATCTAGAGCCATTTTTGTACCAATTGGTCTGCCAAAAAAGGAACCGTTGTCAATTAATTTAGGGACAGAGAGTTCCCACCTCTTATGTGAAGGCTATTGCAATTTAGAGCCATGTTCCGAGGAGAATTTTAAGCTTTGCAACCCTACACCATGTCCTACCACTGCTTTGCATAATTTATATGCATTTGAAGCAAGTTCACGGGCTAATCCGATCTTCAGCAAACCCAGTTTGCTCTTAAGCGGACAAATGCCCTATCCTTTCACGAATTTTTCTCACATCGCCACTTTATTTGCTCTCTGGGAAAGAGCATGAGTCACACAATTAATCCAGGCTTCCCTTCTTAAAAAAAAAAAACCAAAAAAACCCCAAAAAACAACCAAACCCCCCCCCAAAAAACAACCAAAAAACCCAACCAAAAAAACACCAACCAAAAAAAAAAAGAACCAAAAAAACCCCCCACCAAAACCCAACAAAAACCAGAGCAGATTTATGGATTGTTCGTGCAGGTTTTTGGAAAAGTAAACAAACAAGCAGCCTGCGAGGCTGTGAAATTACTAACGCGAGCCTACGACCAACATCTCTGCAGCAGCCGCAGACCAGGCTCAGCGACCCCCGGTGTTGCGTACGAGCAGAGATAACAGCAATTTGCTTGAGGTCACCAAGAGAATCAGGTCCGAGAAGAAGATATTCGGAATTGCACAGTAATCAGGTTTGGGGTTTTTTTTCCCCCTCCGTGTTCAAGCAAAAGGCTGCAAAGCCGCAGAGCCGTGCTCACGCGTGCAATCAATCCTTGGAAGACGACAGGCTGATTACTCCATCCCGCTCACCACGCAGCCGGTGACGCCGTGCCCATCAGTCATCTTCATTCCTACCAGTACATCCCATTCCCAAATACGCTTACGCAACCCAGCATCCTCCCATGCAACCGGGCATCTGCGACTGGTACCCAATATCGAGTGACAGCATCACGGTATCTTAAGGATACAACCAGAATTATCCGAAATATATTCACAGTGCTCTGCAAACTGCAATTGAACAGGGAGGAACACCCAGACAAGCAGTAATTTATTATTGTTTGGATTGTGGTGGCACTAGCAGTTTGTAGTTAAAGAGGAGCCCCATTAAGACTAGACAGGACACAGATAGAGGGAATAACTGCCAGAAACAGCTCTTGGCTCGCTAAGGCGAGGAAAAGTAATTACCCCCCCCCCCCCGCCGCTACGAAACTTAAGGCCAGAGACCGCGTGAAGGGCTCGCAGGGAAAGGCAGCACCAAACACCCAAGGCAACAGAAGGGCAGGAGAGCTGAAGACGTGGTGCAAGACTGGGAGAGGAGGAGACCGCCTGAGATCACCACCTTGCCCACCGCTTGTCCAAGAGTGGTGAGCTTTTGAGTCTTATTTCTCATCTCAGGGATCCCCACCTGTATGATGCTCTGCTACAAGATGTTAGTCCGCCCCTTGCAGCAAGAGGAATAGATGTAAAGTGTTTTCAGCGTGGCTTGTTAAGGGAAAACACAACCACCTGCAATTACGACCAACGGCGAAGCTCCGAAGTCAACTGAAGCTGTAGATTGCATACCAGCAAAAGGTTCTCAAAAGGATTTGTTCCTCCCTTCCTCTTCCCCAAGAAAGCAGTAACAAGGGAAAAAAAAAAAAAATCCTATTTATGCGTCGCTTCTGGGGGAGGAGGATCAACAATAGCTGCCCAAGAAAACAGAAATATTGTTCTAGCTTGTTAAAATGCCATGAGCAATTACCATCTCAGCAGGTGTGATTTTGTAGTAGGACACATGCAAATCAAAATACAATATAATGTTCTCAGGTTTCACATCGAGGCTTTTTTTATGGCTAGATTCTCATGCAGGCAGGAGCTACAACTTGGGCCAAGGGGGAAAGAAACAGCTGGTTTGGGAAAAACAAGGGAATTTTGCAGAAAAGTAAGCAGGATCAAAACCACAGAAAGCAGGCGAAGCACGTCAGATCCTTCTCGGAGATGCTAGACTGGCCTTCAAGATAAATCTTCCAAACCCCAGGCAAAAAAGAAAAAGAAAAAAAAAAAAACCCATGAAAATCATGGGATCGCTCAACAGTTTAGGCTGGCAGGGACATCTGGAGGTGCCCAATTCAACCTGCTGCTCAAAGCAGGGCCAGCTCCAGAGGTAGAGCGTGTAGCTCAGTGCCCTGTTGTGTAGAACTCTACGTCAATGCTATGATAACTTCATATCCTGGCCCTAAAAACTTCACCAGGACAGACTGCCTTGGATTGATGAAGCGCACAGACTAGTCTTGAGGAAAAAAAAAAAAAAACAACAAACGAAACCAAAACAACCCACAAAAAAATGCGAACGTGTTACAAAGATATTAATCCATTCCCTGCTCCTTCGCTTGACAGCTGCAAGTAGCCCTGGGCCTACACAGAGTAAATATGTCCTTTAATAAAAATCTATAAAGGAAGAAGCTTTGTCTGGATGTTGCCTGCAGTGCTTGGATCTCGTTACTCATCATCTGTGATCCAAAGCATCCAACTCATCCCCCTTAATTCCCATATTTATAAGAGCCGCCTGCATCCAACGGATTATTTTGCATTATGCAATCATTAGTTATGGTATTTACAGAAGAGCCAAAGTGACAATGAAGATCATTGTTCAAAACAGCCAAATCCTTCAGAGAGCGCGAACATCTTTTGTTTGCTCCCGGGATATCTGCAATAATTGAAATGCGAGCGATCTGGGAACGTAACGCCATCAAGGGAATGCAGCTCCTTGCCTATCTGAGGTCATTCCTGAGGATGATGCCAGAGCTGGAAAGCGTAGAGAGACCTCTCACCCCAACTCCATCGTCTAGACCATTGCTTTATGCAGGGCAAGTACAACTTGAAGTCAATTAGGATCTGCTGTAAAGGGATGAAAATTAATTCCCGTCCATGCTGCTGGCCTCTAGACTGCATCGTGGGCGAGCAGAGCATGGCCGTGGTTCCCTGTGGCCTCAGCACAGCTAAGAGCATCTTGAGGACATTAAGCCTTGGTTTAACTGGGGAGCACATCCATGGGGAGATAAGCGGCTGTACCACTTCCCCACGCCTGGAAGAGCAGGAGCATCCCTTGGGGAAGACAACCACTCGCCCCCATCTATTCCTGCTCACCCATCAGCTTGCTCGAGGCACGCAAGAGATTCGCTGAGCCACGACGCTGCAGGCAGAGCAGTTTTTATAGGGTGGGGGGTGGGGGGGGTGGGAAAACCAGAGAGAGAGAGTCAAACCTCCCTTGCAAGCACTCAGCATCCCCTCCACCTCACCCCAACCCCTTCCACCTTCTTCCCTCCCCCTCCCCTCCCAAAAGGAACCGCTTCCACATATGCTGCGGTCTGGCAGCCGCCCAACTGTACTCATTAAGCAAGAGCTACTGCTCCCATAAATCAAGGAGCTGGCAGCTTGTTTAATGCAGGGAGCTGGGCTATGTTTAGCTGTTGAGTTCCCAGAATAGCATCTGTTCCCAGGTACAGACCGCGGGCTCGGAGGCTGCCTCTCCAGGAGATGCCCGCCGGGACCGGCAAGCATCCTTTCGGGCTGGATTCTCACCTCCCGCAGTCCTCAAAATAATGTTTATTTCAGATTTTGAAATGGGAATCGCGCTACGAAACATCGACGGGGCCGCGGATATAACGGGCTGTGACAAAAAGCTGCGAGCTGTCCCCCCGGTTTAAAGCAGAATGGCCCCGGGCTGGGTTTTCCAGCATCATCAAAGCTCCCACTTTTGGGTTGCAAATCTCAATATTTTCTGCTCCAACAGAAGGAAATAAATAATAATAATAAATAATAATAAAAAATTTTAAAAAGTGCCATGTATTAAAATGGTAAAGGGAATAAATCCCTACCAAAAGAAAACGCCATTGCACATCACCCTTGGGGGAGGCAACAAGAGCGCAAACATCCTGCAGCTGGGTTTATCATCAGCTTGCTAAGTCGTGGGAAGGAGCTCAGACACGGCTTAAAGCCAAAGCGAAGTGGCATTGCAAAGCCAAGAACATTGCTTTTTTTTTTATTATTATTATTATTTTTTTATTCTTAGCTGCATTTCTACCCACGAACAGTGCAAGCACCTTTATAACGAAATGGTGACCCAGATTCCCAGCACGCTCGTGCGCTTTCCCTTGCACGTAGGAGAAGAGGTAACACCTTACGGTACAGAAATCCAGGGATTTTCCCTGTTTCTCACCAAAGCTTCAGGGAGAACGCGGAAGCGGTTGTTGCAGATCTGAACACCGTATCAGCAATTGCAATTAGCGCTCTCTCTTCCCTGTGCTTATTACCCAACTCCAAATATTCGGAGCGGTATTCGCCTTTGACACAGCAAGATTTTTTCATGCTCTGCGTATATAAATGCCGAAAAGCAGCCCAGCGTTTGCTCAGTGCACCAGAAAGCTCCTAAAAATCGCTGAACTGTTATTTCTGAAAGACTAGGAGAAGAGGGGAGGTAAAAGCACCCGGGCTGTGGCTAACCCCAGGCATTTTCTGCTTGCTCAGCATTTTTCTTGGCCATGCTATGCCCTCCAGGAGCTTCTGCGCTTCGCACCAGAAAAAAAAAAACCCAAACGTGTGGACGCTCCCCTTGCTTTTCTGGTAACGAGGCAAGACACATGCAAGCGGGTAAATTTAGCAACGCAGGTCAGCAGGACTTGCCTTCAATTCCTCCCCTTTATAAATGCACTTCTGGCAAAGAAAGCGCAGTCTGTAGTTAAAAGCACGATTCAGCAGGTAGACGGTGGCCAGAGAAAGGACCGAGCAGTGGGGAGAACGTGCCCTGCCCTGCTCTTCTGTAGCCTGAAAGCATAACTACAGAGTCGCCGGAAACCGTTTTTCCATAAACCTCTTAATTTCGGTGCATGGAGAGCGCGAGGCCAAATCTGAGGGCACAGACCTGTGCTAGCCCGCAGCACTGGCGTCACCTCCAAAATTGAGTTCTGGTGTTCTTTCACGCACAGATGCTGCAGCAAATTTGAAGGACTTGGGTTCCTCTTCCACCAAGCCTGCTCCTCAACAGGCAGGTCATCATCTCCACCGCATTGACAAGGAATAAAAGCGCAAAGATGGGAGACATCTCAACTGCAGATGCTTGCGGCATAGTGTCCACCCCTGAGGTCCTTGCTGAGGTTTGAGTTTGGCCACCCCTGGGGCAGTTAAGTCCCATCAGATGATGGGTCTTGCATATTTTTCTGAGCGGCTGTCAATCTCCCCCTGCACGGAACAAGAAACGTTTGCAACAGCAGCAGGGAAGAGCAGGGAAGGGGATGTCCTTCAAAAAACACTGTGAAGGTCCAACCAAGTGGGAGAACCAGCTCGGAGATCGGAAGGTGCCTGGCCAGCGTGCCAGCTCTCCAGAGCTGCTCCACACCACCAGCCTCATCAGAGGCCACGCTTTGGGGAACGTTTCAATGCTTTTGGGGTACCCTACAAGTTCTGCAGAGGGGCTCCAGGATGCAACAGCTCCTGTGCTGCTGAAAACTCCTCAAGCCCCAAGGTGGTACAGGATACGAAAGGTCAAGCGTGACACCTGGATTTTAATCCAAGACTTAAAACTCTTCAGACCAAAATTCTAGCATTTTCTTCTTTTCTTCACTGAAGAGTTAAGGGATGCTGCTGAATTAGCAAAGGCTGTTATCTCCACGGATTTGGATCGTCTGTACTCCTCACAGCTCCTGTCACCTCCTCCAGACAGGACAAACCCGCTGAAGTATAAAACCAGCGACGAGGATTAACTGTCAAGCAAAGAGAAAGGCTTCCAGCCAGGGGGAAGAGGAAAAAACTCGAACAAGATGCCAACTCCTCAGCACCGAAACACCATCCAGCATCTTTCCCTCCCTGCTGCCAGATGGTTTTCGGCCACGTTGGCACCACGCCGCAGGAGCCTGAGATGCTGATTTGCATCGGCTGATCCACCTCCCCGCTCCCATCTGCACAAAGCCCTGGGGGCTGAACTGGGTTTGCTGCACGTCCAGCACCACCATGCGAGTCCCCTCCTAGCTCGGCAAGATGCTTGCCAACCAAAATACAATTTGTTTAAGCCAAATTACCTGGAAAACGTACAATCCCCTGCCCAGCCAGAGCTGCAGGACCTTGAACCCGGCAGGTCCTTCTTCTCGCACAGCTGAGCACCGCTGGTAGAGGTCCTGCAGGCATTTCTCTTCCCTCTTTCATAATCCGCATTGTTTCTTTCTTCCGAGAGCTTCATCTGCTTGGCAGACAAGGAGTGAGCATGGGAACAGGACAGAAAGGTCAAACCGTTTTAAAAAAAATCAAGGAATAGACAAAATGTCAGGGCAGAAACATTAGTTGTGGCTTTTGCTTCCCACGTTGACTTGCATCTCCCTAACCTTGAGCGTCCAGGTCTGCTCAACCAACACAGTTTGCTCTCTGTTAATGACATCCTCACTGCTGTCACTAATTACTTACAGCATCAAAACTATAGACCCCAGCAACTACAACCGGAGCTCGGTAAGTCGCCTCTGCCACCACTTTGCATGGACCAGGATTTCACCCTGTTCCAAGATTGAGCATTACGTGTATGAGCAGCACAGAGCCATCAAGCTCCCACGGGACCATTTCCCACCTCCCAGCAGCGCCCAGCCCAGCCAAAATAAATGTTATCTCCAAACTCTGTACAAGCTGCATTTCTCGGCATCCCGTACGTCAACGAGGAGGGCAAGGGGTCCAGGTTCAGCTAACAAAGAAGGATGAATTATTGCTCACATGCACCCTGATAAAAAGAACACAAATAGAGCAGAAACGAGCCAGCTCACTCAGGGAATGGAAAATTCACAGGGCAATGCTTCCATTTAAGTTTTCAATTTAGGATTTAATTCGCTCCTCATACACGGAAGCGGCAAATTAGTTGCCGTGATGGAAAATTTGCTTATAGCAACAAACTGCAGTCTTATGCCTCCCCCCCCCAAAAAATCTTACTAAAAGGGATGATTGACTCAGACACTTCTCCGTCTGAAGCCTGCCTGCACCTGAGTCCCCTTTGCATATTCAGCGCAGGGGTTGAAATTTTAAGATATAATAGGTGATTCATTGCTCTGACGGGTATGTTGTACAACCTCACCCCCACCGCAGCAAACAGTCACCCGCTCTGAGACCTAAAAACTCACTTGGCTCAGGATTGCTGGGCAAACGTGGCAAGAAACGAACTCCACGTGCTCACGGAAAATTAACATTCAATTTGGAGGTGTCTCCACAACTGGCTGGCTTTATTAACATTTAATTATTAACTAGCCCACGTTGCTGTTGCCACCTGCTAGCTTGGGACTCTACTCAGCCCAGCCAGGTTGGGTTTTAGCACCAATGGAGATATGTAATTTCAGCCTATGACGTGGCATTTATTTTTTAATGCCTCCAAAGGGTAGACTGCAACCAAAAATATCCATCTTATCCATAAGAAAGTCTTGTTCAACCTCTGGGGTCCATATAAGCAAGCCTAGAGATAAGATTCCTGTTCTCCTTGCCCCAAATGTGCCCTCTCTCACCATGGAGTCAAGTCCGCGTGGCTGACAGATGCCTGCAAGCGGGTCACAAAGCACCTGCAAGAGGTCTCCCTCTCCAAGTCAATACCGTGGCGCGAGACAAAGATCTCTCCATCTCTCTTGTAGCTGAGCTGAAAGTGGAACATGAGGTCTCCAGTCCCTTGCTGGACTCAGAGATATCCCAGTATACAGAAGATGGCAACAAGAGCAGAACTATCAAGAGCCAAAGCCTCTGCCCAGGATCCTGACCCACCTCTTACCCCAAAAGAGAAGTCATCTACAGCACGGCTCTTTTAAAGCGATAACAAAGGATTCATGAAAAAGTCCTTTCCGTCCTCTTTTTGTGCCTTGCCTGCAAGCATCCAATCCTTTCTGAAGCCATCTAACAGCTCAAGGGAACCCAAAGGACACAGATTTTAAGCAGTAGACCTCCCCCTTGAAGACACCTGCAATATCTCCTAGACCATCATCAGTCCTTAGCACGGCTTTGAACATCGACAGTCCCTTCCAGGCTGTGGAAACAAGGAGGAGAGCACGGGAGCCCTTGCACGCTTGTGTACAGCAGCTGTTAATTGCTCGGGTGCTTCGTTAAATGCAAGTGGAACTGCAATTATAGCTCCTGTTTCTCCTGCAAGGCCAACCCTCGAATCCGTAATAACCTGTCAGCTTTCAGAACAAAATCCTGGATTTATTTTTTTTTTTTCCCCCAATACAAAATAACATTTCATTATTTCACTAAAAGGGTTTTAATTTCTTATAATAATTGCTGCAGCGATCCAGCCAAGAATTTTTTCCCTTTTTCTGTAACCTGAGCTGATGGAAAATTGCTTTCATTTAATTTAATTACAGCTGTGGAATAATGCATTAAATATGCGCTCCCTTTGTGTTTACTCTTATATTCAAGAGCTAGAATTAATTAGTCCTTAACTTTGAAAAATATCTGCAGCTAGCCACTATGTAAACAGCACAAACACTTCAGCGACTACGTGTTGAGGGCTCAACCAGCCACAATTTTTCCTCCCTCTGACTCCAAGGAAATTAAAACAAACAAACAAACAAAAAAAACCTTGTCAAAGTATTCTGCATTAGAAGGCATCACATCAAATATGGGCAGTGCAATAGCACAGGCTCATGGATGTTCCCCTCCAGCCCACAGCAAAACTGGTTGAAATAATAATAATAATTAAAAAAATCACTAGTTGAATACAGAAAAAGGAGAATTTCCAGCTTTTTGAACAGACATTTGCACGTCCTTTGATTATCAACAAGACTAAAGGACCATGATTTAGTGGTTGGACTGGTGGTGTTACGTTAACAGTTGGACTTGATGAGCTTAAAGGTCTTGTCCAAGCAAAATGATTCTATGACTAAAGAGCTTCTACTTGCGTTATGTTACCACCTGGTAAGAGGTAGACATACCACGTAAGACATCATCAAAAAACACCCCAGAAACAGCTGTAAAGCTCAGAGACAGCTTTTAATGGAGACACCAAGACAACCCGACACGCATGGGCTTGCACTGTGTCCTACACCAAGTGTTGGGTCACAGAAGTTGCTGTGCTAAAGCTAAAAAAAAAAAAAAAAGCCAATAAAACATCACCTTGGAGACCAAACCATGACCTTTCATGCTGGGAAACTGAGATTTTGGAGGACGTGGAGATGACCGTGTGGCTCAGAGAGACTCAGCACTTCAGCTCCCACATCTGTAGTGGTGGGGCAACGAGTCCAATGTTGCACTTGGACACTCAATACTCACCAAGCCACATCTGGCACCACCCAAGAGACAGCCTTATGTCTAAACTCTCGTAGAGCTTTGACTGCTGACAGCACTGCAGCTATTAGATTAATTAATCCAATGAATTTTTTCCATTTGCTCAGCTCTGCCCAAAAGCACGCACTCAGACGTCTTCTAGAAGATGCTTTGTTTGATCTCTCAGGCTCCTGAGCTCTCCAAACTGAGTTGGTTGTCCCTTTGGGCAGCCCCAGCTCTATTAAAAAACACCTTTTTCCCTTTCAAGTTCGTCTTGCATTATCTTCTGAATTGTCAGATCCTGCTGCGCTTTACTCCAGCGGGTCAGAGAGCTTTTTACACAATATTTTTCCTCTCAACTTCAAGCCATTCTGGTTTTTCTTTTTTCTTTTTTTTTTTTTTTTTTTTTTTTGGATTAAACAGATGGCATTTTCCCAGTCCATCTCTCTCCAGCCATTTCTGTAAGCTACCGTGTCATGTTGGTGTTTCTTCCTTGCATAGCTTCCAATTTTTTTCAGTATCCTTCTAAAAATGCCACTTAACGTGCCAAATTCATTCGGTGCCCTGGCTGTAAAACCATCTCCCTCTTCTCATCGACTCCTGCCTATCACAGGCAAGAGCTGCACTTGTTATTTGAGTTTTTTGAGATTTTTTAACTAATCCACCACCCTTCTTCCAGTGCAGGAGGAGGAGAAAAGGAGAAAGCCAGTCTTTAAAAAAGCTGGTTTTGGTAGAAATCAGCACTACTTCAAAGATTATCTCTACCTTAGCGCACATCAGGAACATGGTTGTACATTATTGCTTAATTACTTACAAACGTCTATAGACACTTTCTATTAACTCGCTGTGCAATTTAGCCAAAGGCAATAGGATTTACAAGGAAGGCAAGATATTTACCTCTTCCAATTATAATCATCCTTTAGCAAAGCCCAAAAAACCTGTAATTGGGATAATGCTCCGCTATCGCCAGATACAACCTACAGGTCACTAAAGGAGGGAGGAAATAAAAAGGTTGGGTTTTGGGGGTTTTTTTGGATGCATACTATATTATCACAGCTCACAGACTTTTTTTTTTTTTTTTTTTTGCCTTCACCAACAATTTGCAGATGAAACAGCAGCTAGCAGGGGGTTTATTGCACAAGAGCCGCATATGCAGCATCTCATTTATCTAATCAAAAGAGGAAACAACAAAATATCTACTCAAATGCATCTTGCGAACTAAAATAGTCCAACAAGACTAATAGCCCCAAAAGACCGGATATACCAAAATAATTCTATAATGCTCGAAGCCCCGTTGGGTTCACTGCTCTAAGTAACTAGGGAGGCAACCTCTCTGCCCTGTGGCAATGTGATACTGTTGTAAGTGCTTCTAATTGTGGCTTTGCAGAGGCTGCTAATTCAGTTGACTTCCAGGGCACTGTCAACCAGACTGGATTTCAAAGTCAAATTAAGAATTTTCCCCTTCTGAGCCCACGTGATGGCGTGCTACGTCTACACCGGCAAGGGGTGCAAGTCAATAGGAGCAAGTCTGTAGAGCAAAAGATACCCATGCTGCATTTATTTTACGCTACTCTGAACCCAGTTGGGCCCATGGATTTGATGTCCATCAGCATTGAGAAGCACATCTTCTGGTGCGGTTTCATCTTGAAGGACCTTAGCTCCCGCACTAGGAAAGCATCGATCTCCATCAGCGCCGAGGAGACCATCTTCTGGTGTGGCTTCATCTTGAAGGACCCTCTCTATCCTGCACTAGGAAAGGACACAAATCCAAGACACCTCTGATTTCTCAGACTTGCCCCATTCACTCTTAAAACAGGACCAGAAGGACCAAGCGATGGGTCTGTTGTTGTATAGAATCATAGAATGGTTTTGGGTTGGAAGGGACCTTAAAGCCCATCTAGTTCCAACCCCCCTGCCATGGGCAGGGACACCCTCCACGACCCCAGGTTGCCCAAAGCCCCATCCAACCTGGCCTTGACCACTTCCAGGGAGGGGGCATCCACAAATTCTCTCGCAGAAGCAGCTCTTGGCAGGGCAAAGGCATCACTGCTACGTCTATCAAACCCACGACCACAGCAACGTGGCTGCTGCTTGAAATTTATGGCAGCAAGAAGTTTGCTGCCCAAAACCAGTGGGTCCTTGCCCTTGCCTACCTGCTGCCCCCTCCTTGGGGGGGGGGGGGCACCCTGGAGGTTTTGTGGCTTTGCAACCTCCATCCTGAAGGTCTGATATTAGCGTAGCATTAGCGGCCACGTCTTCACAACCCTCCTGTCTGGTGGGAACAGGGGGCAGCAGGCGGGTGGCTTAAAACAGCATAGTTGTGGGACACTGTGGCAATGGGGACAGAAGCTAGTGCTCCCCAGGATACCACCAGAACCGTAACGAGAGGGCATATAATTAGCCCACTTGGAAGAAGTTCAGTTGGGAGGATGAGACGCTGAAGGACGAAATTAATTGCTTCGAGATCAAACAGAAAAGAGCTGGGATGGGAAGGCGTCAGGCGCATTCGAATGAGTTTGAGGTTAGCGGCGCGTACCCCCTGAGAGCGTAAGAGCCGAGCGTTTGCTGAGAGGAGCTTGCGTGCCAAGAACAAACACAAAGCCAGCCTCCACCTCTAGCCGTCCCGGGGGAGAGGAGCCTCAACACTGCCTACGATCCGGCAGAAGCAGCGCTGCAGTGAGAAGGCGGAGAAAAGGCTCTGCAGTGGAGCTGGTAAACATCACCTCATGTCTCAAAGCATCCAAGTTCAAGGGGAGAACCGGCCACCAGGTCACCAAGATGATGCTTCCGCACATGGTAGAGTTTCACCCCTCAAAGAGTTCGGTTTTCTTCTGCTTTCCAGAAGATTTTATTCTGCTTGTCAGTTTGGAAGAAACTGCTTGACAAAGCCAAAGAACAGAAAAAAATCAGTGGCCCATAGCACGGATGCTCACAGATCCAAATCCATCCCAAACCCACGTCAGAGCAGGGAACGGTTTCTTGGCATCTTTTCCCAAGACTGGTGCACCCTCCCGACCTCAGCCAAACCCAGATGTGCCCATAGAGGATGGGAGAAAGAAACCCACCAAATCTATATCTGGGGTTTGGGTTTTTGTTGTTGTTGGGTTTGGTTGGGGGGGGGGTTGTTTGGTTTCGTTTGTTTGTTTTGGGGTGGGGTTTGGTTTTGGTTTGGTTTTTTTTTTTGCTTTGCAGAGATGCTTTTGTCTCGCATCCCAGAGGTGATCAACTGAGCATGAGATTTCTTCGTCTGCTCACAGCACCCTGCCCAGCCTGGCATCGTTGGCACCGTGGGCTTTCCAAAGGGATGTTGAGTTTTCCACCTGTAATTCAATCACAGCTCTACCTAAAGCATAGAAAAAGGCTTAAAATTTAAAAGTCTGTGCCTTCTTTGAAGGAAGAAGAGAAGCTCTGCGTGCACATCCACTTCGGGGCATGCCATCCAAAACACGGCTTAGATCTAGGCAAGCTAGAAGAAAAGGTATTTCGGAAGAAAAGCTTCTGCACCTTCCTCGTGCTGTCAGGCAGGCAGCAAAATCTGAAGTGGCGATAAAGCTTGCGCTGGAGCAAGCCTCAAGCTACAGAGATCTACCAGCCATAAATAACAGAGCTGCCGCTGGGGATAATATTGACTTGTATTAGGCAAGGGAGCTGCAAATACATCCAACTTCTTGCAGAGCGTTACAGCTCCCTCCTTGGATGTAGAAAAGTCCCTGGGTCTGGATGATAAGATCAGGGTTTAATAAGAAGCAGATCATAAGCATGCAACATTTATAGGACAGCCTGAAATACCATTGCAATAAGCCGTCATCTTCAAGGCAATTAAACATGAGCTGACACTTGGGATAATATCTGAGACAACGTGGAATTGCACTGAACAGTAATGCTGATTTTCTTTAAACAGGTTAGGCTGCAAATCCTTCTTCTAACATACATTTTGTTGTTGTGTTAGAAGTCAACGAAAAAAAAAAAGAGAACGTCTTAAATAAGAGAAGGTATGTGCTAGAGACTCCAACCCTTAGCATGACTTCATCCAAGGTCCTCAAGCATTCTGAGGAAACGTGGGACCAGACAATGAATGAGAAGGGGATTTTTTAAATTTTTTTTTTTTCTTCTCCAGCCGCTTTCCCGTGTGCCTTGAAATGCCCACAAAAATATGGATTGATTCGACTTCTGGCTGCAGTTTACCTATTCCTGGCTGACTTCAAGATGAAAGGTAACATCGCTGAGAAGAAAAAAAAAAAATCAATGAGGGCCAATATGAGATGCTGCAGCAGGTACAAGAGGCAGTCTTGCAGCTTCGAAGCAAATTAAGTGAGAATGGATCTTTTCATTACCTGATTGACACATACTTAGTGGTGCCACAGGCCAAACTGATTTATTTTCAGCGGCTGGAGCAGCAAGGTAGCAAGAAGAGGGAAATATCGAGCACTACCCTCATCCCCTTTCCATTGCACGTTGGTCTCAGCACCCACCACCGCCAACGAAGATGCACGACATGAAATATTCTTGTCCAAATTATTTTAATTTTATGTAACTGCGTTCATACAAAACACCTTTCTACTGCCAGCTTGCGACCTGCAGAAGAGAAAGCGTTGGAAACTCACGCCCAGGAGGTCTGCAGGGAGATGGTGTCATGCTTACGTGGACCCTCTTCTCCTGCAAGCAGCAGATGGGGACAACTGGGTGGTGGGTATTATCCTATAAACACTAGGCGAAGCACCACATGAAGAAGCAATTTGGAGAATGCACGATGCTGAGCTCTTCTCTAGATGCTATCTCCTTTGATGATAAGGATTTTACTCTCTTGATATCGCCTTTCACTTGCAAGAGTCCCTGGGCTCTTGGCAGAGATGCCAAGTGCATCGCAACATTTCCTGAGGAACAACAAAAGCAGCACAGTGCAATGTCTGGAAAAAAAATGAATACCACCCAATCGGGTTATGCAAAACATACTGTTTGGACAAAAAAAAATCCACGAAATTACCCTGTGAGGCTGACAGATGCATTGTTAACCTTATTTTACGGCTTGGGAGCAGGAGCAGAACAGCAAACGCAGGACTCCCAAATCCGCAGCGCGTTCAACAGCTTAGATGAATTATTTTGGAGAGGCTGGGTCTTTGAACTGCCAACTGCAGCAGACTGCCTGACACGCAGCATTTAAAACACCAAAAAAGCCTCCTTCAGAACATCTGCGTGCTGTGGTACCCTCCCAAAAAAGCAACTTGCCCCCCTTGGAGCCCTCCTGTAGGAGGAGGTGGGCCGGGGAGGTGGACAGACCTTCAAGACCACCTTCAAGGAGAGGCCTGCAAAGATTGTCACCCAGAACGGGCTGCTGACATCTTCCACACAACCAGCTATTCATAAGTCTCGCATTTTATATGCTAGTTAAAATGCTAATTTGTTTTTTGGTTTTGTGGTTTGGTTTTGGTTTTGGTTTTTTTTTTTTAACTCTACACAGGAAAATGGTGTGACAAACAGGCACTGAAGACCGGAAAATTACATCAGCATCTCTTCTGCGCCTTGTAAGACTCATTCCTTCTTTAAATGTGCTCCTGAGGGCAATATTTATTTAGAATTAGAAGCCAGCAGTACACATTTCTCAGGTCTTTTTTTGCACTATTGATTAAAGCCCTGTGTTTAAGCTGAAACGGGATGGGTACTATTTTCTATGTGCAAAAGCGCCAAAGTCCAGAAGTATCAGCAGAAACCAGGCAACTTTGAGACTCATCCCAGTACATAACAACCATGGCATTTCTCATCCTAGCCTTTGAATGGTATCCAGTAGCTCACCTCAAAGCTGGCACAGAACGGTCGAGGTTGGATGGGACCTCTGGAGGCCATCTGGTCCAACCCCCCCTGCTCACATAGGGCTGCCTAGAGCTGCTTGCCCAGGACCACTTCCAAACACTTTTGAATGTCTCCAAGGATGGAGACTCCACTGGTCTTACCAGCATTGGGTAGAGGGGAAGGACCACCTCAACCTGTTGGCAGTACTCCTAATACAACCCAGGACGCTGTCGTCCTCCTTTGCAGCAAGGGCACATTGGTGGCTCATGGTCAACTTGGTGTCCACCTGGACCTTTCCTCCAAAGCTGCTTTCCAGCTGGTTGCCCCCCAGCATGTCCTAGTGCATGGGGTTGTTCCTCCCCATGTGGAAGAGGAGGAACATCTTCAGAACATTTGACCCTAATCCCAAATTGAATTCACCACGGCAGCTTTTCCACAAGCCTGGCAGGTCTGAAGCTGGTTCTGAGAAGCATAGAGAAGGTGATTTAATCCTTTTTTTTCCTTCTTCTCTTTTTTTTTCCCTCTAACCCTGTGGGAGTTTATTATTGTTTACAATAGATTCTCTACATTAAAGATGATTTTAATCTGAATCTTAGAAAGAACAATAAAAAGGCTGTTAGAACTCTACCAGAAATTTAGAGATGCATTTAATTAATTTGTCGGGAGTTAGTACTATAACCATTTCAAGTGTGATCAGAGTTCTGCATAAATACGCACAGAACTTGCTGGAATTCTCCAGAGAAGATTTAAAACCAGATTTAAAACAAATACATTAGCACTAAAAGCAGAAGAAATTGTTCTAAGCGCAGCTTTCCCCTCCTGCAGCCAACTCCATAAATCTCACACAGTTTAGTTACCAACAGACAAAAACCCTGCCTGTGAAAGAGATCCTCCCAGCTTTCTGGGAAGGAAATAAAGTCCACTTAAAGCACTGCAGAAGTGCGATGGTCCCACCAGGAGGGAGAAACCGAGGTCTTTCTACTTCCACTTGATTCTTACATTTCCCGCTGGAGACCAGAAGCATCGACTGGTTTATGACTCCTCGCCGTCTTTAGGAAACATCACTGGCAGGCACGTTCAATTATTTAATGTATTTGTTATTTGTCTTGATCTGTTCCTCACCTCTCCTGAATAAATGCATTAGAGCAGGGACGGCAGCGCGTTAGGCAAACGAACGAGCTACCAAAAAGGGTGACAAGATCAGTTTGGGTTTAATTATTGTGTTTTTGCACGCAAATGCTGGGATGCCGCGGGTAGGTCTGCAGTTTGAACGGCCAAGAGAGGAAAGGTGGTAAAGGGCAAGGATTTGAGCACCTGCTTTTAGAAGGAAGCCTTGTGTGCAAAAGGTACCCGAGCTATTCAGCACGCATATCCAACAAGCACTCGACAGAAAAAAACCCAGCGAGCCACAGGTCACGCTTTGATAATTCTCACTCTCCTTTCTGCCGGTAGTCTGTTGCCTCCAGCCCCCAGCAATAAGCAAACACATAGAGTTGTTAACAGTGAAAAGCCCGTTACCTGCTCTATCGGTAGCAGCTATAATAAGCAACTCCAGAGCCATGGCAACTGAATATCCAAAAAACTCAAGTGTCATGCACGTAGGTGCTGTCATTACCAGACAGCATCCACAGCTGCAAACAAGCAGCGTGACTCACGTGCGAGTCGACGCGTTCATCAAGGTTACTGTGCATCGTTTTGAACGGTGACCTACATACGCCCTAAACTTGGGCAAAAACATCCTATTCCCCAAGGGTTTTTGGAAAGCGTGACGTGCCACGCTTGTTTTGCGGTGGGGTGGGTCTACGAGATATTCCAGTCTTGGCAGAGACACAACCCACCCACGCGCTCAACACACACTTCCAGCAGTCCTACCTAGACCCCAGTATCTGCTCATCCATCCGTGCTCTGCCAATTTGTTTCAACCTCAAACCCGTCTCACAGTTCATTTTGTCCCACCCATGTTGCAGCAGGTTGTCGGCTCCACCTTTGCAAGAAGACCTCATCCAGGCATCCATAAAAAACCCCCAAAACCTCTCGAGGAAGCTCTTCTTAATTTTTCTAAAGTCGAGAAGGCATCCGGTGTCCTTCATTAGAAGACCTGGTACAATTGCACCAGCTCTGAAGTCTGGCTGGAACAAGACACAACAGCAGCCATCACCCCATAGCAAGAGAAGAGTTTCGGGTAACTCCAATTCTTGAAGTTTTTAAAGCCACGACCAAACGCTTCTTCCCGTTGGATCTCAAAGCACAAAGACTTCATCACAGCTTATTAGCCAATGCTCACCCTTAAAGGTGAGGGCAGGCATTAATAAGAGTCACGCGACGTGGCACGAGTGCCAAGGCAACTCCCAGTCTCACTGGGAAGGGCGAGTGTCCTACAGTACCCAGACGGTGACAGCCAGCTCCACACTTAATGAAGATAAATGACAGTATTCATTTAAAGTGCGTGAATGGGACTGCATCTGCAGTTTGATTCAACTGAATAGGCCTCCTGTCATAGTCGGAACAAATTCTTCTCTAAATGATTCTGTAGTTTGAAATACAGAATGATTCATTTTACTTTGTTATTATTATTATTATTACTATTTTATAAAAAGAAAACCCCCAAGACTTGGAAATTAGTATCGTCTCCTTGTCTGGAACAAGATTTTACTTGGTAGAGGAAGCAAACAGATTAGAGGGATTCAGGAATGTCTTTAACCCAGGTGCTTTGGCAAAAGCAAGAGCCTACCTGAAGAGCTGCGGTGCTGTAGACGCTCAATCAGTAGCATGAGACCATAAGGTCAGAAGCTGCGTCACCAGGAAAATTAAAATTCCAAGATAAGGCAAAGTAAAGGTTATTTACCCTCTTGATGCCAGAATTATTACAAGTGACATGGGAAAACTGAAGAACAATTAGACCTGACCTCTACCTACCATGCTGGATGCAACAACAGCTAAAGCTTCCTCAAACGCAACCCCTCCTGTTTCTACTAGCAGAAGACTACCCAGACCAAGGCAGTTTATCCTCCTGTCCAAGGGACAGCTCTGACACCTCCTGTATGATACAACCGCACTACAGCAGGCATAATTTATTGGAGAGGTACGCACTAACGCCTGTAGGTCATCAACCAATGGAGAAGTTCACCACCCATCAGCAGAAGACTTGTCACCAGCCAAACCCTGAAACGCATGACACACGAGGAGCAGGGGCCAGTGTTTCTCTTGGCACTCAATCATCCAGGAGAGCATGTGGTCACCAAAAGGCACAATCAAAGAGACAAACCTCCACCTTCATTGGTATTCCAGGCGCATGCTTGCACTGTTTATACTAAACACTAATTATTTCATTTGCTTAAGGATGGCTGTGTAATTAATAGGGAAAGAATAGCCTTGAGAGGAAAGTAACAGGGAGAGCTGGGCAAATGACAAGATGAAGAGCAAGCAGCAGGTACCAACCCCAGCCTTTTTACCTCCCCACCCTGAAACGAGGAACCCAGCAAGGACAGCAGCAGACGAACGCATCACACCAGGCTACGGGAAGCGGCTGCCAAACGAAGACACATCCCACCTACACGGAAGCAGAAAGGCAAAGGACAGCCGTCCCTTGCAGATCTCCCTAAAGACACGTTCGACACCTGTTTTATGGTCAAAGGAGCCTAATGGCACCCTCCAAGCAACCTTCTCTCCTTCCGTGACCCTACAGATCCCTGCCAAGCCGGTTAGAAAGATCTCCACCTACTTGCCAGCTGTGCAACCACTCATCCTGAATTTCAGCAGCCCTTAAGATCCAACTTGCCTTTCAGCTGGGCAAGTCATCCTGGAAATCTGAGGACCATACTCTTCCTAAACTGATGCAAAGCCTGACCTACTGCATTTGCACCACCTTATGCCCCCGGGACCGGTAATGGATATTGTGGAGGTTCATCTCACCCAAGGTCACGGTGCAAAGCTGTAGTAGGTTCTGCCGCTGCCTGCCTTGAGCATCTTGGTTTGGGCTTCTTGGTTTAGCACTGAAGCACATGCTTTGCTTTTTGTGCATTTAAACGGGGAGGAGAAGGTGCTGCTTGCCACTCGCTGCTCCGACTGCATTTGCTCTTGTAACTAAAAATGGTTGGAAAACGAGAGATTAAGAGAAAGTGGCTTAAAGGTAGGCTGGAGGGGGAAAAAAAAAAAACAACCCACCCCCACAGTCAGCATCAGGCAGCAAAACCGCTGGTGGAATGATATAACTCATGTTATTCCCAGCCTTTTTTTACATATCTAACACCAAATCAGTCATCTCACCCGTGAGCGCTTCTGCTGCGGCAGATGTGGCTCCGTTTAAGATCTGCAAACGGAGGGGAAAGTAGGTCAGCTTTACTCAAAGCTCCATCCCCAGCTGCACCGCTTGGAATTGCGGAGACATAGGGGGTTCGTTAGTATTCCTGTTTTACGCATCCGAAACATTAAAGTCTGATGCTGCTCGTTACAGAGCAAGTCGGAGGCTGATGCTGCTTCAGCACAGCTCACGAGAAAGCCAAGTTTCCAGTGGAGATAAACTACGGTCTAGTGCCCCAAGCAATAGAAATAATGTGATAAAGTCCCCAATAACATCGGTACGGGTGAACGCAGGCTTCGGTCTTTATGTTTCCTATTGACCGTGACAAAGTCCTTGACCCACGCAAGTCAACTAACAGCCTGATTTATTCCTATTGCCAACACCAATGATAAGCCACAGCAAGAGTACAGGCTTTCACAAGCCAGCAATAAACAACCAAACAACACCCAGGAGCCTCGGATTTTTAAATTAGCTTCTTCCTTACGTTTAAGGACGCACTGGGATCGCCGAATGAGTAATCTTTCTTATACCCCTCCGCAGGGAAACTCTGCGGGGTGCGCGATCGTACTTTATCGCAGCTTTTCCAGCAGCAATTTGAACTCCAGTTCAGGCTCTGCCCGGCTTCAAAGGTGGTCCTTTCATGCAGATTCCCTAATCCTCAGGGTGCTTGCAGCGAGCCTGGTGCTTTCTCCTACTTTTTCCCATTTTCTACTGTATCCAAGTGCCTTTCCTCTTTCTTGCATTTGTCCCCGCAAGACCCCCAACGCCAGCGGCAAAAAAAAAAAAAAAAAAAAGCATCCTCTGCACTTTCAGGCAGAAAAAGGTTAAAGAGCACCTGAAAACTACACACTCAAGAGATCTAATTTATAGCCATGTTTATCAGACCGGAAGATGCAGCCACTTGGAAAAAGGAAGAAAAGGTAAAAACACTTGGCAAAGCAGGTTCGAAAAAGTCTGAAAGTTATCCTTAACTTTCTGCCACAAGGTTAAGAGACGAAGGGCTGATTTTGCAGGGCAAGCAGAAAAAAGGTAGAGTGATTAAAATCCCCATAAAAACCTCCATAAGCATTTAGAAATCTCCAAGAAATGAACCCAGGTTTTGACCTGGTCTACAGTGCAGAGCTTTGTAATGAAAGATAACCTCCACGTAGATAATCAAAATGCAAATAAAACAAGATGAACTAACTCAATTGTCAAAAAAAAAAAAAAAAACAACCCCAACCAGGTCTTCTTGAATGCCATAAACTCTCAGCAGAAAAAAAAAAAAAAAGTACCTACTCAGCTCAGCCTGTGGAGAAAAAAAAAAAAAAAACACAACACAAAAATCAAAACAAAAACAAAAGAGATGCTGCCAGTGACCCACCGATCCAAGAGAAATTTATTTGCAGCCAGGTATTTGCCCAGCAGCTTCTGAGCAAGACAGGGTGAGAAATATGAACAACACGGCTGTTTTATTTTCTAGACTACAGGGTCCTGAAAACCTCAACCTTCACTTCAGGAATGAGGAGATTGTCTGTAGAAAGAACAATCATTAAATTAAAATATCAACAGCCAGCCCGGGGAGCACAGCGGCACCCTTTCCTTTAACTCCTCGCTATTATTTAAGTCTCCGAAGAGAAAAACGCTCGTGCCCTCAGCCAGACCACTTGTGCCTTACGTAGGTCATCAGGACTTGCAACACCTGGAGGCATGGCATAGGCATAAGACATATAGGTGTATACGTACCATTATACCCCACTCCGAGCCCAAATTGCACGAACACGCCGCAGGCATAGCTGGAATTGCACGTACGCAACGGAATCTCATGAACTACAGACAGGGCGCGAGGCGGATATCGTGTTTGGACGTGCGAAGGAGGCAACCTGTGCTCCTTCGAAAGCATCTGAGTCCAAAACCTTGACCTCATCGACAACGGGCACATAAGCAGAACGGCACTGAGAAAGCATCGTCACATAAATCAACAGACTACTCCTAAACGAGGCCAACACAGCACCTCTTCTAGCGCGCAAAGGCAGAAGCTCAAAGCACCACAGGAGAGACTTGACAGAGGTTTGGGGTTTATTTTTTTCTCCATGGTGTTGGGAGAGCTGAGCTGCAAAAGCATCTCTGGAGCAGGGAACAACATTGAGCTGAAGTCCCAGTAAGTGCACGGGTATTTTAGGGATAAATTGAAAGGGTCAATCGGTCTGAAGTTGGACAAAAAAAAAAATACCAGAAATAACCAGAAGTGGATGCGGAGAGTCAAGAAGTCCTCCGTGAAATGGCTCATTGCTGCCTTCTCCCACTCTGGAGGGTCAGGTAGGGTTTGGGATGGGCGGGAATCCTCAAGTTTACCTCAGTCTGTTTTGTGGCAGAGGGTCTGTATCCATGGAAGATATCCCAAAAGAGCAAGAAAAGAGGCGGGGGGGGGGGGGAAATATACATTTCACCTGAAAACAGGAGCTTTACAGGAAGGACAGAATCCAGCTTCAGACCCATGTCCAATTCTTCCCCTCTCCTTTGAATGCAACAGCCTGGGCTGGGCTGAGTTCTCATTTCAAAGGTGTTACCAAAATAGTAATACCCATTTGGGTTGTATTTAAGCTTTCCCAGCTCAAAGTTAAGCCAATGTAATGGTGAGAATTCGATTTACCCTAGCAAAGAGCCTAGCTAGGGGCTTTATCTTCTGCTGTGAAAGCACTGCGTTAATTTTAGTGCAGAAAAAAAAATATTAATAATAACAAAACAAATTTAAAAAAAAATAAAAAATAGAATTTAAGCCAAGCTCGTACTTCTGGGCAAACGGCTCTGTGTTGTGAAGTCACCACCGAGTTGCAAATATCACTGCCTGGCATGGAGGTATCACCATCTGCCACTTTGCTTAGGAGGACCCTTTACTGAATGAACAAAAAGAGGCATCGCAGGAATTTGCCTACTCACCCATGAGCGAGGGGGCTGTGCCAGCGTGGCAGGAGGCACGCTCCAGACCGACAGCCAGCTCCAAGAGACGTTTAATAGCCTGGCCTTGCTTGCCAGCGTGGGACGGGCTTGGCACAGGCTACTCCGCTCAGGCTGGAAGAAAAAAACGACCGCTCGGTCTCAGTGCATCTCCCAATTCACCCCCAGGTACCGATTAAAGAATAAAAAACTCTGCAGATAAGCACCAAGGTCAAAAGCGAGAACGGTCAAGTTTAGGCGAACACACAGAGATGTCATCCTCAGGTCTTTTAAGAGGCCAGTAATTAAGCAAAACTGCTTTTTCTCATCATCGCCAAGCACGCCTCACCGCAGCGAGAGTCTTGACAAACACCAACGCGCACAAACAGATGGCCGCATCCCAAAGAACAGCAGCCCGAGACGAACACTAGAGCAGACCAGCAGCGATGAGGATCATCACGCAGGGGCGGGACAGAAGTTTTTCCACTTTGCTACAGCCTCAGGGGTCACAAACCTCTGTTCTTCATCCTCCAGTGAAGTTCACAGCGTCACAGACTGGTTGAGGTTGGAAAGGACCTCTGGAGGTCACTTGGTCCAACTCCCCCTGCTCAAGCAGGGCCATCCAGAGCCAGTTGCCCAGGACCACGTCCATACAGCTTTTGAGTACCTCCAGGGATGAGAGATCCTCAACCACAACCTCTTTGTGAGCACAGATCAATGGGACTGAGGTCAGGGGTCCTGTGCTGGATGAAGAGAGACATGTTGTATGAATTGCATTCCCATCCACTGCCACTAAGAGATGCATCCTCACCACCTTGCACATCATCTTGCTTTCCCAAAAGCCAGCAAAAGTGCATACTCACCCCCTCTCCCCACCAGTTGCTTCACACGTTGATCATGAGCCAGGCTTGCTAGAAACTGCTCCACTGTTTTAGCTGCGCTAATGTCACACCACCACTTCATGTCTCACCAACTCATCTTCAACCTGTCCTGCACCCTCCACTCCCTTTTCTTCGCTCTGCACTATCCCCATTCCCCAACCTCCCAGAAAAACCCTCCAGCTCCCCTCCTCCATAACATCATTTTCTGAGTGCACCTAATGCTGCAGCAGATCCCTCACCACCTTTACGGGAACCTTCTCTGAAGGAGCTCCCAACGGCATGCAGAGCATAGAATCATAGAGTGGTTTGGGTTGGAAGGGACCTCAAAGCCTGTCTAGTTCCAACCATGGGCAAGGACACCCTCCACTAGCCCAGGTTGCCCAAAGCCTCATCCAACCTGGCCTTGAACACTTCCAGGGATGGGGCCTCCACAACCTCTCTGGGCAACCTGTGCCAGGGCCTCACCACCCTCACAGGGAAGAAGTTCCTCCTTATATCTAATCTAAATCCACCCTCCTTCAGCTTAAGGCCATTCCCCCTTGTCCTATCTTGCTAAGATATGGGTCAGGTGGACTCAGAACTGGGGAGAGCATGGCTCCAGACAGATTTTGGGTGAGTAAGAGCCCTGAAAAGCAAAAAAGGAAGAACCCTGGATACCCCATTGATAAAATTTGTGTTGGTACACTAAGAAATCATGGTGTTAGTTATCTGTTCACGTAGCCGTGGGAAGATCATTTCAACCTCTACTACCCCTGTCACCTCCACACACTTTGTGTCACGAGGAACAGCACACTGGGACTTGATTTTCAGCACCTACTGAGGACAGATGTGGTATAGACAAATATCTACCTTTGAACAGTTGCCTTTGAAGCCTACATCCCACGGGTGTAAATGGCAGAGGAGGAAAGGTGAAGCACCACGGCTACATCCCATCTGCGGAGAGGCAGCTGAAGGTGGAGTGCACGAAAATTTCACAGGTACCCATGACGTGACAAACATTTTTTTCAAAGATAATGCGATTTTTCTCTTGAAGCTTCGGATGAAAGCAGACTTTCTTTGCCTCAGGCAGAAGCCAGTCAGGTGGAAAGGGACAGCAGGAACAAACCAACAGAGCAGAACATAGTTTGGAAAGAAGTTCAGGATTTGGTATAGAAAAAAAGAAATGAAGTTTCTTCTCACTGAAGCCAGATAGATACAAGCTGTTAGGCTCGCTGTGCTAGCCCAGCCCTGCATAAAAATCCCCCTCATCTGATCATTCGGTCTCATGTTTATCAAAGATATCAACAGCTTTACAAAGACAGGTCCTGACAACTTAATTCTCCTCTTGCTCATCTAAGATAAGCAGGCAATTCCTGCTTTGCATTAAAAATAACAACAAAAAAAAAAAAATCAAGCCCCACACATTTAAACTCTCTGGCGCTCAAGTCACTTTTACAAGCTCAGGACCACAAGCCAAACTAGCAGAAGCAATCTTTTTTATGAATCCCACGTAAGGGTGACAACCAGATGATCAGTTGCGTTTGCTGCAAGGACAACCCTGGAGATGGCTGTTGGTCAAGGTGGTGCAAATCTCAGGTTCTAAAGCAGCTCCGCAATGCAAAGGGCATCAAGCAGAGCCACAAGATCTCCAGCGCCAGTTACACCCTCGCATCCCTGCAACCGGTAGTGTTGACCCTCAAGGAGAAGAGATGGTGATCTACCTCCTTTCAGCTTTGCCACTGACTACGTGGCTTTGGCCAAAACACTTGAAGTAGAAAGACCAAAAACCCATCCCTGGAAACATTCAAAGTCAGGTTGGACGGGGCTTTGAGCAACCTGATCTAGTTGAAGATGACCCTGCTCGTTGCAGTGGGGTTGGACTAGATGACCTTTAAAGATCCCTTCCAACCCAAACCATTCTATGATTAGACGTCATCTCCAGTTTATACCTAAAATATTTTGGTTGGAACAACCAAAAGCTGGAGAACCAGTAAATGAAGGTTGCAGGAGAGGGAAAAGGGAGCAAGACACACCAAGAGATATTCGTGAAAGACATATTGCTAGTTAGTAGCAGCAGCAGTAACGACTTGTCTATGCCATCATTCATGTTTCAGATTTCTAGCCTTCTCCTGAAATATTTTAATTAAGAGTGTGACTAAGTCCCTAGCTGCTACCAAAAATATTAAATAAATAAGGCTGTTGCTGACAAATAGGCTACGGCACGCAGGAGTTGCTGGCTCAATACAAAGCCACTGAGTGAGGTCCTATGACCCCTAAGAGGTCAACGTGGGGATCATCATCATGACGCTGCTGCCCTGAAATATATCCACGGATCTACGAACACTGCTCATTTGTCTTTTTCTTACTTTTCTTCTTCCTTCTGGTCACCTCATCTACATATGTTCAACAGCTGAGCCCACTGCCCTGCAACAAATCACCCCAGGCAGCTTTGCTCCCCGGCTCCTGCCTATAAATCCTTTCTCCAAGAAGGAAGGGGAAGAAAAAAAAAAAAAAAAAGATAAAAATCCTTTCATCGCCAAGGAAAATTGTCCCCGAAGCTTGTTTCAGTCTGGCAGGGAGCAGATGAATCATGCAACGAGCCTCTGAGCAATGACAGTGGGAGCCGGCTAGCGTTTCAGAAGAGGTAGCTCTAGGGCCACGGCCACTTCACACAGCAAGTGCATCTCACGTAGGTCTAGTGCTAAGTCCTTCTCTTATTAAAAAAAAAAAGGAATTTTTTCTCTTTCTTTCTTTCTTTCTTCTTTCTTTCTTTTTTATTTCTTTTTTCTTTCTTTCTTTCTTTTACATAAAAACTCCTCAAAACAAATATCTTGTTACTAAAGTATATGATGGGTGGCTATCCAGAAAGCCTCTCCATACCATAGGAATGTTTTAGCAAAAACTCTATAGCTCCATAAAATGCTGCGTTATAAAAGCGCCATCTGTTTCTTTACATTTTCCTTCCATCTGGGTATTTTATAGAGGGAGAGAGAGAGAGAGAGATTTTAGAGCCTTTTGCACTTTTATATACCTCTTAAAAAAAAAAAAATGCATAGTAAATGGGCAGGATACCCATTCAGAGCTAGGGACGGGAAGGCGGGGAGACTGGGAAGGGATAAAGAACTTGAAGGATATCCTTGAGACACTTCAATTAACAAAGATCTACACCCCGGCAGCGCTGGATTGCGTCCTTTCGCTTTTCTTTGCAAATGGCAGGTGACTTCACAACGAAATACAGTTTGTTCCTTCAGTTTAATAAACCGTCACCCTCCAGCTGAGAGAAAGAAACGATAAAAGAAGAAAAAGGCTGTTTAAGGATTTAAAGGAGAATTTGAAAACTTCTGTCCTGCTGGAGAGGGCAGAGAGGCGCTCTCATCTCACGGCACAGCGAGAGCACCGCGACTATGACATTCTTCCCACCGTCAGGCCAAAAGATTAAATAATAAACAAGACAAAAGGACAGTGAGCATCCTTTGTACCGGCGTTGCACTGTGCCAGCACATCTCCAGAAAAGCTTACAGGCTTGCAACAGTCATACTCGGGTTTTTTCCGCGCCCCCCCGCCCCGCATTTTTCTCTCTTCCTGCAACTGCAAGAGAGAAAAACCCAATAATAATAATAATAAAAATAATAATTGCTGCGTGTTATTTGAATCCTGTTTGCAAGTGCACCATAATGTCACGACAAGACACAGAGGAAACCATCCTACTGCTCTTCTCCCACGTGCAAAATCAAAACCTCACATAAATACTTAAAACTTGACACACACACACCCCGCAAGCTCACACATGTATTTCCTTAAGAGAACTTGATCCTTTGGTGAGCTACAAATGCGGTATCAGTAAAAACTGATGCCACAACAAACTCGAGGAGGATAATAAGAAGCCAGGCATGCCGTCTTCTGAATTCTCTCGTGTTCTCAAACATTTATCGATGGATGCATGCAGAGTCAAAAAAAAAAAAAACCCAAACAAAAAAAACCCCCCGAAATCTCTGTTCAAACAGTGCAACCATAACATGCCCCTCCATGAACAACCACAGACGCGCTCGAGCTCTTGCACTGCCTCCAGGCTTGCTGCTCCGACAAAAGCAAACAACCCCCCCCCGTTGCCCCACACCTTTAATTTTTTTTTTTTTTTTTTTTTTGTCTCCACACTGGCATATTGATCAATAATTCCAGGTGCTGTGTTCCTATTGCATGCTTAGTCATTTAAAATCATTTATTCAGAGGCTTTTCTCACATGTTTCTTCAGAGGAAGCTGAAAATGGGGGGCAACGGCTGAAAATGGGGGGCAACGGCTGAAAATAGGGGGCAACGGCTGAAAATAGGGGGCAACGGCTGAAAATGTCACAAGATATCACGCAAGGAAGAACTTGTGTTAAAGCAATGTGGGGAGGGCTGGATCAAAAGAGACAGCAACAGCAGAATTGGACCTCGATGACTGACAGCTGTCACAATGGGGAGGCAGGATTTCCTCCAGAAGAGTACTGCAAAAGATAATTTAAAAAAAAAAAAATAAATAAAATAAAAGACAAGCACTTCAAAAGCTGAGTCCTGACTTCCCAGCGGGGTCTATGGAGCCAGAAAAGTCACACCCCACCACCACCTTTATAACCCAAGGTGACAAGCGAGGCTGCAGAAGGCGACAAACGGGAGAGTTCCTCTCGCTCGGATGGGTTGCAGCAGAGCTCTGCCATTTGAAGAGCAGCCGCAGAAGCCATCCTTACCCTGCCACAGCAGATTAGGATAAGTCCCCAAGCTCCTGGCACCTCTAAAAGATGCTCTCAGTTATCCCGTACGTTTCGGTTGGCGAGGACGAGGGAAGTCAAGAAGTGACGTGATTAGGTGTCCCTGCAGGAATAAGGAGGTCGTCTGGCTTTGGCAGACGACATCTGTATTTGCCGCTTGGCAGAGGATGCTTCCGCAGCTGTGCTAAGCCTGAAGTTAGACAAGAATGTGCCAGCTCTAGCGATGCTTCCTCTGCTCCCCCGCCATCACGTCTGGTCCTGAGGAGATCCGTGATTTTTTTAGGGCTGAAAAGCCACAGCTTGCAAAAGGCACGGGTCACCCCATTTCTCTTGGGATAAGCCTGCTGACCCTTTTTTTAAGGTAGATTTAGCGCTTTATCAGAGCTCCAGGATTCTTTTCTTTTTAGGTTCTCTGCGACAACAGGGGCTTTGCTACGTGAAGCAAAGCCACCGTCGAGGCAGAGCACCCCGCTTTCGGCGCACGGAGGAAGGGGATGAAGAGGCGGAATAAAGCCATGTCTACGCACCAGGCTTACAAAAAAAAAAAAAGCGCTTTGCACTCGGACGCGAAGAACGTCACCCGCGCCGTTTATCGCACAGACAACCCGGCACCAACTTGATTACAGCGCATAAGACCTCAAAGAGGAGAACGTACCAGGTATTAAAGGATCTTTAAAACCAGAGGAAGGAGCTGTATTGCAAATCAATAGCTAGAAGCTGCAGTCGGCGATTCAAATTAGTCCCAAATCTCACGCTCTTAACGATAAGTAGGATTGAGCTTTGAAGAAAACTACCGTGGGAGGTAGAGGATTTGCCACTTGTGTCTTGATACCAAGACTAGATATTTCTGGAAGAGATGCCGTACTCCAATTTATTTTATTTATTTATTTTTTTCAGAGGCAACTAGCTGTCATTTCAGAATCAGGGAAACAGAAACCGTGACCTAGCAACATCTCCTTGTCACGCTGAGGGTCGGTACCGGCTCCAGTCGAAATTTAAGTGGGCTTAGACAAAATGTAAATCCCTGCTTTTAAAAGAGTGAGCATGCTATAAGGAGACATTTAATAAAGAACAGGTACATGAGATAGCATTCAAATGCAAAGAAAACCCACGTAAAACGAAGCAAAGCCCTTACCCAGAAACGCGGTTCAGGTGGGCGCTGACTCTGCACACAATATGCATGATGAACAATTATTTTTTTTTTTTTACCTTTGAAAAAAAATGGAGTTCTGACTGAAACACCAGGCAGGTTAATCTGGAAGACTGACCAAGGGTGGTAGCACAGTATTACCTACTCTTAAATCCCAAAGGAGAATTTTGCTCGTGAGTTTAGCGGTAAGCAAGCTAGGAGGAAGAACTTTTGATTTTTTGCAGTTGTTAATATGGCAGATACATCAGTTGGTCTTAATTATCCTTGGGAAAAGTTAAATCAGCTTATAATAAGTGGGACCATATGGTCTTTCCTTGTCCTGTAAGTATACTTAATTAAAATCCCATTAAAGTTATCAACAAACAATCACATTTTAACACAAACCTGGAAACGGACGTGAATTCACGTTTGCTCTCCAACTTGAGACCCAGCAGCCAATTCCCATTTACACCATGAATATTTTACGGACGCTTAAACGCAGCGTAGCATACACGACAAAACACGTGCAAACTCCTCTGTAACTAATGGTTCAGGCTTCAAGTATATCCTTAAGACACTTATCATTATCATACCGTGGTGCCTGTTGCCTTTAAAAGTTTCTGTATTAAGCTATTTAAGCAATAAACCACCGTAACTTCACACGGTAAGAGCTTTAGAATAAGAAATAAATACCGCGTATCCAGGTTTTACCCCTGATTGGGAAATTAATTTCCTTTTTAATACCATGACAACGAGAAAACAATTGATTTAGGGGGATGAAAATATGGATTTTTCAGCTCCATATTTGCTGTTCGCAAATATCCCGGTCTTAATTCAGCCACATGTAGATGTTGTTCCTGGGAATAAAACTGAGGCAAAGCGGTCATTTAATACAGAATGTAATCTTACTTCTCAGTCCATAAAATTGCTTATTTCCAAGGTAGCAGATAGACCAAAGGCTTTTATTGCCATAAACAGGCTGAAATTGTTCAGGATCAAATTTCTGATCATTGTTTTCACAGGAATCCAAACTACATTCCGATGCTGTAATACCGAATATTAAACAGATGAAAGCTCAGAAGTCAAATATTTTGATGAAAACCAGCTAAGGGCAAAAAAGACAGCAAGATATTGACAGCCCAATGAGCTTTCATCCATGCGCAAGCCATCGTTTATTCGTGGAAAACCATTTCATAAGAAGTACAACCCCGCAGAGTTGAAGCTCCCTTCGAAATTTCTCATTTTGATCAGATTTCGCAACTTCTTTTTCCATTAAAAAAAAAAAATTCTCTTCTACAGACACGGCCACCCCCAACACCACGTAGCAGCACTGCGGGCAGCTAACCTGCCACATCTACAATCATTTCCCAAAGTCAACGAAAAGTGACACCTGCCCCTAAATTCTTGCTATTTCCACTCGGCATGAATATTCACGGCACAGCTGATTTTTTTTGGCTTATGGGGAATTTCATCTCTGGTAATTATGCTGGAGACTCTGTACATGATGAAAAATTAATTAGCTTTTCTACTAGTTCATTTGATGTTTTTACTTTTCAAGAAAGCGCTTTGATAAGAAAGCATATTCGTTAAACTCCTGTCACGTGGGGAAAAGTCATAATTATTCACAGCTGCCATGCTCTGTTCAACCCCAAAGCCTTTGCAAAAGATCTCTAAGCCTTTAAAATAATTTTTAATGCACTGGAGCATGGAAGAGGCATGGACTCCAGCGCACAAAGTTAAGCTGAGTAATAATATAAAGAAAATACAGTGGCGGTACAAATTAGTTTAGACAGTGAAAATGTCAGGAAGGTGGAAAACCTTCAGAAAAGTTCAACAGGCTCCCCTTGCAGGATAATAGATCCTGCTATGTGAGCAATCTAACCCTTTTTGTTAGTGTTTTGGAAGAAAATCCAACAAAAAAAAAAGAAGGAGCCAGTATCACTATTTAATGAAGAGCCCTAAGCTTTTAAATATTAACAGTACTAGTTCAGAAATGAAATTAAAAATGTATTTTGCAGAAGGCAGCAGGGCGAGGAAAAGGAGGAATGGAGATAAATAGTTCAAAGGCCCTTCCACTTGCAAATTCGGCAACACCCCAAATCACTTGGAGTAAAGAACGTCGCACAAGTTCCTCCTCAACTTCACTCTCTTGTTTTGGAGGACGAGGATGAAAGCAGAGGACCACGAGAAGGTCTTTCAATATTGACCACTACCAGAGAGACCATCAACCCAACGTGTACGAACATAAGACTTTAAGCCCTGTTATGAAGTTTAAGTGAATTAGGTTAAAAACGGGCAGCTGTTGAAGGCAGGACGCGTCATCCCTCACGTCTTGACACGGAAGCGCCTGGGTTTGTTGGATATTCGTTTTCAAAAGCAAGTTTGGTCTTATATGCAGGACCTTGGCCAGACCTGATGACTATTCCTGTCCTACCTGTCTCCCACAAGGTCTTCACTCCCTCTTTATGAAAAGCCAATTAGAATAATCAAGCTGGTTATAGCCAGAGAACACAATATGGAAAACCCTTCCCAATAGTGCTTTTAATCCTAGGTGTAAATCTAACTTTACTTAAACCCGAGGATGGGCATGCTACAGCGCTACCAGAAATAAAGATGCCTGCGTAAGTCACGCTTGGTCAGTGTAACTATTTAACCTAAGTAATCATCAATTGCTGCGTTATTAGTCTGAACCTGCTTCTTTGAAATTATCTTCTTTTTTTTTTTTTTTTAATAAAGGATTTTTTTGGGGGGTACATTCAGTTCCCACTAAATTTAAAAGCAAATTGGTTTCATGTAATGCCAACAAAAGGGGCTTTGCCCTGCAGTGGTGCGGTGGGAGGATGCGCTGAGCGGGCATTTTCTGTGCATGTGACAAAGCGGATTAATTTAAAAAAAAAAAACCACGCAAAAAACCCCAAAAAACCAACACAAAAAACCAACAACACTTTTCTTGATCCCTCCCTGCTGCAGTTGAGATCAGGACAGGCCATTTTCACAGATCACAGGATGCTCCTCCGTATCCAAGCGGCGCTCAGCAAAAAAACCCCGCAATCTACCCAAATAAAGATGCTCTGTGAAAGCGGGTGGGTGTCGCGGGAACGAGGTTTGGGATCCTCAACGTTGCTTTTACAGAAACCCCAGTTTTTACAGAAACAGTACAAAACAGCAACGAAAATAATTTTTCCAATTATTGACAGGAGTTTTACATCGGTTTGGTCACTCCATTTCTTTGGGCTGTACTGTCAAGCAAGATTATGATCCAGACTCAGTGGAGTCTGTTCCCAAACTAGACTAGACCATCTAATCTTTGTAAGACACAGACGGGGAGGGGAAAAAAAAAACCCCAAAAAACCCCCACCAACCAGGAAAATACAGATTCTGATCACACACACCCATGCCAGTGTCTCAAAGCTGCTCAGAAGCCAACACCGGTTTTTGGTTTTGGGTTTTTTGGGGGGTTTTTTGGGGTTGGTTTTTTTTTTTTTGGAGCGAGCAACTCGCAGGAGACGGGATACGCACTTGCTATGCCTGCCCTAGTTTTCATTCCCTTTACGTTCCGCGGCTGCGAACAACACGAAAGGGTTTTTGGCATCGACGTTCTCTCCATAAACCAGCAAGCAGAGCCCCTTACTCCATCCTCTCGAGGCAGAGCATCTCCCCATCTTGGCAAGGGCAACATTAAAAATTGCATCAGCAGAGAAAACTGGATGCAAGGGGTTCTTGCCCGTGGTTTCCCAGCAAGAGCTACCTTCCTCCTCCTCCCTGTAGTTATCTTGGGTGAGTTATCAAGCAATAAGGTGGAAATATTAAGTAAAACCCTTACAACGAGCCAGCTTTTTGGAAATAAATGACGGCGAAAGTATTCATTTAGAAAAGGGCCATAAGCGCTGTTAAAATAACGTCAAGAAATAGAGGCTGCTCTGGGATACGTGCCGCTCCTGTAAGGTTGTTTGGTTTTGTGGTTTGGGGTTTTTTTATTATTATTATTTTTTTAGCTTTTCTTTTAATTGATATTTGGAAGAAAGTATTTTGTAGTTTGTGGAATCTACCTCTCCTTATAAAAAAAAAAAGTGCGGCAGCAGGGTGTTAAAAATAGAATAACCTTCAGCATCCGAGCGAGCGCCTCCTGCATACAAATCGAGTCAGAAGAGACAGATTAAAAAAATGGTTTGTGTATACTTCATTTACCAGGAATCTCTTCCTAAAGCTAGGGCCCAGGCAAGTGCCGTAAATTTTCTTTTAGACTCATTTCCTTTAGAGGGAAACTTCATGTTTACTATCTTAAAAATGAAAAGCAATCCCCACGTATGACTCATTTTTTTTTTTAACCATCCTGATTCCATGCAGATCATTATTAATCCTGGGTTAAAAAAAAAAAAAAAAAAAAAGGCTCACGGTTGTATCGCATCACCCAGCAAATGTGCTACGTCAGCAAAAGTATTCATTAATTCTTACGCAACACGTACCGAACACGATTCAAACCAGGGACAGCTTCAGTGTTCTGGGTCATGTCGTAGGCTCATCGTACATTTTATTTTAAGTAAATCCTATTTTAAATAAGTCCTTTTTTTTTTTTTTTAAAATCCTACTTTAAATAAACCCTATTTTAAATAACCCCAAAAGCGGCATAAAAATGATAAGGCAGGAAAAGTGCAGGGAACAGATTTCTTTCCATCCGGAGCTTACTATTGGATTTATCTTCTTTTTCCTCCTCATTTGACCGATGGCTTTTACGTACTACCTCCAGACTGCACACGTGTACGTTGTTCACGGACTTTAAATGAAGATCCCTGCCACCGCATTAATGCAAACATCTGCAGCTCTGCAGGTTTTCATGGTCTAAATTTCAAGGACCAACATGATGAGCACTGTTCTGATTATGTGTTGTTTGGCTGTTTTTTTTCTTTTATTTCCTAAGCTGCTTGAATAAAAGTATGTTTCTTCTGCATTTTCAGGTTCAAAGGTTAACGTCTGATACCGAGGTTGAAGCGTTCTCTCTTTTGAGTGCTTAGAGGAAAAAAAATACATTATTTTTTCATTGCTGCAGAAGGCACCCTCCCCTCCCTGGGTTTTCTCCTTCATTAACATCAAAGAAAGGACCTTGTAGCCCGGATATAATCCAGCCATAGGACTGACATATCAATGAGATGTTCTGCAGTCCAGGAAAACTTACTGATGTTGCTCAAGAAAAAAAGAATTGGGTGTGTGTGTGGGAATTGATACGGATATTCACCCCCCTTTTGACAACTTCATGATGAGATAAGCTTGGGGAAAGCCATCCTGAAGAACACATATCAGCAAGCAAGCCTAAAATCCCTGGACTGCTCCATACTACTTTGATGCTTCCCCAGAGAAGTCCTAGAATATTTGATGCCGGGAGGACACTCGAGAGCCAAACGCGTTAGCCAAACACCTCGCTCCAAGCATTAAATCTCTGCTTGAGGCCGGTGACCTGCAGAACCTACCCTGCAAGACGCGGAGCACGTGTCAGTCACTCAAAGCCCAGGGTGAGGAGGTCTCTATCAGGATCCACATCTGGACCAACTTCCACTATCGAACACTGTGAATATGTTTAGTGGTGGTCCTGCCACCATTGTCATAACTCAAGAGTTTCTTTATGCACTAATGACAATTTTTGCACTAGGGGATTCAACTGGATCTTCACCATGAGTCATTCTCGCCATCAGAAGCATTCACCCTTGAAGACTTGAAAAGGAAACCTCTTCCAGAACATAGTTACACACCTCTTCCACCATGGAGCAAGCCTCTCCCTTCTTCCTATATGTCCAGGAATTCTGTAGATCCATAGTCACGCCGCAGACCATCTAAGCTGTCTGGATTCCCTTCTACCGGGGTTATTTTTTGAGACATTCATTTCATTTTGTCTTCACAAGGGTGGGCAGTACATTCTTCCTTCACAAGGTATTGCTCCCTGCTTTGCATAAGCTGCTATTACCGACTATTATACAAATTACTTAAGCTGCAGCTATTAGACTAAAAATACAAGATGATCCTAGCTATAATGATAAAAGAGCAAGGAAAATATCTCTAGGGCATCAGACAGTCGCATGAAAGGAAAGCTTTACAACTCTATTTTCCATTGCTCCTTCAACTAATGCTCATAATTAAGTAAAAAGGGGGAAAGTCTTTTTGCTCAGCATTTCTCTCTCTCTCTCTCCCCCCACCATTAAACTATTTCGTTAATCAAGTTGCTTTCAAAGTCAAACTACAACAAATAGCCTCCTCTAGGAAACAAGTCACCCGTTACTAGTCCTTGAGTTCACTAGACTTACACGCTAATCAGCTGAAAAGCAGTGCATGAAGACCGTTTGAGGTCAAGTCGTGCATACGTTTACGTAAGCCTGGTCCTCGTTCATTTAAGGACCCCGCTGATGAATACTGGTGAAAAAGCAGTGCAAACCCAAATCTAGATGCAAGAGGAGCAAGAAGTCTAGTTTGGGTTAGTTTTGCCCTTTTACGCCATTCCGGCAGCATAAAAAAAGTAACTAAAGCATTGTGCGTTACTGATTTTAAAGGTGAGAGCAACATAAACTCATCTTCATATCCAGAGACTCGAGCATCCCCACGCTCACCAGGAACTCAAGAAAAACAAGAAAAATGCAGAATTTCATCCAGGAAATTATTCCTCTCCCTGTTTCTCAGGGCTTCCCCTCGGGCTTCCCTTTTGCAGCTGCTGCAACTACAACCAGCGTTTTATGTGCAAGTCAAGGGTTCCCAATCTCTCTGACTGAATAGTCTGCCACAGAAATCTAATTTTGTCGGGAACATGAAATGGTTCTTCTCGCTTCCAGACCACAGGTGAGTGACTAAACTGAACGGGAACTGAACTGTCAATACTTCTCCCTCCCATGAAAAAACCAAACCAAAACCAAAACACTTTCATGTTCAAGGCCAGGTTGGATGGGGCGTTGGACAACCTGGGCTAGTGGAGGGTGTCCCTGCCCATGGCAGGGGGGTGGAACTGGATGGGCTGTGAGGTCCCTTCCAACCCAAAACCATTCTGTGACTCTATAAAGCTGTTTTGGCTGCCCTGCATCCCATCCTGCCTTGGCAGCAAGCTCTCACTCCCACTTAAGCCTCTGTATTTTTATTGAAGAAAGTCATGGCCAATGCTGTTATGCCCATTCCCAAGCAGATGGATAACAAGATCATCAACGGGGAAAAAGATTTCCACAAAGCACCATTGGCACCGCTGCCTTTTCTCCTTATTAACAGTTGTACAGGGGGTTTTTTTCCCTTCGTTTTCTACTGATCATCACACTTTCTTCTCAGCTGCAGCCCCAGGAAAGCCATTTTCCAACACCTCCCCTAGACCAGTCACTGCATGGCTTTGGGACCAGCATAATATGAAAATCAATGATTTTCTTTCTCCCCAGCCGCTGGTTTTCTTCAATATTTGGGATGAAAGAGAGGGTGACGAGCAATAAGAGATGAGGATGCACAGCACGTGCTCGGGGGAATCCTTAAAGCCTTAAACCTTGCTTTTCAACACCAGAACCACCACCTCCAATTTTCAGAGGAATTCAAAAGTTTGCTCCCAAATTCTCTGGGTTTTTGAGTGTTAAGTTCCTGTTGGGGAAAAAAACACCAAACAAAAAAACCCAAAAACCAAAACATCATCTCCAAAGCAAGCTGGTTTGTATTTCATGGAAGGAAACTACAGCAAACTGACAGACCATATTATTCAATGATATTGTGTTACACAATCCTGAAATTGAACTAGTTGAACATTATTTCAACCCCCTCCTAAGTATCCACCCGCCTGTCATTTCCGTTCGCGTCAAGTTTTTGAGCTGTTTTAATAATTGAAGTAATTCTTTCAGCACTTCGTTAAAACGTGATATTTGAAGGCGATGACTGAGGCAGCAAGAAGAGCGGGGCAAGAGACAACCAAGCGACAAAAAAAAAAAAAGGGAAGCACCCAGGAAGTTAGCTGAACTACAGATTTAGTAAGAAAGAAAAAGCAAAATAAGCTTAACACATGGCCCCACGGCTTCACTCAATATTACTTGCCAGTAAGGAAAACAAATTGACCTTTGAAATACTAACCAAAAAACCAAACCGAAACTGTAGTCCAGCACCTTTTCTGAGCGTAAGCCAGTTGGTTATCTTCATGTCCAGGTTCTCTTCTCGCCCCAGTCACTGATAAGACAAAAATTGCAAGCCTACCTCTCCAGAGCTTTTAAGTATCACGCAGAATTTTTCGCTTCGGGACGTTATTTCTTTTTCTCCAGGAACCATCCCCATCTCCTGATCACGGGAGATTACATTCAGAAATATTCGGCAGCTTGCTGGAGTACGTCTGTCCACTCTGCAACAACCCATCCCTAAAGCAAGTTCTGTCCTGTTCAAAAAATAATAACCAGGACTGAATTAACGGTTTCCCCAATTATTCTGGCATATTACTCTTAAGAATGCGAACAGTAGCACAATGCATGCAGCAGTTAATACCTTAAATGCTTACTTGATTGGAATCGCTGGCACAAGCCGCGTTTGCAATTACTTTCCCTGAGTGTTACTTAAATACCGAAGCCACAATATGCCACCGCCCGGCCCCCAACCTTGCTTTCTGAAAGAAAAATTAAAACAGCTTCCATTGAGAGGGAAGATTATCACTTCAAAATCCCATTTAAAGACAATTTCGCCTGCTCTAGGGTTGACGCATGACCCTGTAAATCCTTTCTGACTGCTTCAGGGCAGCATCAGAGAAAAATTCCAATGCACAACTGAATTTATTTTGAGCAGCACATCTGATAATCAAGACAAACTCCATGAGATGGCAAATAAAACCCATGAGAGTCAGTAAAAACTGCACTGCCCGTGCAGGAGCCCGTGCTATTCCTTTCCACCGGCTTTAAAGCAGTGGCTCAGATTGGTCGGGGAATAGGGTGCTTCCGTCTTGACCAATATTGTTTGCAACAGGACACTCTGCAGAGGCGACAGAGGCAAGCGACCCCAGCGTATTACTAAAATCCCCGCTTTTTCGTACGTGTACGGCAGAGCCTGATGCTCCAAGACTTGGCCTTAACCACCTGCATTGCACTCTCCGGGGAGAAGCGCGAGATGAGTTTCCACTTCTTGGATATTTCACTGCAGCAGAACAGAACTCCCAAACATCATGTTTGCAGCTTCCCCTGCTCCCTTTGAAATAAAAATCTTGCTGCCAGACACAACGCACTAACTTTTACCGGGTCCTCCGAGGCCACCGCAGCATGGAGGGATGTCAGGCATTTTCACGGCTTACCATGTTGAACACCTGTCCAAAGTCACCTCCAATACACGTTCAGGTTTGGAGAAGGACTTAATGGGGGTAGAAAAATTTAAATATTAATGTTAGGGGCATAAATGCTGCTAGTAAATGTACTACTGCCTTCCTTTATTACAGCCTGGGGAAAATAAACCTGTTAGTAGTGGTACAGCTCAGGTATTTTAGAGCGTACTCATAGTCAACAACAGCCTGGATGAACATTAAGGAACAGCTGTTAGCAAAGAACCACAAACGGCACAATCCCGTACCGCTTCGGTTTCCGTTAAAGAGAACCTTAAGTCAGCAGGTATGATTTTATTACGAAAGATAGGTCTTACAATATGCAGGCGAGTAGTTCATCAAGTCAGCCGGAGCAGGCAGCACAAGCGGCAAATAGTCCAGCTGCCTTTCAAGGGAATTGAAAACTCAACTTGATGGGAAAAAGTCCCAAAAACCTTAGCTGCTGGCCAGGGTCAACCCACAACTTGTTATTGCCTTTCAATAACAAAAGGTCAGAGAACTTTGTCCTGTTGCACGCAGAAGCGTTATTCATCACGTACAGACTTCACTGCTGTACGCTGGGCTGTAAGCAATAACTCAAGATTGATCTTGATGCCACCCATGCTGGTGAAAGTGGCTCGGGTGGGCATTTTTGGAATTTAATAGGAAAAAAAAAAATCAGTCAGGTCTGCTATTGAATTATTTCGTGACTTTAGAAGAGAGAGTTAACCAGCAAAGTTCCAGCTGGGAAACAAGAAACCTCTGCCAGCGCGATTGCAGATGTTTGCTTTGTTACCTACAAACTACGTAGCCATTGGCACGTGAGCACGAAGATGCAACACATCCTGTCTGAGCAAACGTAAAAGGAAAATAAACTCAATTTTTGAACAGTAGGCAAAATTTTAAAAATGGTTTGAGGGGAGTTCTTTTGTCTCCACTTTCTGGATTTCAAGTGTTTGGAATAGGCTAGACTGGACAAGCCTTTAAGCGTCTATTATTATTATTATTTCAGCAATCAGATAAGAATTTACCCTTCATCCCCATGAACAGTGTCTCCTTGAGTGGAAATACATCTTCTCGTGGGTAGCTAGAACAAGGCCAGAAGGGAAGTGAAGAAGAATATTTCATTAGCAGACTCACTCAGGTCTTCTCCATTCCATTCCTTCTTCAGTCTGTTTTGCTTCTGCGATATTAAACATGTTGGGTCACACGGTCACGATAAAAAGCCAAACGCAGTACGCTTGGTTGTGCTCGCACACGCTGCTTGACAAATTACATGGAGGGAGATGATTAATTCAGTTGAATTCAATAGCACTAACGAAGCAAGTCATGCACTTCCTGCTCCTCCTGTCTTCTCAGCATCTTCGCCATTCTCTTGGCGCTGGTTAGGTGGTGAAAGCCTTTGTAATTAAGCGACACGGGCAAACAAACCAGACCTTACAAATGAGTTTTGATAGAGACATCATAGGCTGAACGCTCAGTGCATTGCTGTAAGCGGTACTCACCTACCTCAGGCATCACTCAGATAAGTCTAAGACACCTAATTCGATTTCTGGAACAAACCCAAAGCCTAATCTTTCCCCAGCAGGTCTTCCCCCGCCACCTTCCCATCCCAGCAATACACAAAGAGCCACAGTGAAGAGGAAACACCCAGGACCTAGTACAAAAAAAAACCATCTGCGGCACTACCGGCACGCAGTTCAAATGCTTCCAGGTGAAAGAAGAAAACTGAACATCCCGACGAGACAACTTGAGGGTGAAAGCAGTTGGTCTTCTCAGAAGACCTCAGTGCCACTAACAGCTCTACATAAATCCCTGGCAAACCAATCCAGGTCTCATCTAACCCACATCAGACCGTTTTCAAAGCCTTGGCTCCATACTAAACCCTATTTACCTGCATCACTACCAGCAACAGCTTCCCTAGAAGAGGCACAGACAAAAGAAGATCACACGTGCACACAGAGATTTCGCCAATCTGGTCTTCATGTGACATTGCTTTCCCTTCTGGTGAATTCTGCAGTTCCCTACGAAGAAACACGGCAGAGAAGAAACAAAACTCAAAGGTTGGATTTAGAAGCAATCCTCCATTAACATCTGAGCATCCCCAGGAAGAAGCAGGTTCAGTGCAATAAAAGAGTGGTGGCAAGCGAGATCAATGGACTTCATGTACCTACCTTCTCTCCTTTCAATAAAAAAGAAAAAAAAAAAAGAAGAAAAGAAAAGAAAAAGAAAAAAGGATCATTCAGAGGTTGACATGGTAACCAACTGCAATGTGGTACGCGTATGGCACTTCACAAAGGGACAGCCCCTATTGAGGCAAATATACGCTGAAGTCCGCAATGCAGCCCCCGTGCTCCGAGCAGAGGCTGCGTACAGCAGGACGGCATTAACTTGTAATGTCTTGAGAGTTTAATTTTTTATTTTTAAATTTTTTTTTTTTTGAAGTCTAAGATGACTTCTGGTATTTTTCTTGCAATAACCTTCCACTGCAAAAAAAATCGAAAAACGCGATAGAAAATACTGTGTTCAAACCAAAAGAATGGAAAGTCTATAACAAAACTCAATATGAGAGAAACTAAGACGACAAATAAAGACAAATTTAAAAAAAAGAGTATCATAATCGGGTGAAATAGGTTGGAGAGAGTGCTAGCAGCAAAGCAAGGACTATGGAGAAGGTTGGAACAACACGAATGGTTTTGAGGGGCGATCTAAAGCGGTTGGACTGCCTTAACGACCTTGCAGCATCACTCTTACATACTCCCATTCAGCAGAGCAGCAGCCAGTTCTTAGACACAAGAACTGCTTCCCAAGAGGTGTTTGCGTCTACCCGGCTATATTCCTAACCCGGAGCAAACATCTCTACTCTTGTTAGCTGTTTCATTTGCTGAGGAGGCCTCTGACAGGGATGCCAACAAGTAGAGGAGTCTTTCGGAAGAAAATACCCCAGTGCAACCTGAGGAGTTAGCATCATTTCAGGAAGGCGTCGCTTCGGCAGCTCTTTGGGACCCTCAGAATTGACTGGAAACTCAGAGCAGTCACCCGGTTGGGTCTGGAGACCAGTCCGCATCGAAAGTCAGTTCCACCAGGAATGACTCATTGGAGAGGAAAAGAGCAGGCTCAAGAGATGGTGAATGAGCAAAGGCGTTCTCTGTTAACATTTACTTCTCAAAGCGGATAATACCGACCTCAGCCCTGGCAGCAAGGCTTCATTAGTTTTGTTGCAAAATAACCCAAGATCCTCCACAGAAGGTACAATGTCATCTTTTATGATTGTTTCAATGGTCTCCTGGTTATTTCTTCCAATATAGAGAGAACCTTTTCTAATGTCTTCTTGGAAAACAGCAATGAAGAAAAATCACTGGCTACAGAAAAGACTCCTCTAGACCCACAGAGCAATTGGATTATTAGATTGAGATAAAAACAGTCAACATTTCTAACAGCAGAGACATCCCTCACCTAAAAGAAAAGCTTAGCATGGAAGCGACATCTTAAACCAGCCCCACAGCAAGCCCTGCCTCCTCCCAGGGGGGAAATAAAACATCAGGATCAGTAGAGAAGTCCCCTCGTCTGAAAGCAGAGAGACTTTACGGAGGCCAGCAGACACGGATGTGGTTGGAAAGGAGACACTCAAGACGACCAAAAGGTATTTCTTGACCTCCTTACATTCATAAAGAGCCACCAAAGGAAGAAGAGGAGTAGGGAGCGCTTGGCAAACAATTCGTCCAACATCGTTCTGTCTTGGTAACATAGCATAAAGATCCCAGGGCTCAAGGTAAGAAGGGATTAACCAGAAACAAAGGCAACCAAGATAAGGGGCAGATGACAAGATTAGGATGTGAGCTCGTGCCTTAGAAAAACCCTCAGACTCTCGCTCTGGCACGCAACCCTGTAACATTTAAAGGCTGCCGGAGCCTAAGCAGAGAACGGTGCTCTGATCTGTGATGATTCATAGCGTGCAGGAACACAGATATGATATCCAGCCATCTCTAGAAGGAGGTGTCACAATGCATTTCCAAAAAGCCACTCTCAGTCTGTTATTAGCTCAAGGAGACAGCCCTGAAGGCATGGCAACAAGTGTTGAAATACGGTATTTCACTGAAAAGACTCGCTAACTCTTCTTTCCCGAGCTTCAGAGAGTTACCAGACAATTGGTTATCACAGTGACAGTTCGTGCTTGACGGAGAGTGGGCGCCGAGGGGATGAGTTAAACCTGTTATTCAGACCTGGCTGTTCAGTCTAGACGGGCATCAGAAGCAGCGGTGAGATGCCAACGGTCCTTCGTCAGCTCAGCTGTGAAAGGCTCGTATCCCCCTTACACAGCAGGGGAGGGTGTACGGCCCCTAAAACCGGCCAGGTAAATCCCTCTTGCTTGATTTTACGGAGGCAGAACAGAGTTTAAACCAGCTCGTGTTCAGCCTCGAGGACTGAAGGCACGAAGGTACCTCCACTGCTGTGCTTCAGAGGGTCAGATGCAACCAGGTATTGAAATGAGACATCTGAAAAATGGAAGCCACTTACGCCCACTCAAAAGCCTTGAAAAAAGAGGAGAAAAAAAAAAAACAAACAAGGGGAAAAAAAACCCCTGCTTTTTTCATTGCAGGACTACAGAAATTTCCCTTTCGTAGCGAGAACACTGATGTGCTTTTACCTCCCCAGGTCTCTACAGCAGGGCGTCTATTTTGTTTTGAGTGTTACAGCAAGAATTCCTTGCCTAGTTGTTCCTCCATCAAAGGATTGTTTATTAAACCAAAGGGCCTAATTTGCAGTTTTCCACAGGCAAGAACCAAGCCGACAAGTATTAAAGGTTTATATCGGATAACTGATGCCAACGGAATATTTCGGACTGAACGAGGCATTTGAAAATCCTGCGCTGCCTTCCTCCCGCGCAGCTCAAAAACCCCACCTTCTCCGCAGACGGCGAGCCCCAAATCCATTATACAGGAGCCGCAATTGCAATTCTGCAGTCTCTGCTCTCCTTCAGAAAGCCAGACGCCAATAACCGCTTCTAATTTTGAAGTCATCAGTGATGCAAATAAATTCAGATTGCAGCTTCTAAGAAATACGGCTCTTCCCAATTTCAAATGCCTCCAGCCCACAGACATTAACAGATACGTATTTTCTTGATCTTACTCTAGGACAACACACAACTGGAGAGGGGAAATAGCTGGCGGCGCTGCCATCTGCATCCGTAAAACCAAATCCTGCCTCTACCGGTTCCAAAACAGGTCGACTGGGCCGAAATAACCACGGATAAGCGATGCAAGGGGCAAAGCCGGACTCCAAAAGCAACCGGAGCACCTCAAAGCCGCTGTTTCGCTTTGCTATCTTCAGCTTCAAAGTCAATCCGCCACCACAAAAAGCTGGTTCAGGTTCAGCAGAGAGGCTGGCTGTGTATTTTACAGGAAAGATCATCAGCGGCAGCTAGGAAGGATTGCTCCTCAGCCTGTAGTACGCAAAGATTTCTAAAAATAAAATAAAATCTAAAAAAAAATTTAAAAAAAAAAAAACCAACCAGGAGCTATAAACCATACTTGGAGAGCAATTTGTCTGTGCAATTCATAAGCTGTATTTTTACATCCGCGCTCCATTGTGTCTAGGAGTTGCTTCTGTTTTCTTCCCTTGGCATTTCTCCTACCTGGAGGCTTATCACACAGATGTTTGCGCTGCCTGCTGCCAAGGCCCTGGATTTGACACGCGCTCGCTTTCATCTCCAAATTCACGCGGTTACGCCGCGGCCAAACAGCAATCGCTGCCGAAGTTCCTAGCGAGCAGTTGGCAGGCTGGTAAAGGCGATCGCAAGCACCTCGTGGTAATAACATAACACCTTCCCCGTATTATTCCAGGAATCGGATTAGTGGATGCCCTTTCTTGCCGTGCAATTCCATATACGTCGCCCTAGAAATACCCTCATTTGGAGATTAGCTTTTTGAATCAAGAGAGCCCGAGACCCCAAACAGGGCAGAAACTTGCTGCAAGCACTAAAGAAGCCAAACCCCAAGTTTCTCCGATAAACCACATTCTCCAAAGCATTCATAAATACATAGAATGTGTATGAACGAGCTCCGGCTCTCTTCTAGCACAGATTCCTGATGGATAGGAACCATTCGTTGTAGCACCACCCTAGAGCTGAATCTGAAGATGCATCAGGGTCGTGCACCCCAGTTTTGGAGATGAGCTCTACACCAAGCTCTTGGATCCTACTAGAACAGCATGCACCAGGCTCACGTTGACCGTGCTGATCCCATACTCCATGGGACACGTAGGTTGGTTCCAGGGCAATTCAGCAACGTGTCTCAGCAGTCTTCTGGTCCAGCTTTCATCCACAGCACAAGTCCATCATCACCCAGTACCTCCAAATGAAGCACAGCCTCACACCAGGATGAGCGAAACGCAGCCGTGAGCTGGAGGGAGACTGGTCACCACCAACTCAGGTGACTGCAAAAGCAGTTGAGGTCTCCATTCCTCCAACCGAGGACATCACACACATCAGATCTGCCCCAAGAAGCGGTGGTGTGCTTTCCACATGGCAGCAGGGGACAGACACTTCTCTGGACACAACAATAACATAGGCCCTCCATCTCACTTCAGCACCTGGAAGCAACATCTGATATGAGCACCAACCTTGCGGGGTTTACTTGGAAGGAGCAAGAAAGAAGTCAAGAACGTAGGGCTGGTACCCAATGCTGTCACTGGGCATCTCGTGTTCTTAAAGACAAGGACTAAAGAGACAAATGGTGATGTAGGAAGACCTCAACATTCAGGCCCGTGCAAAGGACACAACAGGCCCAGAAACGCTTTTTAGCTGCACTTGCCGGATAAACTTGCAATTCGACCAGCTCCGTACGGTGTAGGAGTACCTCTGCAAATGAAGTGAGCAGAAATGGTTATTTCCGTGGACGGAAATAATTTCCCATGGATAGAAATAACAGCGAATGGTCCATTAGCATCCTCACACGACAGTTCATCTTGTTATAGCCCCTTTCTTGCATTTCTCCTTATTCTCAAGCACAACGACTGACATACATCCAGTCCTGATCAGGACTGTCCTATAGTGGTGGGGGTTTTCCTCATCCTGTGCATCCTTTTGGGGTTGGTTTTGGTGTTGTGTTGTTTTTTTTTTTTTTTACTACCAGCTGTTTCCCCAAGGAAAACAGGTGTCCACAAAAGGCAAAATATCATCGCTTCTGCAATAAACCCCCTTGAGTAAGAGAATGTGACATCAAATGCAAGTGCCAGCAAACAACATTTGCTTGTTATTTTGGGGGTGGAAAATACAATAGCCCTCTCTCACCCCCTTGTCACCTTTGGCATCACCGTAAAATGAAGTCTCTTCTGGTGCGTGCCCCCTTTAAGTAGCAATGTAGGATCACACCAGCTCGTACATCCACACGTAGAATGTTATATGCTGTGGAATTCTTAGTTTTCTTACTTGAAAGTAACTGCTTTTCAGCAGCGTTTTGTTTCCACACAGCATTTAATGATGCACACTCCGGTCAGAAACACACGCGGATGCGTGTAGACGCATCTACAGGTCAGAAAAGTCAATTTTCCCAACAAAAATGAGCTCAATTTCTCTCCAAAATACTGTTTCAGTATAAGAACTACGAGAATTAGGAACTTCTTCTGCAGGGCAGAGAACAGGACCAGAGCTAATCACAGGTATTGCAATGCCGGGAAGCTCAAAACACATCCCAAGGGTCCTCTCTGGGAAGCACCAACCCGGGCAGTCACCAACTCATGCCGCTCCCCACCCAACAAAGCACAGAGGGCACGAGCAAGGACCGTCACGCATCAGCCCTAAACACACTGGAGACCTTCAGCTTCCAGAATAGGTCAGGAAGAAAAGTCATAGGGTCCAAACAATTTTGATTTCCCCCCCTCCAACCCCTTCCAGTTACGCTTCACTTCCACGCTTGCTGGCGTAATCTGAATTTCCATCTGTGACACTGGCCACTTCATCGAAACACAAATACCTGGAGGTTCTGCCCTGGAGATAGAGGTTACCAAACTCTACCTGCCTTGTCCCTTCTTTCCTTTCTGCTGCACCTATCACCGAACCAAAGAGCAGCTCCAAAGGCTCAAGATCCAGTCCCACGCCCTTATCAACTTCTCTTCCCCACCCTCCAGAGAAATTAATTATTTTTGCTGCTCCTCAACAGGTAGCACACTCATTTTCTCTGGCATTTGTATTTGTTACCCCAGCTGACAACTTTTAGTTTGTCAGGTCCTGTGGAGAGTGATCCAACCAATGGAGATTGCTCTGGTGTTAATTACACACGGGGTCCTCCATGGCAGTTACTCCTAATGACGAGGTGCCCCAACATGGCAGATACATCACTAATTTAATGGGGGGGGGGGGGGAATAATTAAAAACTAGAGCAACGTACTTAAAAAGAAAGGACAACCAAGAGCCCTGGTCACAGCCAAGCTGTTGTTGCCCAATGCCTGCGTTTAAAGTTGTATATTAACAGCAAACAAAAATCTCTAGTCCCAGATTTGCTGTAGAGAGGCTACAAAAGCCCACTAACCCAGAGGTCTCTTACTGGGTGGAAAATTTAGCAAGATAGTGGGGGGAAAAAACCCAAAAACTTCAACTTCTTGACCCACCTGCTGTATCCTGACAAATTCCTTCCTAAAACTTTGGAAGCTGCTAGAGAATTGCTGCCAGAACCCATAAAGTGGGTTAAACCCTACTGTAAAACGCTGGATGGAGATGATCAGCGGAAGGTCCCTGCAGGAAGGGGAGATGGAGGCACGAGCCCCTTCCCGCTCTACATCCTGGAATATTCAATACGGAAACTAAAAAACGACTTGCAGCCGCAATTTAATCAGGTACAATAAGTATTCTCCAAACAGAAGAAGCCTCAGACCCAGTTTTCTTCTCTGCATGCCTGGGGACTTCTCATCCCAGCCCAAAGCTGCATTCCCCATGCAATTATTAACATCATGCATACACAGATTAGAGTCATTAGCATCTCTACGTGGAAAACGTTGACGCGCAAGCACGCAGCTACCGCTCATCGCGAAGGGGAAGATGCTACTCGCTGTAAATATTATAGTCTGCCCTATTCCGGCCTCCTCAGGAGCATGAATCACGTCTCCAGATATTTTTTTGTACTTGGTATTATCGAGGCATGAGTCACGGGAGAGTAGCGATATAGCAACAGTTCTCATTCCCCAAACCTTCCACAGGGCAGGCTGAAATCCGTTCGGATCCCTCTAATGAAGTTATTCAGTGGAGGAGTCTGCTTTGTGGTAAGCCGTTACCCATATCAACAGACAAGGTATTGTCTTAAAACAAAGAAAACCCCTCAAAACACAATCTTTACATCCATTACACTTAAAAATCCCACGGGGTGAAGTAAGGACTCGAAGTGTTTATCGTTGCTTTGACTAAAGATTTTTCCAGCACAGCGAGGGGAAGATTTCATAGGGGGTTTTTTTCCCCCCTTGCTTCCAAGGATTTCCCTACCTACTCCTACATTTTACACCCGTGAGAAGGGGAGGCAGTTTCTCACTACGAAAGGCCACTTCTGCAGCTGAGCAAAAAACACAGCGACCCCGTGCACCGAGGGTCCGCTCAGCATCCCACTGCTCACGCGGCCAGCTGTAGAGACAGCCCAACAACATCCCCGCTCCGCGTTTGTGCTCTTCACGTTACATAAAATACGAAGCAAACTAAAATGCTCCGCCAAGCCCAACCTGACTCAGTACAGAACCAGCCTGGCCCCTTGAAACCCCTAGAGATGCTCTGGGCCAGAACTGTGGAATCATTCGGGTTGGAAAAGACCCTTAAGATCATCAAGTCCAACCCTAAACCTGACACTGCCAAGGCCACCGCTAAACCATGTCCCTAAGTGCCACCTCTACAGGTCTTTTAAACACCTACGGGGACAGTGACTCAAGCATATCCCTAGACAGCCTGTTTCAATACTTCACAACTCTTTTGGGGAAGAAAACATTCCTAAAATCCAATCTAAACCTCCCCTGGTGCAACGTGAGGCCATTTACCTCTCATCCCGTTACTTGGGAGAAGGGACTGACTCCTACAAGCCATCACCAGGACCAAATGAAGGCACATAACCCCGCTTCCACCTTTTATTTCCTTTTTTTTTTTTTCCTTTTAAATATCTGCACCTACCAGTGCTTTGTAATTAACAAGCAATTAACAGGCAACCCTAATTCCTCAGCTACTCCGCCCTGCTCGTAGCCTGTTGCCCATCACCGGGGCGGTCCCGGGGGATGCTGATGAGCTCCGGACCACCGGGAGCGGGATTGTGCTGGGGGTACCGCATCTCCCCTTCTCCGGTCACCGCACCGGGGCTGTGGCCGTAAGGCGGGGCGCTGCTCCTCCTCCTCCTCCTCATCATCATCATCATCTTCCTCCTCCTCCTCCGCCGCCGCTGCGCGGAGCCGGGGCGGGGCGGTCCCTGCGGCAGCGGCTCTGCCCGGCTCCGCCGGTGCGGGTTGCTCCGCCGTTCCCCGGCGGAGCTGGAGCTCAACCGGCCATGGGCGGCGGGGGAACGGTCGGAGCGATGCGGGGCTCGCCGCCCCTCTAGGCTCGCCGTGGGAGAGGTGAGTTTTTAGGGGGCTCCACGGAGGTGGGAGGGAGAGCGGGGGGGGAATCTGCAGCCGGGAAGGAGCCGGTGGGAAGCGGGATGCGCCTGTGCCCCCCACATCCTCTTTTACCCACCACCGCACCCGAGCATCACTGGCAAAGCTCGGGTGCTCCCCCCCCCCAGTGTTTATCCTCCGGACTTTTTGGCTTTTAACACTCTCAGCATCGCGTAGGGTAAGGATAATACAGGAGGGACCAGCACAGAGCGATGGTTTCGCGATTTATTATTTTTTATTCTCCCCCCTCACACCCCCCCCTTTCCCCTTCCCCAATAGTTCTTGATAAATTGCAGTGTCATTGTCAGATGTGCCTTCCACTGCTCGGCTCGGTTTTAACGCTTCGCCCCAAAGAGAGAGGTAGGATCCACCCTTACCGTTGCAGGCACACGTCGATCTGTGAGAATGCAGCTTGGGCCGCTGAATTTGAAGCACGGAAGGCTGGAGCGGATTTTTACAGGGCAGAAGGGTTCCTAGTGGGCAGTTCGGAGTGATTGGAATGACGGTTACCGATACTTTCATCTTGTTTTTCGTGATTTTTTTTTTTTCCCCCCCCTTTCTTCGTTTCTGGAAGCGGTATCTGGATGGCAACGTACACCTGCTCGGTTCGCAACCCTATTTTTTTTTTTTTTTTTTTGCAGGGTCTTGAGCACGGCGCGTTCCTTTACGCGGTTGGTACGGCCCGAGGATGGCGTGTTGCGGAGGGGTGTAAAAGGCCACGGCGAGCTTGCGCTCGCAACCGGTGTTAACGTCGGAGCGAAACAACCCTTTAGGCTCGTTTGCTCTCTGGCATGGAGTGACTGACGCTTACAGTTACATGGGACTGTGTAGCGTTCGTGTCCGGGGGTGTGTGGGGGGGGTGATAGCGTTGTCATTGAGGCTGGCTAAGGTGATTCTCTGCAATCGAAATAATGAAAAGACTGCATAGACCGTGGAGCCGGACTGAGTTTGCTCAAAGGGAAGGAAATCTTCCCCCGATGGCACGCTGGGGAGCAGAGCAGCATAGGAATTGGGGGCCTCGTTAGCCAGAAAATCAATTTGAAAAAAGGGGTTGTGTATAAGCAAAGGAAGATTTTGCTCTAAAAGAGCCCCAGAATCTCCTGTCATAGCTGAATATCTTTTGTGGGGTTTTTTTTTTTTTTGCATTCTGCAGCTAGAGGTATACGAGTGAAAACTCTTGCTGTGAAGCATGTAGGGTACTTAATCTATTTTTAAGCCTTAAAAATACCTTCTATAGTCTTTAAAAAAACCAAAAAAACAAGAAACCAGCAGTGGAGAGGGGTTGCACTTAATGCTCAATTTTTCAATGTGCCTGGATGATCATATTTCACAGGGAACTGGCCATTCCTTCCCCCACCACCACCACCACCTCTTCATAATTTAGGAAGAAATTATACGTTCTTAATCTTCTGTATGATTTTCCAGGTTGGTAACCCGGGCGACTCTGAGATTGCCAGCGTCGCCGCAGGCAGTGCAGCATTTTCTCTCTGCTACCTTACCAGCTTGTCTGATGCCGCGGCTGGAGGATTTTTTTTTTTTCCCCTCTCCAGTGCAGTGCTCGCTCGCTGCGCTTACCGCGAGAGGGCCCGTTCCATGCCTGGTTTTGGTGATGTGCACGTGGGGATGGAGCTGCCGCACGCCGGACCCACGCTTTCCCGGGGTGGTGGTGGTGGGAAATAAATCTCATTCCTCACCCAGGCTTTGCTCTGATGCTCCTAGGGCTGGTAGATCTGTTTTTAGAAGTGGATTGCGTGTTGTTACTGTAGCGGAGCAAGGAATCGCTGGAAAATGTCCCGCGCTCTTGTAGTTGGGGGTTGCCAATGCTTTTGTTCGAAAATGTTCCGTTGTTTAGGATGCTCCTTGTTGCCGTGGGAGGTAATGTCCTAGTTGGAGCTGGCTGGTGTGCGCCATGGAGTTCTTGTTCTTGCTCCAAATGAAGTGTTTAAGGTGGGTTCATCGTGGGGGGAGAAACTGTTAGGTTAGGAAAAGAACTATTATGATCATCTCGTCTCCCCTGCTGCCAAAAAAAACTCCACCAAACAATTCTCGCGTCGAGCTCGTTGCCACTGGTGAGGGTGGAGGGCTGCTCTTTAGAAAGAGATCCACAATCCTGGTTTACAAAGCAAGGGAGAGGTTCCAGCGTGTCCTTTGGTGCCAGATCCTCCTGTAGACCTGACAAAGGGCCTGGATGGCTGCAAGACAAAGGTCTCCAGGGGTGCTGAGCTACGGATGCCAGGATCTTTGCACGGCAGCTTGTTTGAAGGCTAAATTAGCAACTTTACAGCCCGAAGCTTAGTTGGTGTTGGCTCCTGGCAGCAAAGGCAGAAGCAGCGTATTCAACTCTCTTGTTGGCCTCGAGCGAGAGTTTCTGCTTGGGTAGAGCAGGTTCTGCCGTTCCTGGTAGTGACATGAATGGGGTAGATTGCTTCTGAGAAACGCGCTCCCAAATAAGCGTGGGCCGTTCTTATGGCCGTGTCCCATCCTGTCTTGACCTTCTTGGTGATGGAAGGTTTTGCTTTCTCTCCAAAACAGATGTTCTTTTTGGACATCTGAAATTCAGCAGCACTTGGAAAGGAAGCACTTGTACCCACCAATGTCTCCCCTCGGAGGGGAGAGCCTGTCCAGGGGGAGGTTTGTTCCAAATCAGACCTTTTCTACCACCCTGAGATAAAAGGACCTTCATAGCTGAAGCTCCTGGTGTGGGTGAAGGGAAGAAACTGCAGACTTCTCTTGGTTTTATTTATTACTTTTTTTTTCAAAATTATATTTATTGAAAATCTCTCTGTCCTAACTCCTGGTTTTTTTGTGGTTTGTTTTGTTTTTTTTTTTCTGTCTTGCAAAAGCTTCTTTTTCATTAGAAGAGTCAAAAAAACCAGGCAGGGAACTTGAAGCTTTTACCATCCTTTTCAACCAGCTCTACTTGCCAGTTCTGGTGGTGGGTGTTTGGAGTGGGTTTTCCTACAGACTGTCAATGAAATACCATGGTGACAGGTTCTTGGCCCATCAGTATAATCAGGCTGATTATGTTACTCCCTCCTTTGTTAAAAAAAAAAAACCCCAAAAACAAAAAAACAACAAACCCCACACATATAATTTGCTTGAATTAATTAGGTATTAAATGACTGGATATAGGTCTTCTCTTCCCCCCCCCCCCCCAACTTTGTGCACCCCAGGTTGGGACACTGCAAGAAGCCACTTAGCACTCAGATGAGGATGATGCAGGTGGCTTTCCAGGTGGTCTCCTTGTTTGGTCAGTGTCTTTGGATGATGTAGGAGATGGATGGACAAAAGCTAAATGCTTCTTATTGCATCTGCAGATAGGAGAGCATGCGTGCATGCCTCCGCTGATCCCTGTTCCCCATCACGGAAGAGTTTTAGGTAACGATGGTCATGGTTGAAATGAAGGTGAACTTCACAGCGTGGGCCAAGTAGTATTTTTATCTGCTGATTGAGCTCCACTTGGTTGCAACTGGATTTCCACTCGTTGCTCTTGCAGTTGACCATTGTCTTGGGAAGGGTTCAGGTGTTGTCCCTTAGAAGGGGTAAGAACCAAGCTTCTGGCAGATCATTGCAAGATGAACACCTCCCCTTGAGATTCACAGATAGGCCACCAACCAGTCCAAAATTGGGACTTTTTAATTTTTTTTTGCCCCCATGTGTTGGTTGCCAGCCTGCTTGTAGGTTGCCTAGGGCAGAGGGCATGAATTCACAGCAGGTGTTTCTCATTGAATTTATTTTTTGGGGGGTGGGAATAAATCATTGTTATCCGTGTGAAAGATTTTTCACTAATGTAGTAAAGGAAACATTTCTGTGGATTGAATAAAGGGAATTTTGTTGCAATGGGAAATACTGGACAAATGAAAACTCTTTGTAATCTCATAAGAAAAGCTGCGCTGATTTTTCTCTTTGTTATAAAAAAGACATAATAAAAAAAAAATCTCCACTTCTCTGATCCAATGCTAATCTCCGTGTCCTTTCCTAGAAGAGCAATTAGTCTGGGAAAACTGGCGACACTTAGCCCCAAAGTGACAGGAGTTCACCGTGAAGCAGTGTCTTTGAAATATGTGCATATTCTTTTCTAATCAGTAACAATCACACTTCCAGACAAATTTCAAGGATCACTGAACCTCTGCTGAGCCCTGTCGTATGCACTGAGTGCAATCCTGCAATAGACCAAATATCTCCTCCTTTCGCTGCTGTTCGCGCTTTCGCTTTTCTTATTCAAAGAATTGAATTTATCAGTTTTCTTGTGGATGCTCTGTGACATCCAGCTGGTTTCAGCTGGGCTTTTGTAATATGAAAACAGCAAGTTTTTGTTAATCTTCAGCCTTGCCCGATGTTAGCAGCCTGTTATTGTCTAAGGTGCTTGCAAGGATGAGCTTCGTACAGTATCTAAAAGAAACTTTTTTGTGGTACCTTTGTGTGATTCCTATCTTTAAGTTTATCAGAAGAATCGTACGTGATTTTGTGACTGTTCCTTAGTGCTCAAAAATCTCGGCAGTTTCAGAGCAGGTTGTGGTGCTCGTGCACATGACAAGTTTGGTATTTCTTGCTGCGCTGGTCTTTAAAGAACGCAGGTAACGTTGACCTCCGCTTGCCTTTGAACTTCATGAGTTGGGAAGTTCTGGAGTCGTGGGGAGGAGTGGAAGTAATAGGAGGTGGGAGGGAGACAGACAAGCAGCTTAGGAAAAAAAAAAAAAAGCTTTTAAATTGCTGTGCTAAAAGAGTTAATAGCTCGTGCCCATGTCGCTGACAAGGTGGGTTTTTTGGGGGGTATCTAATGTGAGGTGGAATTGATTCTTAGATGGATATGCTTTGTATTTTGGAGGTGTATTTGCCTGTCTGTTTTCTGGGATGAATGCTGGGAGCCCTGGCTGTGATGAAAATAACGTGTATTGATTGGAAAATGTCTTCTGGGGTCTGGTTTAGCAGCGTCAGCAACTTGATTTCAAGCACAGGCAAATCTGCTCGCCGCGGTGGACAAACAGTAAGTGAAATGTGCGTTGGTGCAGAGATGCGTGTCTCAACGTGCGCTGAGCAGGAACGTTTCGGTGGGAATCGGTGTCTTTCTGTTCGTAGTACCTGGAAAACATCTTCTGTATATCGCAGTAAAATGGTGATGTAACTTCTGCTTTGACTTTATATATATATATGTGTGAGATGGAGCTGGAAGGTGCAGCCTGGCTTTCATATCGGAAGAGCTTCTTCCATGTTTGTACTGAAGCCTACCGTTTTGTGTCGTTGGCTGACTTATAAAGGTCATCTGACAAAATAATCTGTTCAGAGAGGGCTTCTTTCTCATTTTTCTGTGTTTGGAAACGGTTTGGACTTAGACTATCGCTTCAGTCATGACCTGAAGCCAGAGGGAAGCATCAGTTGGGGGTTGGACTGGATGACCTTTGGAGGTCCCATTCCAACCTAAGTTATTCTGTGGATTCATGGTATGTAACAGCCGTTAAAACAGTAGTGTTTTCTTGGTGTCCTCTGTGCTAGGCTTTTATTTTTCTGCACAATAAATAATGATGGGAAACATTGCCTGTCTGTGCTGGTTGCAAGCCAAGTCCGGACAGGAGGTCATGTAACTACATGACCGTAAACTCAACCTGGTGTGACAAACAGTGTCCCCAAGCATGGCGCTGGCTGGGGTTAGGGCTGTGTCAACCGCAGCTGGTGGTTCCTGCTGGGAAGATGGTTCATGTCCTCTAGATGCGGAACCCGGGGAGCTTGAGTGCTGATCTGTCTGCAAAATACTGTGTGCAGGCATACGTGAGCATGAGCCCTGCCCTATATTTTGGTTAAACTGGGGGGGGGGGGGGAAAGAGTTGAGAAAATTGCATTTGCTACCAACTGATAATCTCCTGTGAGCCTTGGATCCGCTGCCCTGTTGTGCCTGGAAGTAATGAAGGTTGTTTTCTAGGAGAAGACCCTGCAAGGAAAGGCCACCGCCACTTGGCAGGAGGTCTATGAGATGGTTGCAAAGCAGCTGAGCATCCTTCGGGAGCTGCGAAATTCAGTAGCAAAAGGGCAGCAGGCTCCCTCCGTTGAGGGCTCGCAGGCATTTCTTCGCTGTGAAAAGCAGCGGGGTCGAAAACCCGCGTATTCCCTCCTCTTTGTGGTTTTAAAACACTGATCTATTTAGACTTGTTGCTAGAATTGAACCTATTTCTTTCTACTCCCTCCACTTAACCACCTTAAGAGACTTGAGGTGCAGAATCGCTCTTTGTTTCCAGCTGGAACGAAGCACGGTTCCTGGCACGGGTTCCCCGGGTGACGTTCTCACGAATTCGGAAATAGCCGTGTTTGGAGCTGCCGTCTGTCCTGCTCAGCTGCTGCCGAGGCTAAAATATGTGCAAAACCCCCTTTTTTTTTTTTTCAGTGCAAAGGGAGCATGGGTTCCCTTCATGCCGAACACGCTCGAAATGGCAAGGGCACTTCGAGTGGTTCTTGTTCCCCTGACATCTTGTCAGGGACACTTTTTTTTTTTATTAGACAAGGGTTCTCAGAGCAATGTAATTTCCATTTATTTTTTTTTCCTTTTTTTAAGCTGAAAAATGAGATGGGTAGGATGAACGGTGGTACGTAGAGCTCCACGTTACCCATCAAAGGGATCGGGGGTAATGCTGTCTTGAGGAAGGCTGTTTCATCTACCAGAGGTTGATTATTTTTGTAGCTTCTAATGATTCATTAAGCCAGAGTTGGAATTTAAGAGGAAGTTGAATGTATTTTGGGGTTTATTTTTGGTGCTAAGAGGAGCTTGCTTGGGGGGGATTGATGTCCACGTGAAACACCAAGATCCATACGTTTTTCAGGTAAAGTGGGTTACAAATGCTTTCAGTCTTCAATATCTACTGTATAAAATCACGAGGTACCACAGAAGGGCAGAGCTCACTCCTCCTTGCCCATGAAAAAGGTTTTCAATGTACAGAGGATAAGTTGGACATGTTGTTCGGACTCATCCTTTCAAACTGAGCGGGCACGTGGCGACCTTCAGATGTAAACAGAGCCTCTTAGCGCTTACAAAAGAAGCCAGATTATTTAGCTTTTTTAATTTTTTTTTCCCCCACAGCTTTTCCTTCTCTCACTGTAATTAGAAGCCATTTCTGCGTCTGAAATTACAGACTCTTCAATTCACCTGAGAGCAGATCCCTTTCGCTGAATTCCCCGGTATTATTTATGCCAGCAGCAACGGAGAGAAATTCTAGAATAGCGTTATTGCGTGGCACTCTGAGATGATTAGTACAGAGCTACGGATTTTGCTGTGATGGCACACTTTTCTTCTGTTCTTTTTTTTTTTTCCCTGTCTTGAAACGCAAGACGCATAAGCAACGCTAAACCAGGTCACGAGCATTAAGTTGTCCGTATCTGTGCTTGCTTAGTGCTGGTTTTCTGTATGATTTTAAGCCCAAAGGGTGTGTTCTTAGTTTCATATGACTTTTTATTTTTTTTTTTTTAATCAAAGGTGTGATCGAGGGTGGCTAAATTACCCTGATTTAAGGTGGATTTCGGGGAGATGGATGTAGAGGTTGAATTTGTGGATATTTCCTCCTCAGGCTGATTTGCTGAAGCACCAATGAGCAACTAAATGGTAAGATTTTTTTAATTTTTTTTTTACGGCTGGTGCTTCTTTCTAAAACACAGCTCCTCAATCCTTTGAATTCCTCTGAATAGCAGGATGCCCTAGGGCTGGATGTGTACGTACACGGGTTCCCCCTGGTTTTGTATTTCCAAGGGATATTTGCATGAGAATGAGTAACAGCACAGCATTTTTTTTTTTTGTGTCGGGATTCCTGTGCCAAAATGAATTGGCTTTATTCGTGGAAACCATGTGAAGAAAGAGGAGATCGTGTCTGCTTCTGCCTTGCATGGAAGGAAGTCGTTTGACCGTGGCCTTGACCCGTTGTTGGCTGGGACATGTAGGAGAGGGACCTTTGTCTGTGCAACACTGGGAAAGTCGTTGCCTTTTCTTGCAGCTTCTTTACCTTTTGGCTTTTATTTGCTTTCACCTTTTTGAATGAAACCTTCCAAAACTGCCTGTTTTCTTGCTTAATGGATGGCCACGAGCAGAGCACGGTGCAGCGGCGCTGTCCTACCGCGCATAAATATGTTTTTTTGGAGCTTCTCAGTCCATTCCAAAATATTCATTTTTGTCTTAATGTTTCACTAAACACTCAGGTTACCGTAGCACAGGTCTGAGTGTTTGTTTCTAGGTCAAGTTTTACCCCTGAAATAATTTAGTTATCTTTTAGGGTGACCGATATGTCAGTAGCATGTGATTTGTTGAATTTTGCCTTTTTTTTTTTTTTTTTTTTTCCCCCCTCTGGACCTCTCTCCAGGTCAGAGGGTTGCTAGGCTGGATGAGTTTCCCAGAAGTTACTTGTATTAAGGAGAAAAAAAAATATATATATAAAGAAAAGGAGGAGAAATCTTGGCAAGGCTTTGGTTCTTTATGACACCACTCCTGTTTCAAGGTACTCGATGGATCTCCTCAACCTGCAGCTTGTGGCACTGGTGGATGTTTAATTCATTCTCATTTTGAAGCCTTAATTTTGTTTCTTTCCTCCAATTCTGCTCTCTTTTTTTTTTTTTTTTAATGAAAACGTTCTTCCTTGAGTCGTAACTAAGATCTGAATTGCAAATTATGTTCCATCAGAGAAAAAGAGGGGGTTCCCCAACCCCCTGACTAATCATACCCAAGCAGAGGAAATCAGGAGTGCTATTAAAGGAGCCAGGATGGGGAAACCAAATGAGACTGGGTGATTTTTCCTGCATTAACGTATCCGAAGATCGACGCTTAGCTCGCTCGCTTGCTTTTCTCTGAAATAAAATGCCTCTTCTAGGAATATTTTTATAATAGCGCTGGGCTGTCTGCAGTTTCTGAACTCATTCCCGTTGGCTAATTTCATAATTTCTTCCCCTGAACTTCCAATTTAGCACCCACACCTTACTAATTAGCAGCGCTATGAGCACTGACGGGGAGTTCTTTGGCAAACTTACAGATTTCAGACAAGTACTTGGCTTAGATGGGCGGAAAAGTGGAGGATGCAGAAAACGGAGGTACCGCGAATTGTTCGAATGGCATGGGGGGGGGGTCCTATTCCTCCTCCTTCACTTAATTAGAAATGAAATCTCCTTTTATGCTATATATGTTACGTAGGTACCGCTTAAGTGGTGTATATATTTCTCTGCCAGTATATTAAATATTGCTTAGCAAGCCACCTTGGTTATTGTTTTGCAGCAAGATAAAAATCCCTAAAAATGAGCTAGAGATGACGACGAGTGGCCTCCGGGTTGGAGAGAAGCATCCAGAATCAGTGTTTTATTTAGACGAGGACGGCAATAATGGGATCTGGATGTGGGACATGGAGGGAAAGAGCCTGTTGGGAATATCTGCAAGAATCAGTGGTTTGATCTGTTTGAAGTTTTTGCTTTAAAATGTAGATCAGCCCCGTCTGTGAAGAGTGAAAACTACAGTCCTTGGCGTGCTTCTGATTTGCTGGTTTCGGGGGGGTTTTTTGGGGGGTTTTGCGGTGGGAGGTGTCCCTTTTTTCTTTTTTTTTTTTTTCCCCTCCCTTTGTGAGGATGTGGCAGCGTGTGGGTTGGGTTTTGGTGAGGTTTTTTTTGTGGGTTTTGTTTGTTCAGGGTGGGTTTTTTTGGTTGTTTTGGGGTTTTGTTAGTGGGTTTTTTTGGTTGGTTGGGTTTTTTGCTATATCTCCAGCTGTCCTACATAAGCTGCTTAACTTTGCAGCTCTGCCAACCAGAGTGTAGGCTGCATCTTTCCCCAGAGGGGCCTGGAAGCTGTGTATGTCCAGGCACATATTATTATTTTATTTTTTTTTTAAAGGAGGAATGAGCTAAGATTGGCTTTAACAATTCGCACGCTCCCTAAAACTAATAAAGCCGCTCCAGGTACGGTTCGGCTGTGCAATGCAGCGTGCTGCGGAAACCTCAGAATTATTTCTGAAGGCAAGTTCAGCTGTGTCAGCACGCTGCTGGAGGTGAATCAGCCCTGATGGAGCCAGAATTAATTAACCTTGGGTGCAGAGCTCTGCTAATGCAGCTGCGCGTCAGAGAATTACAGCATGAGCAGCTCTCTGCCTGAAGTAGATGTTCTCCAGCTTGCTCTGAGATCGTTTGGACTTCTCTAATCCTGCGCTCAGCTGGATGCTTCTGGGGACGCTGGAGCTGTGCTGATGAAGAAGCGTCCCCTGATAATATGAGGTCTTGCAGGAGATCCTGTTTCTGCTCAGACCTCCCTACCCCAATTTGCAAGGAACTAACGCTGCTTGGATGGATGTCCTTCTGTTCTTTGGAAAGTCTCTGTGCTCCGGCGAGTGCTGGCCGAATGGGAATTATTTGGCCCGTTGTTTCTGGGTTGACGGAAGGAGGAGAGGGAAGATGTTGAAGTCACTGGGCGTGATGGTCCCTGAGCAGTGGCTGTGTGAGGTTGCTGCAGGTGGATATGTAAGGTCTTGCAAACTTGTTTGGGACCTGGGTGGCTTCTACACTTGCCATGGTGCTAGAAGAACATCATGTCACCTACAGAGCGTCAAAGTGGATCTCCAAAGCTTCACTCGTTCATCTGGACACCTTGGAGCATCCGTGCTTTGCTGCCTGGCACAGTTCAGGGATGTACCAGGGCAGCTGCATGGGTCAAACCAGTCGTGATGCTGGACTGGGAGCGTTTGAAGGTAAATGGGAATGGCCTCCGTTGCTGCCGCAAGGTTAAACGAAGGGGATGATGCTAAATTTCCAGGGAATGTTCTTGTGGCTGCCTTCGTACCACTCAGGGGAAGCAGAGCATGATCTTTAAACGATTTTGCCCATTTAATCCGCCGTCTATGAAAATGGCTGTAGCAAATGAAACGTCATGACGTTTTGTTTTCTCAGCAAAATTAGATATTGAAAGGTAAGCAGGTCTTGGACCTTGCAGTCAGAGACCCAATTAAATACACCGCTAACAGATTGTATGGCCTGACAGGACACCATGGGAGGAAATAACGGGCATCAGCAGATGTGGTCAGTTTATACCTAGATCCACTCAATATTTTGCACTCTGGAGGAAGCCCGGTAATATTTATTCTGTCTTTGTCGTGGCTTTTTTTGCAGGGGGGGAGGCGGGTGGCGCATGTGTGGGTCTGGTGTTGCACACAAGGGAGGTGTAGACTTGGAGATCAAAAGGACACGTATGTTGGTGGCACATGGAGCATCCCACTGAGGTGTGCTATATAAATATGCAATAAATATGCAAATAGCTTGTGTGGGTGGTGTGGAGAAGGGCAGATGGAGATGTGGATAGTTAAAGTGGCTTTTCCTGTGGTTACACAGTATGTAGCTGGGAAAATAATTTGTTTTATATGAATATATGTTTTCCTGATGAGAGCTGTGGTCTCGTTACTGGTTTGTGCTTACCAGATGGACGGGTTTGTGCACGTTTAGCAGGAAATTTCCCCTGTCCCTGAGGTCTGCAAGGACATCTCCAACGGGAACACACTTGATAGCGTAGCATTTTCAGAAGGAATTTACCCCTCCCCTGGAAAGCACCGGGTGTCGATCCTGCACCGCAGGCCTGAGGACAAGCAGGGCTTTCTGGTGTTTCGCAGGAATGCTTTGAAAAGTATTTTCCGCATTTGGTAGCGGAGGCACGGAGAAGGAACGGGAGAGGCTTATCTGGACTGGCAGGTTGTGAGCTGCTGATGCACCTCTCTTCCCCCATCCTCTGACTCTGAGAAATAAATCCAAACCCTATTAAGGTGATAACACTATTAAGCCCAGAAGTGTCAGCACCTCGGGAACGGGCCAGAGTGTTTATCAAAATGCACTTAAATGTTCTCAGCCTCCAGCCATGGTATTGGAGAGATGCCTGCAGGTCATTCCACACCTACGGAATTCAGACAGCCCATAGGTGCCATGAGTGATGGGTTACGGAGTCTATTAATTACGCGGAAATTGGATTTGCTCTCTGGGGTTGACTGTCTTCGGGCAAAACTCGTGTAGGAGGAGTTCATTCACAGCTCTTCGGAGCGAATCAGCCGTCTGTGAGTACCATCGGTGGAGGCGTGGGCTTGGAGATGGCTTCTCTTTGCCCGGTCTGGTGGGCTTGGGGAAGCCTCTGCGTGGTTCATTGCTTCCTTGGGTTGCCAGTAGCTGTGGGAAAGTCACTTCAGCTCTTTGGGTTTGCTATAAGAGCTTCTGAAAGCAGGAAAAGTGGAAGGTGCTGCGTTCGTTGGCAAAGGCAGCGACTGGGACCCAGTAAGGGCTGTGGGCGCTTAGTGGAAAATCAGGATTAACGGTTAGACAAGGAGCATAAGGAAAGACTAAAGCAACAAGGCTAGGACCAAACAAATTTGATGGGGACCGTACTGCGTCATTGTGCAGCCCTACAAATGCCACAGAAGCAGCTTTCCACGCACAAGTCTTAACCCACCGGAAAACCAGCACAACTTTTTTTCCTTTTTTTTTTTTTTTTTTTTGACTTGGTACAAGGCTTACCAGCTACAGTCTGGAGAAAATCGTCACTTTGAGAATAAGGTCAGTTCAAGAGGATTCTGGGTGTTGAAATGCAGCTAATTCTGTCGGACGCGGCAACCCTGGGGTATCAAGAAGCTTCTGCTCTAGTACGGTAAATCTCAGTGTCACAGTCTTCATTACTTTTTACTCACTGGAATATAATCCTCCCCTAAAATGCTCTGAGAGATAAGATCGTGCCTAGACTTTCAGGTCTGCTTTTAAATTTGCATTTTCTCTGTGGCACACGCTCTATCAGGAGCTATTTGCCTTTGTCTGGGTGCTTTTGGAAAAAAAAAAAAAAAGACTTTTCTGCATCTCAAAGCATATTTGAATTTAACAAGAGGATGGTAATGCCTTTCCTGATATATGCTGCATCTTTTAAAGTTGCTTTCTTGCGTATATAATAGTCATTATTTCTCTATCTCATTTTCTTTCTTTTCAGCTGTTTGCAAAGGTTTTTACAAAAGCTGATTCACCAGTGACTGCCATGTAATACAATAGTTGCTGCCTTTTAGATGGTGTTAAAAATGAACCTTTAAAATTGTGCCTATAAAACACCAATTTATCAAATCCTCCTGAAAAAGAGACTGTCAAAGCAGGGGGTTTTACATGTTTATTGTATTAATATTAAAAGCTTGCAGAATATATGTTTATACTAGATGGTTCTAGCTTGCATCTGCATCCCTCAGTAAAATGTGTGAGGGAATTTGAGGGATTATTTTTTTTTCCTATTTTTTCCCTTTTAAATTCCCACACACCCACACCCACACACGCTGGGTTGTTGGTTTTTTTTTTTTCCCCCATTTCCAGCATGTTTTCTAATGACATTTGTGTGGTTATTGCTGCTGAACAAAAATCCAGCACTAGGGTTCTTCTGTCAAGGCGTTTATTAACTATCGAAGCGGGGTGAATTCTAAAGTATGGGGTGGGGGGGGAAATAAATGACTAGCTGGGACCCAAAGAGACTTTCATTAGTTGCAGAGACTAACGAAGCTTGGCACGAGCTGGATTTTGTTTGCAAGCGTGCTTTTTCCCCTTTGTAGGAGACAGAAGAAAACATGATGCTTTTCAGTGGTAGAGTGAAATGTGCTTCCGGCAAGTGTTTGAGATACTGGTATGATAAGTGTAGAGCGAAAGCGTGTCTTAGGCTCCCTGGAAAAGCCAAAGGAAATAGGTAAAAGTAGTTGTAGAGTTGCCTGATATCTGTCAGCTCATCCAGGTAGCGAGGGTGCAATACTTGTCAGCTCCCAGAAGAGGATGTTGCCCAATGAGAGGTGGCTCAGAGGATGACTTGCATCCCGATGATGCAAAACCTTGCCTCGGGAGAGGTTTTTATACAATCGTAGAAGAGTTTGGGTTGGAAAGAGATCTTTAAAGGTCATCTAGTCCACACCCCCCTGCAGTGAGCAGGGACATCTTCAACAGGGACGTCGTCCAACCTGAACTTGAATGTTTGGGGCGTCTATCACCTCTCTGGGCAACTTCTGCCAGTGTCTCACCACTCTCATCGTAAAAAAATTCTTTCTTATATCTAGCCTGAATTTCTGCTCTCCTAGTTTAAAACCATGACCCCTTGTCCTGTTGCTACGGGCCCTGCTAAAAAGTCTGTCCCCATCTTTCTCATAAACCCCCTTTAAGTATTGAAAGGCCACGGTAAGGTCTCCTTGGAGCTTTCTCTTCTCCAGGCTGAACAACCCCAACTCAGCCCGTCCTCATAGGAGAAGTTTTAAAATAAAGGATGTCTAAGGACTGTCATGACTTCCCAAAACACTTTGGGGAAGATGGAGCTGGAACTTGGGCGATGAGAACATCCCAAGGCTGGTAGGGGGCTTATGGGACTGGTGGTTCTCTATGAGTCAAGAGTTTGGAGCATCACCCCCTTTGTGGTCTTCTGTTGAGATGCACGGAGCAGGAAGAGGGCAGCTTTCATCTCCGTAAATGTCTGAGCCGGCTTTCCTGGCCGCTGTCCTGCTGGCGCGATGGCTCGGCAGAAGAGCCATCCAACACCGGGATGCTCCGATGGCCGAGTCGGAGGTTGTGTGGTCTCCGCAGCACGTGCACCTCACCTCTCCCAGCCTTTCTTGCTCCTGGGCTAAATGACAATACTAGCGAGCGTAGCTGGCTTTAGACGTGTCTTTTCTTACTCTTTACGGGATTTTTCTCTAGGTATACTCAGTGGCTTTTCGAAACACAGTGCAGAGGGTTCTCCGATGGTTTGGGAATGACTGAATTGAGTCGATTTGCACGCAGGGGTATATGAGAATGGAAACGTTTGGGATTTTAATGCGGTAGATGGGAATAAAGGTCTCAACTGGGTTAATTTTCCAGGAATTTGGAATATATTGGTAGCTTTGACACAAGCGGTGTATGCAAAGCAGAGGTGGAAAGGCAGAGCTGCTTCTCTTGATGCAAACCTGTCCTGCCTTACGACGTCTGCTTTCACAGACAAATTGCAGCGATTCCCGTAGAGGTTAGGTGTTTCCCTTGGTAATTTTTTTTTTTTTCTTCTTAAGCCAACAGTTTTGCTGCATTAAATAATTGGCTTTAAATTTGAGGGAGTTAAAGAAAAATAAATCCCCAAGTGGATGATTTGGTTCAGAATTAAAATGCATTCAGTCACCGCAGATGAGTGGAGTCGGCTAATCCTGATTCGCAGCCATTTAAATTGGGATTAAAAGTGGTCACACGAGGATTAAGTGCAGCTTAAGTAATCTACTAGGAATGTAATTCAGATTAAATAGCTTGTGTTCTTGTAAAGGCAGTGTGTTTTGGATTACGCCACCTCTGCGTGGCGTGCTCTTCCCTTTCCTTTTTCAGAATGAAAAGTGAACTATTGCTGGAAGTTACAAATTGAGCAGTCGTTCCCCAGCAGCTTTTTGTATTTATTTTTTTACTTTCCTTTTGGATTGTAGTTTGTGACAGGCATTTAATTCATATTCCAAGCTTCCCTACATTGTAAAAATGTGAAATTTATAAAGAAAATATTCAGCATAATAATCTAAAATCCAGCCTTGCTGAGAAGAGGAGGGGAGTAAATAGAAAAACGGGGTTTTTTGGTCTGTGCACTAGAAACTGTATTATTATTCAATAACGGGACATTACTGAATATGAGAAAATGTCTGGGGACTGAATGGGGACAGAATTGCTGAAGATGCCTTCAGTGAGTTTGTTGGGAATTCAGACTGAGAGGACCTTCCACATTGTCCTGGCTGGAACGATATCTCCTAGCAGGCTCCAGAAGGAATGTCATGAGGAGGTATTCACTTCCGTAGGTATCTTCTCCTTTTTTTTATTTCTTTTCTCTTTTAACGCAGCGACTTTTCCTGTGCCCCAGAACTCTTCTCTTCCATTTTGCGTGGAGGGATGCTGTGATTGCTGGTGCCTACATGTATGTAAAGAGCCCAGACTTACCTTGGTGAGCATCTAGTACGCTTGGCAGCCCCTGAATTGTCCTCTGATTCATTTTCTGCTTAGGATGTGCTGGTTTTAAACCACTTCAGAGGTTTGGGGGGGTCTACAGAGCAAGGATAAACCGTGATGCTCTACAGTGATATGTTGAGAGACAGCCAGATGATGCACCAGTTTGTCATCATGTTTATTCAGAGGAAGCTTGCGAGCTTGCCAGATTTATGATGTTTATCAAAACATCTCCATTTTGAGACAGCACTTGTCACAGGGCTTGGAAGAGACCTTGGTTTTACCTTGCCACCCCAGCGCAGGCTTCATCGGGTACCACGGAGGGGGGAGAGTGATGGTCGAGAACTTAACTGGCCCTCATTCATCATGGCTGCAGGTTGTTTGGTAAACTGGCGTGTCCTTAAATGATAAAGAGAAAGGATTTAGCTTTACCTGATGGACCGTTTTCTCTGCCTGGGAGAACAGAAGAATTTTACTTCAAGGGTTTCATTAACACTTCTCAAGGTGATATAATCATTTATGTGAGAGCAGGAAAACTTGCTAAAGGACTCTTAATGAGTCCTCTCCACTGTAATTTCATAGGATTGCAGCCCGGATAGTGCTTTTCATGTGTTAAAGCAGCACTCGTGATCCCAAATTAGTACCTGGCTGTGATCTGAGGGGTCATTTTGCACTACAGAAAAATAGCACAACAGCCCCCAGGGTTTTCTGGCAGTGGTTACCTGTGGCGTGGGCTCGCCTGCTCGGCGTGGGCTGTGCGCTGAGCGGTCTGGTGTGGGGTTGCTACGCTCGCTCAGCATATACTGCCCTACAGCATCGTGCCTCTCCCCGTTTAATGAGCATCCTTCAGCTGTAGCACCCTCCATGCACTCCAGGGTTGTTGCTTTGCTCTCCTCGCATGCTTGTATCCTTGCCCTCTTCAGCTGCGGTAATTATACACCACAAATTGCAAATCATGACCTCTCCGCTTAGTACACATTTTCTTTGCCTTGGTCAAAGATGTGACTCGGATGCTTCTCTAAAGAGAATGAGACGAGATAGTGTCTATCTGTCCCCCTTTGGCCTTTGAGCCACCCTCTGCTTCCAGGATCATTAATCCATTATAGTATTTAGATAATTCATCTTGCCCTTGGCAGTATGATATTTAATATTTGACACTCTCGGAACTGAGGACATGTAAGCGTTGCTCAACAGAGGGACGATTTCTTTGTGATTGCAAGAAAAACGTGGCTTGCATGACATTGAGATCCAGCTTTGGTTCCACGCTCTGGGTAAAACCCTACCCAAAAGGAGCAAAGTTGTGCTGGTATCTCTTTCCTAGACGATGCGTGGCTTTTGCATTTTGGAGGCTTGATAGTAATCCGTGTTGCACACGTTGCAGGTTCTCTGCTTCCAAACAAACCATCTGAACTTACAGTAGAGTCCTGTGCAAGCTGTGTCTTGAATGGCTTCACGTTGGAGTTTTTAGCTAGGTCAACCTTAAACTTAGGGTTCGCCAGGGATCTTGAGAATGGACAACTTCTTGTCTCGTTTCTCCTAAGCCTGCAGGTAATTAGATGGTGGTTGCAGTTGCTTTTGCATTTCAGATGAATGCTCTTCCCCAGGCTTTTTCAACATCTGTAGCTCGCAGAGTTGAGCTTAGTTGGTTAGGCCTGACCTGTCATCTCATCTGACTCCGAACCACAGGGAGATGTTTTTATTATTATTGTGCCATATGCTTTTTTATTATTATTATTTTTGGTGAAGGATACTGTTAGAAGACAAACGATGTTTAGGAGATATTCAGTACAATTAGAACTACAGCAATAACCTAGATTTACTGGAGCAGTGCAACCATTTATTAAGTCTAAGTCTGCAGATCCTCAAATTCCTGTTGGGATTTTGTTTGTCTATTGTTCTGTTTGTACTGGGCATAATACCAAGAATGGGTTCTCTGCCAGAAACAATTCAGAAGATAAACTGTTCCATCCATGAAAATTTCAAACAAAGGTTTTCTCCGTTAAGACAGAGTACTTGGTGAAATAGCCCCTGGTTTTCCGAGAGCTGAATTTGAGAGTGTAAAGATGTGATGAAAAGGTCTGATCTTGCTTGATCTTAAAATCACAGCTACTTTATTCTTCCTCATTGAGACATGAGCCTTCAGACTAATTTAGTACAACTCGCTCCCTTAACAAGCCACGCTATTATTACTTATTTTGATAGCGCCGCGAGGTTCTGCTTGCGTATGCGCAAAAGGCACAGAAGAGACGGGCGCTGAAGATAAAACAAGGTTATTGCAGCGCAGAAGATTAACCTGGACATTTTTTCCATCTGAGCAAGGAAGGGGAATAAATACCCATGCCACATGCAGGACTCGAGCACCTAAGCAGTCCTACAGTCGGAGATCTCTGTCTAATTAATCTCAGTGCAAGCTTCTATAGGTTGCATCCAGAAAATGTTATCTTAAGAGATCCTCAGGAAACCTGCTAGCTGTGAAAGAGTTAGATTCCTAATATTAAAAGTTTGGATTCTTATTTCTTTAGCCGTCCCCTAATTTTATCCTTGCTTCTCAGGATCATCTAGTTTGGCGGGTAGACGTTTTCCTCTTTGTTTTAAAACCTGGGGATTTATTTATTTACCAAAGTAGAAGGCAGCAAAGAACATGAAATCAGTTGGCTTTGAGAAGTGTTTTAGCAGGGCTTCAACAGATAAAGGGCTGTAGGTCTGAAGATCATGCACTGAAGGAGCATTAAGTCTTGAGTGTGTGCAACGTTTAGGGGAAGCTTTGTTAGGTGCTGACCGGTAATGCTATTTCAGACTTTCTCCCCGATTTGTGACTTCTCTTTGTGTGCCTGGGTTACTGCGTCTCCAAGAGAAGAGTTTTGGAAGGAAATTGTTATTTTGGTTCGAAAGCTCCCTAATTCTGTCGGTTTACTTTGACTGTCTTAAATCTTTTTATGGTGCTCACAAAGGATGACGCGTTAGTGCAGAGTATTTCTGGATTTGAGTATGACTTTTGGAAAGGAAATCACCTTTAGTGCTACTTAATTCCTCCGTAATCTCGTCTCGCTGCGGACCTCAAACCCAATGTATTTTGCCCAAGCTCTTATGAACTCTTCATCTGAAACATTTCACTTTTCTTGCTGGCAGTCAAAGGATTTGTTTTGTGTGAGTTTTCTTGCTTCATTTTAATCCCTCTAATGGAATTAGAGTCCGGGTCCTTTGGATCTACAGAGCCATTACAAGCCTAGTGACAGCATTTATAACCTGGGCATCTCGTGAATCCCACCTAAAGAGATACGAGTAGTGGATGGCATAGACCAAAACATTAGCAGCAGACACCAAAATGAAATTTATCTTTCAAAAAGTAACACAGAGAACACACAGGTGACTTGCCTGTGGTCTCGGGAGCCCTAAGGATAAACTCCATTCTGTTGATCAGAGGATAACGCTTTCCCCCGAACATGATCTTAGAGATAATCGTCATTTTCTAGAAGGTGACTTGCATTTTTGCGCTTGCTTAGCTTGTTCACAAGCAGGTTGGGAAATGCTGCACGCTGCACATTTCCTGCTGACTTAATGAGCTGCATCGTTCAAACTGTGAAGCCAAGGTGATTTATTGCGGGCTCTGTAGGTTTGAAAATGATGAACAAATACAATTTTTGAACTACTGCCTGGTAATAAGGTGAAGTTTCAGTGAGCTCAGCTGGGGTGCAATACACTCCCCTCTCCATGAGCCATTGAGATGCGATGGCATGGTCATGCTCCAGCACCTTCATCCTTGCCCTGATCAAAGCTCGCGTTATTCTCGTTGCCCGACATAGACGTGGAGGAGTTGGTCTGCTTAAGGCATCCTCTTCCGTATCGCTTGTTCTTCTGAATCTCAGGCTTTAAATTCTACTGCTGCTCAGTTGTTCCAAACTCAATCCACCCACTGCAGTTATTGTCTTCCTTAGCAAGGCAATTAAACTGTCTATCTGACAAAAGACCTTAGCTAAAATTTCACCCCTGTTCAGATTCGTCAGGCATTTTGAGACAGACAATGTTGTTTTGGTTTTTTTCGGGGTGTTTTGTTGCTTTTTTTTTTTAAAGATGTTTCAAAACTCCTCGGCATTTTTTAACTTGCCTGTGGCTTATGTTGCCACCTAGCTGTTGACTCATGATAACCCTTTCTGTGCCTGCTTAATGGTGAAATGTCAAAGTTATATTGCGATTAAAAAAATACATGCCAGCCATTCAGCGTTGAGAAGCTGCGGTGTGGCCAAAAGTAAGTTCAAGATTGTGACTTTTAATGTATCTACGGTAACGATCCCCGGCAGCGGCATCGTGATGGTAATTAACCTAGCAGTGAACTCACATTAGTGGTAAAACTCTAAACCAAAGCAAGAGCTGAAGGGCACAAAATCCCCGATGCTAAGACATTGCAGGAGGCTGCTGGCGGGTTTTTTTAGGGTGGGAAATTTCCGCTTTTCATCTCGGGACTGTTTTGGTTGTCTGGACGCCTCCTCCCCAAGAAAACAGAAAGGACCAATGCAGTCATGTATTTCACTGAACCTTGGAAGACCTGCAGGTCCTGACTCCGCAACCCATAGGGGTTGGGATGATATTTGGCAATTTCTTCCTGCTTTTCGACAACCTCACGTTACGGTTTGTGGTTTATTAATAGATGGTAGATGAAATATTGGCGTTTTTCTTAATGTTTCTGGCACATCTGTGCTCTCCTGGAGAGCTCTATTTCTCTAGTAGCATAAAACTAACAAAATCACTTACTAAATTGCCAGAGTTATATGCAAAACGAGATGAGGCAGTAGGAAAACAACTTCCAGGGTCCATAACTAAAAGTTAATCTGTCTTGCTGCGTTGTAATATGGTAAATGGCTCTGTCTGCTGGTGGCAAGCTGCAGGTTTTGTTGCCTGCAACAAGCACTAAAATCTCATTGCTTGGGAAATCTCTTAGTACTGATTTTAAAAGCAGCACTCAGCAAGCATCAAATTAGTAATCCAACTAGTAACTTCACAGTTTATAACTCTTAGGGTGGGGGTTTTTTTCTACGTACGCCCCAGCGAGATACGTGATGTGACAATAAATAAAGCAGAGGGGTGGGCTCTCGTTTTTTGAATAAGGTCAAGGGGGGAGCGGAAAGGAAGAACAACTGGAAAGGTGGGAAAGAAATAGGGAAACTGTCGCATGTCATGAACAGTCCCCAAAATCTGAGTCACCGTTTGCAGCAGGTGTGACTGTGGCAGCTCACCTGTGCTGAGCGCTTGCCACTCAAGGGGAAGGAGAAGGGACAGGCTTGTTTGCACAGAACTGCAGGTAAATGAGGAAATTCCCATCTCGAGGGCCGCTGCTTCATTAGAAACCAGCTCTGTAGAAATCCCAAGTTTGATTTAATTTCCGTTAAATCGGTACGGCGTTTTAACTAGGCCAGCGCTCCTGGATTTTGGGGATTTTTGGTCCGCTTTTGCTGTCGAACAGAATGTATTGCTTTCCACACGATACCTGGCGGGATGCTGAATTTCAGACCAGAGGGACTCCCGTGTTTCTCAGGTGCTCAATTTGATGGATTCTTGAGGGAAAGGTCCATGTACTGCTTAGACTGAAATATAGTCAGTCTGATGTGTTTTTGTGCAGGCAGGATAAATAATTCCTGCTAATGGGAACGAGACCTATGAATAGCCTGGCATTTGGAGCTGCTTTATGAGCAGTGGGGTGCGTGGTGTGGTAGATCTACATTAATTTTATTTCCTTAGCTTTCTCCTTGGGCACTTGGGGTATGTTACCTTGGTTTATACAGTAGATCATAGAATAGTTTGGGTTGGAAGGGACCTTTAAAGACCATCTAGTCCAACTCCCCTGCAATAAGCAGGGACATCTTCAACTAGACCAGGTTGCTCAAAGCCTGGTGTAACCTGACCTTGAATGTTTCCAGGGATGGGGCATCTACCACCTCTGGGCAACCTGTTCCAGTGTTTCACCACCCTCAGTCTAAAATTTTCTTCCTTCTCTCTAGTCTAGATGTTTGAGCCTGTGTTGCTCTGTCTGCAATTTTTAGTTTATGGAGAAAACAAATCTCTTAACAATTTTTGGCTGGTTTAGAAGAGGCGCTTCTGTGAAGATTATGTTGAGATTGGCTGCCCTTTCTAGTTTGCCGCACCATTCGGTATTCAATCCTTGCAGCTGCTGCCTCTGCTGCGATATTGTCACTCCTAATGCTCCTGATAAAGTGCAACGCTGGAAGAGAACATAACCTCTTAATTTCAGGATGGATGGCCGCTTCAGGACATCCATGACACTGTGTTGTGAATCTGAACGGAGAACCCATTACCTTGAGGACTCCGTACTGAAACGAACCGCTAACGAAAAGTGCAGGAGACTCCCAAAAGGTTTGACACTCAACTCAAAGGTCACTTTGAAGGAAGAACAGCTTAAGCCTCTGCCTTTTCCATCAGGATTGGGGGCCCTTTTATATTTCATTAAGGCGTTAGAGCTGTGTTCTTGTATCTGGTTATCCACACAAGTTAAAATAACAGTAAAATCCCCCTTAAAAAAAAAGAAAGAAAAAAAAAGAGGTGGTTGACCTTCCACTGGTTTTGAACTACCATCTCTTCAGCTTCCAGGGATGGGTGTTTTGGAATTAAGTTCATGCGAAGGAAGAAAATCTTCTTTCAGAGCAGGAAAGCAAGTTCTGGAGAACAGGGCATTGACCCAAATAGCAAGTGGAACCCGTGAAGTGCTGCAATTAGAAAAGGCAATAGCCACTACAGCCAGGATGAATAGTCCCCTTGACTAATACTGCGTTAAGGTCATCTACTCCTACTTTGTTTGCCATCAAGTAATCAGATTTGGTATTTTGTGGTTTAATATTTGTTTTCTGTGCTTACAGCGCTGCTTAGTTTGGCACTGAGGGTTTTCGGGAAGTTACCAGTAGATTTTTATGATTCAGGAAATGACTTTAAAAACCTTTTTGTGTTCTCTGCCAGCTTTGTTGGGCAAATCTTGTCCGACGCATGCAGATCTCCAAGGGAAATGCCATTTAGCAGCGAGCAAACAGGCATAGCTGCAAGGGCGCTTTGTCGGCAGCGACGTAAAGCTGTGTTATATATAGTTCTGCGCGCCTCATCTCGGATACGGATATAGTAATTCTTCAAGGAAGATGCTCCAGGATGCTGGAGGTGGATAGAAAACAGCTGAGGTCCATTCCAGCAGCCTGCGGCTGAACTACCAGGAAAAGTTTGTGCACCCGGTGACTGAAAGGTGGAGTTGATATTGGGATCTTTCCCGCCTTCTATTTTTGCTTGCATTTCCGAGGGCTTTGTATGCACAGGATTTACACACTTCTCCTGCACGCTCACCAAAACCTGGGAGGGTGGTGTACGGGTTAGATACTGCAAAGGAACCGAATCCTGAATAATTCAGTTGATTAATAGCTTACTCCAGTTTGGGATAATTAATTTGCCAGAATGGACTTAATTGTATAGATTCTTTCAATAAACCACCAGGAAAATTACTATCTCGGTACTGTCTCTGAAGCATCCTGTTCAAAAATCTGCAATCCTACAGAATTTGGAGCATCCTACAGAGCGTTAATGAAAGAGGAAGAGTTTACACATACTTGGTGACTCTGGTCAGATATAGTAACTGCAGGTCGCATATTCCATCAGTGAATAAAATATATCTACACGTTTCACACCGCAGATAGGGTTAGGGAGTGGGTTTAGGGAAGGAACGTAGCCTCCAAGACCACAGAGCATTTAAGATGAATTCATCAGTTGCTTTTTTTGTTAGCCAAAACTCTAGAGAACATTTAGGAAATTTAATTAGAAACGTGTGAAAAAGCTTGAAGTTTTGAGGTCACCAAGGTAAGCACAGCGTCGGATGTGCTTTAATTTCTAACGTCTCCTAGAGTTATCTGGAAGAGCATAACAAAATTTTACATGAATATAGTAAAAAGGGGCTGGAGTTTTCTGATTGTTATCCTACAGCAGCGAGCAGCTCAGATTTCCATAATGCTTTTCACAAAATGGAACATCTTGTAGTGCTTTGCAAAGCATTTAATTACTGGTAATGCTGACACCGCGCTTCTCCGGCCTGATGTTTTAAGGCAGTATCAGAAATAACAATCGTCTTTGTTTTAAGTAGTAACATTTTGGAAACCTTTCAGCTTTCAAGAGCAATCCTGGGCTTCTGGAAGGTCAAAAAAACCCCCAGAAACATCTGCGGTTGGGTTCAACCATACCCTTGTATTCCTCAGCCTACAGAAGCTATTTTAATTAGGGGAGGAAGGTTATAACAGCCAGTTTCTGAAGTGTGAAAATATTTCTGCAGGAAAAGGGGTTTGTGTTGTGTGGGTTTTTCCCTTTTATACTCTCCAGTGTGAGGATCAAGTGGTGGCATAAATAACGGCAGTTAGTTTGTGCTCCAAAAAAACCCAACGTACGAAGCGTTGTGCTTTAAAGCCTGCTTCCATGGGGAGGAGAAACCTTGAGTCAGCGTTGGAATCGTAGAATCATCATAGAATAGTTTGGGTTGGAAAGAGATCTTTAAAAGTGATCTAGTCCAACCACCCCCGCAATGACCAGGGACATTTTCAACTACATCAGGTTGCCCAGAGCCCCGTCCAACCTGACCGTGAATGTTCCCAGAGATGGGGCATCTACCACCTCTCCCAGCAACCTGTGCCGATATCTCACCGCCCTCAGCATGAAAACTTTCTTCCTTATATCTAGTCTCAATCTCCCCTCTCAGTTTAAAACCATGACCCCTTGTCCTGTCGCTACAGGCCATACTAAAAAGTCCGTCCCTGTCTTTCTCATAAGGCCCCTTTGAGTATTGAAAGGCCATGGTAAGGTTTCCTTAGAGCCTTCTCTTCTCCAGGTGGAACAACCCCAACTCAGCCTGTCCTCACAGGAGAGGTGTTCCACCCCTCTGATCACCTTCACGGCCTCCTCTGGACCCGCTCCAACAGGTCCATGTCTTTCCTGTGCTGAGATCCTGCTCCTCTCCGTGCAGAATGTAGTCAAGAGAGGTTGAACATCTCCCTGGAGAAGGTAGAGGGGCTCAGCAGAGGGTCTTGCTTGTCTTAATTCAGTGGGTGGTAAGATCTGGTGTGCCACCATCGGGTACGCGATGGTGTCAAGAGCAGCGCGGAGAGGTTTCCTACGGTAGATGAGGATCTGAAGGTGAAAACCAACACCTGCCAGGAATGGTTCAGGCGTAGTCGATCCTTCCCGTGCATAAAATGAGACCTTGTCAGTTAAATAAAATATTTATGGAGAAAGGGCGAGAATTTACAAACACCGTGAGAGCTGTACGGCAGCGTACTTAACGGCTGAGAGGTTTGACACACCTGCTGCGTGTTATATGGAGGGCAAAAAAAAAAAAAAGTGTTTCCTGACAACCGCCAGGTCTACGTGTGTGGGAATTGCGCTAAATAACGATGCCTGTGGAGCTGGACTCCCTTTTGCTTGCCAGATGCCGGAGAGAAATTAGCGCTTTCTGGTGCTCGTGTAGTCCAAAGAGTCTTCCGTTTTTAATATTAATTCACATACTGTAGAGTCTTTTGGGAGAATTAGAGTGTTGAGACCCTTATTCAATATTTATAGCGGTGCTTGCTCTTGCCCGGAAACGCCAGCTCATTTTCCTCTTGGATTAGGTAAGGTTTTAGTGTTGGAAATCATTATGTATTATTATTATTTTTTTAACGTCGTGGATTTTTTTGGTGGCGTTGACTATCTGTTCCAATTTAACTGGAATGAGGTGTTTAAAGGAGATGACCTAGATGTACGTAATTATGCACAACATAAACAGCTTGAAGGTGTACCTGCAGCTAATTTCTAGAAGACACAGGTGGGGCATAATATAACCTGGTAAGAGGCACTCTCCACCTCTTCTTCTAGGCACTTTGTCCTTAGATAAAGAGAAGAAATATGATGTGTTTTAAAAAAAATAAAATAAAATAAAACCATATTTGGATACAAACATTTGTAAACCGTATTCAGCCAGGCTCACTGAGCACTGATTAAACATTCACTGGAGATGCTCAGCAGTGCACTTCTCATTTCTAAAAATACTTTGTCTCCAAGCGCTGTCATTTAAGGAATTTCTCCGGTGGGGTGGAAAAAAAAATAAAAAATAAAAAAAATAAAATTCCTTTTAGCTACACCAGAGCTCTGCAGAAACAGCCACTGTAGATGACGGGTGATTAATTAACTGCTCAAATCCACCTCGTGCTCCTGTTCAGGGTCGAGATCGCGGTGTTACAGCAAGCGTGTTTCGGTTGGTATTTCTTAGCCTTGTTCTGAAATGGAAGCCCCTTTATTTGTTTATTACTGCTCGGGTCATAAAGACAAACTACATCATCATGAAGTGGCTGCCATTCTCTGCTGCAGAAATCAAGATAAGCTACAAAACCAGAGTTAATTGGTCCCCGTAAATAGTCTGCCTTCGCTGACAGCTCCTGCGGTGTGAATTATGCGTACCGGCAGCAAGAAGACATTATGTAGTTTTATAATCCAATTCAAAATAGTTTAAAAAAAAAGAAAAAAAAAAAAAGAAAGCCAAAACCAACCCCCACAACCAAAAAAAAAACCAACAAAACCCTAATGTCATGGTTTAACCAGCACACACCTAAAATGCAGGTGATTTTTTTTTTTTCCTTCCCCCTTTTTAAATCTTTTTCCCGCCTCCCCTCGTCATTTTTAATTCTAGTAGGAAGCAAAGCTCTAGAGGCTTAGAGACTCTTGTGGTTGGTTTGCCTCCTTAGACAACCTTCATCTCCTGCAAGAAAAAGTCAAATTTAAGACTAATACTTTATCAGTCCTTTTTGGCTGCTCTGGAGTAAATTTTGCATTTGGGTGATTTTTTTTTTTTTTAATTATTATTATTCCCCCCTCTGGTTTTTTTATGTTGTTGAGGACTCCGTCATCATTTTATCATATTTGCAGGGTTCAGACAAACCTACCGTCTGGCAATCTCAACTTTTACGTACGTTACTCTCCGCTTCAGTCGTTTTTTTTGGAGGATTAGGAGCATTTCACAAATGAGGTGCTCTCTAGGCGCCAAGAGTGAGTTGCTTTTCTAGCCGGTATTGGGTTTTGTCTCCTGTATAGCAGATGCTTGTATGATTATAGAGCCTTGTTCCCTTTCTGTTGAAGGCACCAGATCTTGCCAAATGTCTGTCCATCTGTCTTGCCAGAGCACTCGAGTCTTCCTTGTGTAGGAAGACCGCCAAAAAAAAAAAAAAAAAAAAAAAAAATCTCTTCATTCTGCTCATCAACTGCAAAGCCAAAATCAGCGTTGGATCCGAGGGACGCTTAGTGGTCAGGAATTAATTGTGATACAGAAGTATCGTCTCTTTTGCGGTAGAGGGGTCACTTGCACGGGATTCATCTTTCAAGAGGAAAAGAGTAGCCTTTTAAGCATCGTCTGGCAGATTATCGTCTAATTAAATATTGAACATTTATTTCTGAAGGGAATGGCGGTAACTTTTGATGCTCAGTTTTCTACAACCTTTGAAGAGCTTGATTTTTATTTTTTTTTCCCCTCCCCCAAATCCTTCTGAATCCTTTATCTACAGAGGTCAAAGTGACACTTAACACACTTTTATTTCCCTAGTCTGCTGTATCTTTTGTGTTTTGGATAAAAAAAGTCAGCCTAGATTAACTTTTGGCATCCTTTTTGTCCTTCAAGAGCGACGTATCAGCTTTTCAACATGCTCTGGCCAGTGACGAACGCAGCACAAGCTGGAATAAAACTCACGCGCACCACTACGTGGTGATACGTTAACTGCCTGTTGAAGATTTTTTTTGGTTTGTACGGATGTCTGAAGTGTGTGGTAATTGTCTCGATTAATTTTGTGAACTATTATGTCATCTTTAGAATATATACCCAGCAAGCTCCAGTTGGATCCAATTGCTTCTCCGCGCATCTTTGCCTTGCTACAACAATTTTATATCTGCAGCACAAATATGCTGCTTGAACATCATCGCGGTGATTAAGGCAAATTAGGAATGACGGCAGAGCCTGTTGAATAAGTTCCGCGTGTAGCACGGAATGATTAATTAGAAGCATACTGGATTATGAGCCGCCTCTATAGCTTTATATTAATAAAGGGAAATACTCCGTTGCTTCCTCGCACGGTGCAGTTATCGGGCGAGATGCACTTAAATGCAACGATCTCAAAGGGCTGGTCCGAGGCAAAGGGGAGAGCAGGACTGCTGGGCTGTAGGAGAACCAGCGAAGTTGCACCGCGGCAATCCCAGGACAAATGCCAGAAGCTCTTCGCCGACCCTCCGCGTTTTCGGGCTGTGAAGCTGAACCGCTTGGTTTTCAAGGAGAAAATAGATGAGTTAGCAATTATCCCAAAGGCTCAGGAATCCTTTGTACTTTTTGAAGTGTAATTTTGGACCTTTGGGTAGGGCACAGTGAAGTGCCAGTCTTTATATTTGTCGTATGTACACGTTTACATTGAGCTTGTTTCTTATCGCTATACTGGTATCCCCTGACAAGCGCGCTCAGCGAGGGGAGGTGGGGTTTTTTCCTACAAACTTCTGATTTCCTGGCACCTGTGGCTTTCTGATTTTCTGCATTAATCAGGAAAGGCAGTAGAGATCCTGCTTCAAGCTAACAGAAGAAATTGCGAGCCAGGAAGAAAAGAACGCACAGTAAGCTTTGCACAATTGTTCTGAAAAATTACAATTAAAAACGAAAAAAAAAAAGAAAAGAAGCCGTTAATCTTGATGCCAAGGGGTTTATAAGTCTCTTTGGAAACTGCTGCATGCTGGGCAACAATGCTTGGCTTTGTGTTACGCTTTTGTTACTTTGTGCAGCGCACAACGGAGAATGGCCTTTTTTTGTTTGTTTGTTTGTTTTCCTCCCAGCTTTGCTGTGGATTTAAGCCCTGGCAGAAGGTAGAGGTGATGGGGAAACACTGAATAGAACCTGAACGTCGTGCTTGCGTTGCAAAAGCAGAGCCCTATCGTGCGTCGCTTGCATTTTGTTGGTCGTTCTCCGTCCTGCCGCGCTATCTGCAGATGGTGGATTGTCCCTTCGTGACGGCAGTAGAGCTTGTGGTTCTCCCCAGACGAGCTGGAATTTGATAAAGAATTTATTACGTGGTTTTCCTTAAACAGAAAAGGAAGGTGTTGTGTGGTAGAAACCAAGCAGTCATCTGCTTATAGGCAAAATTTTTGATTGTCTCTGGGCCGGTCGTGCCTAAGCATTAATGCCCATTAATGCCTCAAATGCAAATGAGCAGGACTGCAGTTTAAGTGTAGAGAATACTTTCTTTCCTTTTAAGCAAATACATTTATTTAAAGTCTTGCTTAAAACAGTTTAAAGCAGCCTCCGTATTCTTAAGGATTAAATTTTGGGCACCCACGATGTTTTAGTGGAGGGGTAACTTGATTTATCTTGCAGCGTGTAAAGATGAAAGGAATTGCATAAAGAAAAAAAAAATTAAATATAAATATATCTTGATGTTTTGTTGATCTCAGCTCCGTAGTACAGAGTTGGAAAGGAGGAGGGTGATTAGATTTACAACCGTGGCACCGAAATCCATTGCTCAGTGACTCATCTTCAATGTGCTAACCACAACTACTGGGAAGAAGGGACGTTTGGGAAGAATGAAATATTTCTGTAGAAAGAGACACATATTTTTCTATGCAACCCACTTTCTTCATATTGAACCAAAGGTGATTTTCATCTGAATATTATTCTTTTGTTAACGCACTGTCTACAAATACTATCATTTCTTTGTCAGAGTAATGACATACCTGCCTGCATACATACTGAGCGTGCAATTTTATGCTTGTTAGACTTTGAATGGTGGGAACGGTGGTGGCATGGGATTTGTAATGAAATTATTGTCTGCCAGCCTTGTTATAAAGTGTCATTAGCTGTCATCAATTGTAAAACATTTTGGGCTGGTTAAAGAGTGGAAACAGTAGAGTCAGTAACACTTAGTGTTGAACATCTTCTCATAGTAAATGCCTAATAGTAGTAGGTGGACACTTCATTACTTGGTGTTTCGCTTCATAAAAATCCCACTTTTCCCCTCTTTCAGTAATGTGAGAGAGAAGAGCTGACACATAATGATTTCTTTTTAAGAAGGCAGCACCGTGACACCTGGTATCACAATCCGACGTCGATTCAACGGTGACTCAAAGCGAAGAGTGCTCCAACCTGAGTCATCCGCAGCGTCTCCTACAGCCGGTCCTTATGTTCATCTCGGTGGGTTCTTGGCCTACAGACAGCGCCGTTTGGTTTGAGGTCGTAATTCACGTGGGACGGACGCCGCGCTGACATTTTAAGAGGACGCTGGATATTGCTGAGAAATGCTTTCTAAGTAGGGGCAGCGGATGGCACTGGGAGAAGTAGACGTTCTTCTCTTTACGGCAGCAATAGTTTGTAGTATCGGTGATGCAAAACGTGAGCGGCGCTTCGGGAGATGGTTTAGCGGTGGACTTGGCAGTGTTAGGTTTGCGGTTGGACTTGATGATCTTAAAGGTCTTTTCCAACCTAAATGATTCTATGATTCTCCAGGATTTTCTAATGCCACTGAAGGAGCCTACGAGGAAGGTCAACGGTTTTTGTGTTCCCTGCTCAGTCTGTCATAGTATGGTTTAGGGCATCAATCTTCTACAGGTCATTCCTTGCAGTTCACTTAACGTCGCGGCTGAATATATTTCCAAATATCAAGTCACATAAAGACTGTGGTCTGGTTAGCATGAATTAATGGTCCGTAATGATCGCGAGAACGGGAAAACCTGCAGAAATGGTTTCAGAAAGTAATATTATGTGTAGCGTGTGGGGTAGGTTTTGGTGGGTTTTGTTTAGTTTGCATTTCAACGGCGTGACATTATCCGCAATATGAATGTTTATACGAGTAGTAAGCAAGTCGAGTCCAACTGCTGGTATTTCTTCTGCGTTACGCTGGAGCAGTTTCCTACTGGGGACCGCGTGCGTGTCGTCGTGGTACAACCGTAGCTGCACACCCGAGATTCCATTTCACAGCCTTGTAACAGAGACCCAGTGCACAGGCACAGCACCGCCACTTCCAATCCCGATGCTAAAGCTCCTTCCTATGCAGGTGGTTTTATTAATTCATGAAATCAGTAGGTAATTGTGCAGAACTTCTGGATTCTTCTCCGCGGAGAAAACTCTGCTCCTTGAGGCGTTGGGAGAGGGCTGCGTTGTCCCTTTCTACTGCCTGTTGCCAACAGCGAACGTCTCGCTCTGAGGTTTACAAATACATGACCGACAGGCAAAAGAGTTCATGAATCATCACTGGAAGGGAATAAGAACTGATAGAGGACTCGGTGCAATGAAACTGGTCCTTTTGCATAGCTTGCGGAGGGCCTAAGCGCCTTCCCACAATTAATAAGTCAGTCCTTTGAGCGTGGTTCGGTGAACAGTAAACGCATTTTCCATTTGTTTTACAAAGTGGGTGACTTCTTGTGGTCTGAAGAATCATCTCTTATTCAAAGACTAAGTAATAAATTTCTAATAGGTCTTTTTTTTCCCTTTCCTCACATCTGACATTCTCCTGACCTCCTGCCACTGCTTGTTTCCACTCTTTCATTAAGACTGCTTTAAGAGAATCTGTGAGTCTTTTTAACAGCACAATAGAGCTGTGTCAACATATTTCCTCGTACAGAATATTTTAGAAGACTGCATTAGCTTTTCAGCGGCAATACTGTAATTATTAGTGTGTAGCAACCCCAAAGGAAAATGATGCTCCAGCTGTCTTGACCGACGAGGTGAGATCATCCAAGAAACTGAAGTGCTGGGACAATTTCTTCTTGCAACCAGGACCGGAGTCAGATAAGCTTTTGCAGCAAGCTGTAGAGTACTCGGTTTTAAATCTTCGTGCAAAAGTCTCCCTAGGTTTGTTTGACATGGAGCGGTGCGTGGGGTCGTTTCTCTCCAGGTGCAGGACTTCGCACTTCTTCCCGTTGTCGAACTTCGTGAGAACCGTCAGGCTATTTCTGTCGCGATAAACAGCTAGTTGCATTGAATTAACCAACAGAAATGCCGGAATTTGCTTGCGTTCCATAATCATCTTTTGGAACAGAACATATAATCTCGGGGGCGCTTGGCGCAGGTTTGGCTGAAGCGGTCATGAGTCCGTTATAATCCCTTGCAATGGTTGCACACCCCTCTTGACAGCTGCCTCGTGATGCAAGGTAGTGGCTCTCGCCTCTACGCAACGCCGTAAGAAAGAAACGCATACGCAGCGCAAAGAGTTTTGTCACAAAGCTCTTCGCCTAAGGGCTGCCACAAAGTTGAGTTGGATGCTTTTCGCCCAGCTGCTGCGCGAGCGTCGCTTCAGCGGAAGTCAGAAAACCCCGTCGCTTGTCTCTTTATGCAAAGCAGCGGTAATCTGGCTCTGAAGCCTGCAGGGAGACACGCCGTGTCTCGCAGGTACGCTTATCGGGATGCCACAGCTCCCGGCACTGCAGCGCCTCGGCAGCGTGCCATTTGTAATTGGCCCCTCGTTGCTATTTTTAGCACTGGTGCTTTAGATCGCTGGCTTCTACGCAGAGGCTGGTGGAGCTTTGGGCAGTCCCTTCTCCCCCCGTGTTAACAGCAAGTGCCTTAACGAAGCTTCGTTTCGGGGGTTTTACATAGGCATGCAAGTCTGCAGACCCCTTTTTTTTTTTTTTTTCCCCTTTTTTTTCTTCTTTTCCTCTTTTTTCCTCTTCTTCATTTTCTCTTCTCCATTTTCCCCTCTTCTTTTTTTTATTCCTCCCTGCTCCCCCTTTTTTCCCCCCTCTCCAGCAGATGAACTGTTAATGACTGGCTGTAGCAAGTTGTCCTTCAGTGAGGGAGCGAGCAGCAGGGAATGCGATACCTGCTTTGGATGAATTTTGTTCTATTTATAGTGCGTATCTCTCTGTATCCATATTGCAAAGCCTTTATGAAAACCACAGGTTTAGGCAGCCCAGCTGAAGCCGGACTTAGCGATTCAAATCATTGCAGACCTGAGGGCAGACACAAAATGCTTCTGTTTCCTCATTTTCGTGATCCCAGAAGCTTCCTCTTGGAATATGCATCCCTGAAGCGGATATTTATTTGCCTGGGCTTTTCTGCTTGGAGACTGGGATGCAGCGAGACAAGAAACCCGTGGAACTGAAGGGCTGACAGCTCTAGGGTGGTGAGAACCTGGCAGCTCAACAGCTGGACGCCGGTGGTGGTACGGCACGGGCTGCGACAACATCTGCCGAGCATGGTCCGCAGGGAAGAATCCTGAATTCCGTTAACAACGTTACCCGCCGTCTCCCAGAGCATCTTCCGCTGCTGAATACCTTCTCAAATCAATTTGTCATTTTTCCACGTATGGCAGGACGCTGGAACTGGGTTTAGAAGGAGGAAAGGTCGTAACCGGACCTCTTTTCTATTTTACACCTGGCAGACTAGAGTTGCCAGGTTGGTTGGAAAACCGTTTTAGAAGGCATCACAGTTTGTTGCGATGATAGGAAACTAAATTATCCTGAGAAATTAGGACCGTGCTCGAGAGACCAGATTAGGCAAGACTGCAGAGCATGCAGGGATGGTTCATTGTGTATCCAAATATTGGATGTTAACTGAGGGCAAATTAACCGTACTGCAACTATTAACTGTCCGTACCGGAACGAAGTCATGCACAATGGAGACTTAAGACCCTTGACTCATCTTCCCATCCTCTTTACCCAGAGAGGGGATATTTTATGGAATTTTATATTACAGAGGTTAAAGTATGTCTAGGAACTACCCACAAAAGGTCTACCCAGACCCTTCTAATAAGATGATTTTTGGTTTAAGCAGCAAAAGTTCCCCTTTTCAGTGTCGCAGAGGCATTCGTGGGTTTTATGGTCTTGCAAAATATGTTGCCAAACTGCTTCAAGACTATCCTAAAACAAAAACTCCCAACAACCTCTTTGAGGAGTTGAGAGCGCGTTAAGTGTCTTAAAGCCAAAGATGCATTTTTTTCTTCATGGTCGGCGCACGGTGTTTTACACAGAAGAGTCCTCTGCTTCCATCGTGCCTCTCTTCCTAAATTTCTAGACACTTAAAGGGCAGTATTTTTGCTTCTATCAAAGACCTTAACTTTTCCATCTCCTGGTAGGAAGTTCTGACCAGGAGCCATTTCCTAATACAGAGCTCCAAACTTTTGGGGATTTTGCTGGCATTAATCTCCACCAGACCCAACGGGGCCAAGGACCTGTCCCATCAGGGATGTAATTTGTCTTTCCCGAGTAAGAAGAGATGATCTAAACCACGCAGTGTTTTTTTACTACGATCATTATGTCTTTCCCTCTAAGGAACATTTTTGAACAGTGCTGTCCTGGTCTTAATTGTGCTTGTCTGTTCATCTTAAGAAATCGATGTCAAAAAAAAAAAAAAAAAGAAAAAACCCAACACATTCATCTTAAATTCACTCTCCCATCAGAACGATAAGATTTTATGTATTTCCAAGAGACTTTTGTTGTCAAATAGGGGATGTTAAGAGTCAGATAACCTCAAACAGCCCTTGCACAAGTGGAATTATAGGAAAATTCTCTGTGATTCTCGTAGATTTTTTTCAGAGGTGCCTCAGGAGGCTCTGCTCTTGCTAGCAGAGCATCACCTTCAGCGTGAGGTGTTCAGATCAGCTGAAGGTGGAACCGTTTGTGCACCAAATTCCCCAGCACAAGAAGCAGCAGAGAGAAGCCGGTGAGATAAAACCCATACGATTTTCCACGCCGTGTAACACTTCACTGGGTACAACGTGCTAGGACTTGGTGGTGGGATGTGTTGCAACTCATAGGAGATCCTCCAATAAAGAATTAATGCTTCTAATTGCTGATATTGGCTGTGTAGCCATGTGCGGCATGGCTAAGAGTATCTCGTTTATCAGCGTGGTAGCTCTGAAGTAGCCTTGCCTCCAGGCTCACTGCACCAGAATCTGCTCTGTCCTTAAATAAAACATCAATATATAATTCACTCTCTGCTTTTCATCAAGTGCATCTTCAGGAGACCTTGGACAATTCATCAAAACTCGCGGGAGTTATTTCTGTTTCCTAATTTACATCGGTGTCCTGGCTACCTCAACCGTAGATTAAATGGCTCCAGTTCAGGATTTTTTTTTTGGGGGGGGATAAAAAAGATCAGCTCATCATGAGCCCTTCATGAAAGGAAAGAAATAGAGGGAGGGAATGCAGATATTCCCACAATAAATCCATTAAGCATTTAAGGTTTTGGTGGTAATTACTTCCATACCTTCCTCAGTATATGATATGCACTAAAGTTTAGGAAATGGGACAAATCAGTAAATTTTTTTTTGGGGGGGGAGTGCAAAACCAACAAGAACAAAAAACAACGTCTTGACAACAAAAAAAAAAAACAAAGAAATGATTTTTCAGGCCTGCTAATACACACGACAGATGACTGAATTAGGTGAGGCAAAAATTAAGATGGAGATGAAAGTCATCACTGTGCTTTTACTTCTGGTTTTCTTATTCCACGGCCCTCTTTAATATTGAAATGGTTTGGTTTTCCTATTATGCTGTGAACTAGATTTAACCCCCCCCCCTTAGTATTAATATTAATTATGGTAATTTGGGTTCGGAGAAATGCTGGTTACCAGATTTGCAGCTAATCTGCTCTGTGCCCAAGTGTATCTGGAGATGTACTCCCAATGGTTTTGGAAAAGAAAATAAAAAAAAAAAAAGGAAAATTAGCAAGATATTTCTTAAACACTTATTGGAAGTGTTTCTTGCTCGTTTAGAGGTGGGGCAAACGATGCTAAATTAAGCAAATTATTTATTGTTGGTAAATTAAAGATACTTTTTTGACCTTTTTTTTTTTTTTCCAATGCGGTGGTTAATTCTGGATCAGAAAAGGGTAATAAAGCCTCCTTCAAGAAAAAGCTGCTGCTTTTTTTTTTATTATTATTATTTATTTCCTTCTTCTATGGGTGCAGATGGCGAGCACCCATCTTGTGCAACAACCATGTTGTCACGGGCGGCACGACAATCGAAAAAGCTGCGTCGGGATTACGTAGGAGCGCAGTCGGTTCATCTCGGCCGGATCCCCGCAGCGGATAGCCTCTGCAGGAATATCTTATGTACCAGATTTAATTTTGTTTGTTGGAAAAGCAATGCTTTTGGATGGAATATCTCAGGCCGCCTTTCTGCGTGACGAGGGTGCAAGAAAATACGGTATGAGATAGCTGTTTCTAATACCCGGTATCTATTTGCCAACCTCTGCGCATCGATATTTCTGTGCCGTCGCGAGCCAAGGGCTCTTTCAGGGAGACTTGACCGATGCTTCTGTATTTAGGGTACTGCACGAGGTCAGCGCCGAGCAATTAAACGGTGCGGATAAGAGAATAACAGTTTTAGCAGACCTTTAGTACGTGCTCGAAACTGGCAGAAAGACACGTCTTTGGAGGCGATGACAGTATTCGATGTGGCATACGTCTGGGCGTAGAATGGTTGGAGATGACGTTCTACATGCCAGCCAGTAACCCAATTCAGTGGAGATTGAACCAAAAAAACCCGGACGTAGGTACAGCCCCTAAACGCCACTGAAGGATGTGGATGAATGCCGGATAGACGCAGCATAAATTAGTATAGAATGGAAACCACGTACTTGACTATGTTTTCCTGATGAATATATTTTCCTAATAATTCCAGTAAAACGAATAGCTAGGTGTGAGAGGAAGAACCAGATTACGCTGAAATAAATGCGTGTTGGAGAAGGCTGCCGTTCCCTAGCAAAGGACCATTTTTTTTTTTTTTTGAGGATGGAATTTCTTCCTTAAAGTTGGTAAAATAGTATCTTTACACATCATTATTCACACTGAAGCGCCGTGTGTGTTTTGCAGAGTGTAGGAAATCTCCATGCCGTAGTACCAATTTAAAGCTGTCGAAAAAAAATCTGTTATGAATTATTCACAGCAAAGGCAACTTGAACTCTTTCCAACAGAACAAAGTTAATAGGCCAGTAGCTGTGACTTGTTGGAATTAAATATTCCATCCTTTAAATATAGACTGCAAATGATAGCCAATGGTAATGTTTTGCTGTAAGAAAACAGCAAAAAACCCTGTTTCTCTGCACGTATCTTGAACGTGACCCCCCCCACCACCACCCCGTTGTAGGTCCCTTCCAACTGGAACTATGCTAATTTATAAGTCATTATTATTTTGGAATTAAACGGTTTGGAATTAAACTATTAAATTAACTTTTTTTTTTTTTTTTTTGCATGAACTTTAAGGTGCAGCCATGCAGATGGCAACTGAGGAAATGAGTCAATAAGCAACAGTTCAGAGAAATTTTCTGGGGGGTTTTCCCCCCCCCGTGTCCTAGATCCATGGACGTTCTTATAAGCACAAACTATATTTCTTTCACTGCCTTCTGCTGAGGTGGTGCGAATTAAACCATCTTTAAAAATACGACTGTATTATCATGCAAGCGGGTATGTTCCCAATGCAGTTTTTAGGTGACAGTACCAAACCTGCTTTTAACGAGAATCCAGAGCAACAGCGGTAATTCACTTACGTGCAGCTTTTCTTTACAAGTCGCAATTTCCTTGCGACTGTTCTGTGGTTTGTAAGAGTAATTGCGCTGTGTTCGTTGTTGCCTCTAAAATCATTAATTTTACTGCAATGGTTTCACATTAGTAACATTTAATTATTTTTTTTAACAGAATAATGGTTTAAGTGAAGTGGTTTTGTACTGGTTTCTTACAGCCCAGATGGCAGTTAATCCATTAAAATTGCATTAATATTTGCTAACGACAAAACAAGGGAATTACAATATTGCACAGCGGCCTGTTTTTTGGGTAATTGCGCATCCGTTAATCATTTGTAGCTAGCAGGAGTGAAAAGATGGAGCCATTAGAGGCAAGAAGGGTTCGGAGTACAGGATGGAGTGACAGTAGAAATGGGTTTCTTAAATAAAAAAAAAAAAAGCAAATATTTGAAAGATAAAGCTTGTCGCGCACTGTATTAAATATCATAAAGGCTGCTGAGAAAAAATGATCAGGAAGTAAGACATAACTAAGAGGATGCTTATTAGAAAAAAATATAAGCGTAAAGTGAACTAGCTTTGCGCAAACTCCATTGTAGGTTTTGTTTTCCTGTAACTCAGCTGTTCTTAACAGAAAATTTATCTTTTTTCTAAAATAGAACTGGCCCTCTCCAACTCTGAACATTGTGTTTTATATTTGAATTCGAAGCCAGTGCTAAAGATCAGACGGGCAAAGGGCTGCGGTTGGTAGAGCTATGGCTGAGATGTGAAAAACGTGGAGTTATTCACGGTTCGTAGGGTAACACGGGTGGGAGGAAGTGGAGAGACTTGCAGAGATTTGGTCAGAATTGCATCCAACTGAAGATTAATCTCTAATAAGTGAACGCGTAGCGTTGGTTAAAAGGTAAGCGCGTGGTTTAAACCGAGTTTCATGCTCCCCGAATTGAAGTAATAATACCGTATAAGCGATGGGTTGGTTTTAATAACTTTTTTTCCCCCCCCTCCATGGAGCTTTAAATTTGATCTAACTGAACTCATTTCCAGACTCTGCAACGGTGATACAGTAATTCCGTATCTTAAAGATCCGTTGCCCTCTAAAGGAGCTCTAACTCATGGAAACCATGAAAGTAAACCAAAACAAAATAAAACCCCAACCCCACAACCGAACAGGCTGTAAGAATCTGCTGACTAACAGCAAATTGTGCCCTTGTAATCCAAAGCTTTGGCAGTGGGTTTTTTTTTTTTCTTTAGAGAGCGCTGACTCAGCAGACGATGCTGCCGTCCCCGACTTCGCGCTTCTCCTGTGCCGTTGCTTGTTCTCAAAGGCAGTAGTTGATAATTTTTCGGCTGGATTTACCTGCTAGATGAAGGAACTGTCACATGAAATTCGCTTTAACCAGCTGCGATCTCTATCGTGCTGGAGAAGTAAAACGAGACGAGTTTATTTGCAGAAAGATCGCTGCCATCTTTTTGGATTTGCCAGCTGGAGTTTGGGATTGGGTTGTACCTGGACACTCGCACGAAACACGTAGTTTGAGTCCTTTACATTGCAGATTGGGAGTTTCAACCTTCGTGGCTGCTCGAGTCACCACACTTAATGCTTAACAATTTTCCAGCCAGCTGGAGGTAAAGTAGAAATGAAAATCTACCCTTGGTATAGCAGGCAAGCACTTCAGATACAATGGGAAATAACTTGGCATACATAAGATTTCACAGAGATAATTTCATTGACCAAAAACCGTGTGCAATTATGAAATTTATTTTTCTAAAGCTGCTACCTATGTTGCACAGGGGGAAAAAAAAAAAAAAAAAAAAAGGACCTGCTTCTCTGATTGAACACAGTCTTGCTTTTCAGAAATGTCTTTGAAGGTATTTCTCCTTCTCTTTATTTGCTGTAGAAGTTTTAGACCTCTACCACCTCCTGGGGGAAAATAAAAAAAAAATAGTAATAAAAAAAGACCCCCACAAAACAACCAACCAACCAAACCAAAACAGAAACCAAACCCTTGTCCTTAAAACACGCATTTCTGCAAGAAGCTCGCTGCTCAGCATAGGTAAGTCTGAGGAAGGGCACAGATGAGCTTGAAGGGTAAGCCAAAAAAGCTGTTGGACATCTCTAATGGCAAAAAAAAAAAAAAAAAGTAAGGGAAGCACGATCACAAAGCAGTGAAGCGACAATGCAGGTTGAAATGAGGTTCTGGCCCCAAGCAAACAGTCGGATCTGCCCGGAGAAAGTTACGTAGATGGTACTTTTAACCTCAAAAAAATCTCATGCATTTGCTTTTTCCTCTCACCAAGTATCAGCTTCGCATCTTGCTTTGTTCCATCTATTAAAGTACAACTGTCAACACCGTTGGATGCAAAGAGCTGCTGGTAGGTAGGTAACCCTGTTAGCGTGTCCCGGAGCAGCAGTAGTGATGGGCTGTTGCCTCACAGTCAATCTAAAGCATTGCCGTCAGGAGGAGAGCGGAGCCAAACTCGCACAGAACTAGCAGCTCTTAGTTCTGAAAACATCCAAGTTGATAACGAAATTAACTGCTAATATTGTCTCGGAAGGTGTTTCCAGTTTGCGCAGTTTGCTTCAATGTAAACCTATTTCTAATGCCCAATTAAAATATATTTACATGGATTTCTTCTTTCTTCTTCTTTTTTTTTTTTCTCCCCCCTTTAGGTCTGTTCTTTTTCTTACGATGGAAAGGCTGGTTGTCTATCTACTGGTTATTAGCACAGCTGTGAAGGCCATGATGTGTCCCAAAAGATGCATGTGTCAAAACCTGTCTCCATCCTTCACGATTCTCTGTACGAAGACGGGGCTCCTCTTTGTGCCCCCCAGTATTGACAGGAGAACCGCAGAACTAAGGTTAATGGACAACTTTATCACTACACTTAGGAGAAAAGATTTTGCAAACATGACTAACCTAATTCATTTGACACTGTCGAGGAATACAATAAGTCAAATCATGCCTTACGCATTTTTTGATCTTAAAGGCCTTCACGCCTTACACTTGGATAGTAATAGACTGACTTACATCAATGAAGATCATTTCAAAGGTTTAATTAACCTTCGGCATTTAATACTCAGTAACAATCAGTTAAACTATATCTCTCCCGGGTCATTGGATGACTTTATTGAAACAATTGAAGACCTGGATCTGTCCTACAACAATCTCGTTAACGTTCCTTGGGAAACAATTGCCAAACTTTCCAATGTCAATACGGTCAGTTTGGATCATAATCTCATTGAGTTTGTGCCAGAGGGAATCTTCTCAAACCTTCACAAACTTGCCCGCCTAGACATGACCTCCAACAAGTTGAAAAAGATCCCTCCTGATCCTTTGTTTTCCAGAATACCCGTGTACGCCAAGTCTAAAGGATCTCCGCTGTCGTCCCTGGTGCTCAGCTTCGGAGGGAATCCTTTGCACTGCAACTGCGAACTCGTGTGGCTGAGACGTCTCACCAGAGAAGACGATCTCGAAACCTGCGCCTCCCCGCCAGAGCTGATGGGCAAATACTTTTGGTCTATTAAAGAGGAGGAATTTGTCTGCGAACCCCCGATGATAACGCACCGAACCCCGAAGCTAACAGTGACAGAAGGCCAAAGCGTCTCTTTGAAGTGTAAAGCTGTTGGCGATCCAGATCCCTACGTTCGCTGGATCTCACCCGATGGGAAGCTGGTCTCCAACACCTCTAGGACGATTTCCTATGAGAATGGTACTCTGGATATTTTGGTTACTTCTTTGACTGACAAGGGCACATTTACCTGTATAGCATCAAACGCTGCGGGAGAGTCGACGGCTCCAGTCGAACTCCTCGTTACCCCGTACCCTAACCTCGCCAACAGCACCAACTGCGATAAAGATGCGGAGCCCGGCCCCTCAGACATTCTCATATCAGCCAAGTCAAGCTTTCCAAATGAAACAAAGGCTCAGCAAGAGAAGGTGGTCGTGGTCGCTGAGCTGACGTCGTCCTCTGCTCTTATCCAGTGGCCTTCTCAGCATCACCTCCCTGGGATCCGAATGTACCAGATTCAGTATAACAGTTCTGCTGACGACATTCTAGTGTACAGGTAACGCTGCTTGCACACCCGTGCTCGTACCGCCGTGAAGTAGGTAGTGGGAGTAAGAAAAAAAAAAAAAAATTTAAAAATGATAGCATCGTTTGACGTATTCTGCGTAACGAGAGCTATCTTGCAAGCAGTAACTGTAAACGAGGGGATGAGGAGACAATGGCTGCCTTAGACTTTGCTCGTTAAACTCCCGTTGTTGAGGAGTTACACAATTAAAACTAATAATACATCTGCTTCCGTGCTGCCTCTTGAGGATCTCTAAACTCTTTACAGACATAATTAAGTTTCCTAGTCCAGTTTAATGGACCAAGCGAAGCTGATGAGCAATATCTTAGTTGTTAACATTTACGGAAATTGGGATGGAGGTTTTAGTTACCTTTTATGCTGATTAAGTGTAATTATTTTACTTAAAAATATGGGGAAGGGGGGGGGGGGGGGAAAACCCATCAAGATGCCCAAAGCAACATTCTGCCTATATGCATATGGCTTTACGTGTTACGCCAAATCTTCGGCCCAGGTCAGTTGTGTGATGTCACGGGGACAAAATCCACTGGTACAGACTCGACACTGCACAGAAAGTTTGAGGTGACTTTTTTTTTTTTGTGTGGATTACACCTTTGTCCGCTGGAGTTTATTCGGTAAAATTTACTTGGGAAATAAGTATTTGACGTTAAGTGTCAGCGGAGGGCGTGCAGATGAAGTTTATAGCAGGGGTGGTTGAGTTTCTGATTATCTTCTTTTCCGTTTATAGGCTTTTGTTTGTGATTAACTGGGGGCGGAAGGGACCGGGAGGGGCGGAATGACTTTAAAGCGGGAGGTGGCATTTGATTCGGATTGAACGTTTCGCAGTTGCGCGCTTCATAGAGACGGCGATTTCCCTTAACGGGGTGATAATGATTTTTCTAATGCAATGCCGCTGGTTGCACTGAAGTTTGGAGCGGAGTGAGCGAAAGGAGAATTACGTCTAATAGCTTCAGAAATATACCCGAAAGTTTGGGTTCAAATACACTGCTTTAGTAAGCAGCGTCCCCTGAGGAAAGGAATGTAGGATAGTTGTTCCACTGGGATTTCTATTTCAAATACCTACCATCGCAAGCAAATTCTTGTAAAAGAAACGGAACCGTGTATGAAAACTGCACAAAGTCCTTGAAACAGACGTTTCGCTTTACAGTCGCTTGGGATTTTCAGAAGTCTCATGTTAAAAATGCCCATCCCCAGAGTCTCTCTGAGGAAGGATGCCGTCCATCCTCCCGTTGTCACGGCTACGAGCTAGAAAGGAAGCGGGAGGACTCGGTGAGGGTAAGCAAGGGTCTCTTAAGAGGGGGTGGGAGGATGTCTTGTCGGTATCTGACAGGGATGGTGAGGAGCTGGCTGGAAGATGAAGCCTCGTTTAACTGTCAGCTGTGAGAACATTTGTGACATTGCTGTTTGAAAGAACTACAAAGTTGCGAAACGAAGGGAAATGTGAAGCGGAGATGTCTCGAGAGCTGCGACCGGGGTTTCTAAAGGGATTTTTATTCAATTCTCCCACTATAAAGTGAAGCAAGCGAAGTGAGAAGCAGCGAGAGCTGGTGGGTGCATCGCAGGCACGGCCAGTAGTATAAGAGAGCTGTTTAATGGGATTTCTCATCCTTTGCCATAACAACTGGTCGGCCGACTTGGCAGCCTTCTTACAATTGCAGCAATTCGCTCTCGATGAGTTTTAAAGTTCCCGAAGAATTCTACGTCTCCGTGCCCCTTTCTCGGCCCGGATTCCCGTTAACCGAGAGGCTCAGGTCGGTAACAAAACCATAAAATACTTGATGCTTCAAATCACAGAGCAGCGATTTCAAATCAATGTAATAGACTGTAGTATAATGGGCCTCTCGGAGATGAAAATTCGTGTGTTCTCGTTCAGTTCCCACAGTGAGTAATCATCAAATATAGATCCTTAAAGGAAGTTTTGTGCTGAAGTGAGAGGAATGGTAATTGGGCAGCGATTCTGCATTTGCAGTTATCTGAACAACTGCTACTCCAAGTTACGCTATAAATGTTTTAAGTTGAGCGCGTTAACGTGCGCCGGAGAAACAGGAGTCCCCAGATTTGTTTGCTGACCCTTTGCACGGTCAAGACCCCTCTCAGACTCCACGTTTCTGGTAAGGTACGTACAAAGATCTGTTGCACGGAGTCGGTCTGTTGATATACGAAGGTGTAAATAGATGTGTAGTAGCGTACCCAGCAGTGGCAGCGCCTCAGCCCTGCCAAAGGAGTTTTACAGAAGGTGAAAAGCTTCCTTCCACCTAGAGCACACCGCGTAATTTATTTCTGGCAGGCGGTAGCTTGCTGCCTGGAAAAAGTATTAAGCGGTGCAGGATGCATCAGAAACCTGTCGCTTCCATTGAGTTGAGTGGTACCACGGGAAGAGCGGTTGCTATGGCAACTTTGCTTTATCTTGAGAATTTAAGTTGCTCCTTTGACTCCTTTATTTTTCCTCACCTTTCCACTTCCTTCTCCCTCTGGACAGGCGTTGCGGGTAAGTGCGCGTTCATCTAGCGCGAGGAGGCTATGGAAGTAAAGGGAGGGAGATGATATTCTTCCTCATTTTCCCTTTGGAGTTTGACAAAAACTATCCATTCATGGATGCGAGAATAACGGATGTGCCCTGCACGTGGTTACGCCGCCTGTGTACGCTTGCACGTAAGTGCATCGTAATTGCTCCTTGTTGTTCGGGAGATTCACAACATATAGCCGCAAAGCGTTTTTCCCAGCGGTGAATAAGGAAAGGAAAATAGGAGCCGTGCTCCCGGCTCTGTCGGTTGCTGTTGTCTCAGGTGAGTCGCTTAACTCCTCTCTCTGTGAAATAGAAACTATCACACCGACCTATCTCCTGGGACAGGGGTTAGCAAAAATTGAAGGCAGACATTAGTTATGGAGAAGGCAAATCGCATCAGAGTGAGGCATCTGGCGAGATGAGTAGCAACAATCCAGAATCAGTAAATTAAGGTGCAGGTAGCAATTTGCGGAAAGCATCAATATTGAAAGTAAGAGCATTGTTTGTTTTCAGAAGAAAGGTCGGAAGCCGCTGTTGTACAGCCGCGTATAGAGCGAATCAAGAATCGTAATAGCCACTTTGTGCAGCTTTTCCTTCTCTGAGATACAAATGGATCTGAAGTCTCTAAACAGCTTACAGCCTTGATGCTGATTACAGTTCCTGTGTAATTTGAACTTCACAATGCTATAATTTCAGTTTAACTGTCGTTGCTCAAGTATCCTGCCCAGGTTTCTAGTGCTGGTCTTGGGGAAGAGATATCAGCAGAACTGACCTTTCGATACTCAAAGAGTAGTGATGAATATTATACAAGCTTTAAAAAGCAATAATTAATCTGGCAGAGAAACCACGCTATTGAATTGCTGCTTTGTCATGATGACATACGTGTTGGTGTGTACGTATAGATGGAAATCATAGAATCATCATAGAATGGTTTGGGTGGGAAGGGACCTCAAAGCCCATCTAGTTCCCACCCCCTGCCACGGGCAGGGACACCCTCCACTAGCCCAGCTTGCCCAAAGCCCCATCCAACCTGGCCTTGAACACTGCCAGGGAGCCAGGGGCAGCCACAGCTTCTCGGGGCACCCTGTGCCAGGGCCTCAGCACCCTCACAGGGAAGGATTTCTGCCTCACATCCCATCTCCATCTCCCCTCCTTCAGCTTCAGGCCATGCCCCTTGGCCTGTCACTCCCTGCCCTTGTCACCAGCCCCTCTCCAGCTTTCCTGGAGCCCCTGCAGGGACTGGAAGGGGCTCTAAGGTCTCCCCGCAGCCTTCTCTTTTCCAGGCTGAACCACCCCAACTCTCTCAGCCTGAGGTCTCCATAGCAGAGGTGCTCCAGCCCTCAGATCATCTCCGTGGCCTCCTCTGGACTCACTCCAACATGCACCTCTTTTGTGTGCTGATCTAATTCGTAGGTATCTTTATGAAAAAATGACTCCTTGCGTTAGGTTACAGGATGAAAGGCTCATCTCCGCAGGATCCTGGGCCACTTTTCTCTTGCGACCTCCCTGGGTGTGCAAGAGAGAAGCAGGGCAGCAACTGATACTCAAAATCCCCTGAAGGGAACTGCAGGTTCTCCTGTGTTGTCTGCCGGTGCTTCCTGAAATGGCCAGCAAATTAAAAAAAAAAAAAAAAGTCGTTCTGTATTTCTGAGCTGGGCTGAATAAACTTCAATTTGTACCAGAGTTGATATAAGGAGCAGATTACTAATGCTTCATAACAATCTGATTGCTGTCCTAGTCAATTAGAAGCTGGATCTCGTAACATCAAAGGCAATAGTCTCCTAAACATTGAATTTAATCTTTCATAGCTAGTGATCATCTAACTTTAATTAGCTGCAACTACATGCTATAAATTAGAAGATGAGTATTTAATAGTGATGCTTCTCTATAGATAATTGAGAGACTATATATTGCATAAAACTGCTGATAATATGCCCTTGCTTTCTCCGTTGAGAGAAAAACTTGGAAATTGAGAAGCAGACCGCTTTTAATATGGAGTACAAAGTACCGTTGTTTAAAGGGCAGAGCTGTCACTCTTGGGGAAAAGGTGATATATTGCCAGATCAATATAGCAATGATTACATCTGTTGCGAGAAAAGCAGTTGGAATCAGCCACGCTACGTCTGCTCAAAAATTCTTAAATTAGTTCAGCGCAGTGCAACGGAAAGCCTCAGGACCACGCTAGATTTCAAACAGTGAAGTTTGAAAGAGGTTTTATTGCTCCCCGTCGGTCAGCCACGCGCCACGAGACTTTGCGTTTCTCTTCTGGCTGCCCTTGACACGCTGGACCTTGCACGCGCGCCGTACGGATGGACTCACGTGTGCAGGCGGTGCAACGTGCCTCTCAGCTGGCGGAGCTGCCGTCTGCGCACGTGCGTGATTTTGGAGTATGTCGGGATCGACGTGGTTATCCAGCAGATCCGCACGCGAGCGGTGGCTGTTTGCTGGGACTTGAGGAAATCTTGGACGAACAGTCATATTTGCATTTCTTCACCTAGCCAGCAGTATTCCTCAAAAAAAAGAGGATATACCAACGCAAGTCCAGAAATACGGGAGACATCTGACATCTGTAAATACAGCGGATCACATGATTTGTCACTCTTGGGCTTTAATTTTGGTAGCTTTTTTCCCTTATCTTGCAGCGTAGCAGTTGTCATGGCAGTTCCCAGGCTTCTTCAGGGAGTTTCTCCTTGGAAACCTCTTCTTCAGGTTTCCCTTTATGGGGAAAAGCCTTATGTTCTCATAGTTGACTGTGTGCCGAGTTAATCGGGATTGCCCTTACAAATCCAGATTCCTCCAACCACAGAGGTCACTTCATTGTCATTCCCCTCCTCTCCACGCCCCCATTATCTTTGTTAACGAGGCTGCCCGGCATAACCTCTTACTTCGGCACCAATTGCTGCTGGAGAGCCATCATCGTTTATAAAAATAATACTTTGCAGCTGCACATGATGGATGGTAGCTGTTGCATTATGGAGAGATCATTCAAACATGAAATACCGCTGTCTTGTTTCCCAAACATTTAAGATGACGTGCTTTTTTTTTTTTTTTTTTTTGTGAGGAAAACATCCCTGTTTCTTTTTGTACCGTCGATGCAGAAGTATGGGGGTTTTTTTTAAATAGCATGAATAAGAATCAATCGCTGTGATTGCTGCTATCGAAAATTTTGGCATGATTTGTGTGAAAGCTCTATAAATAAGAAACCTGTCATCAATGCTTCATAACTCTCTGCATCTTCTGATGCGTGGTCATTTCATTTCCATCAACCGTGTGAAAATAATTCTTTTGAAAAATGCAGCCAGCAGCCTGCGTTCATTAACGGTCTAGGATTTTGTGTTGTCTTAGAATGGTCTTTGTTGTTTGGGTTGTTTGGTTTTTTTTTTTTACCTCCACAGATGTCATAGATCGTATTTGGGTCTCGGTGGGTGTTTCTGTGAAAAACCCAGACTCCATACCGATTGCTTTTTAATGCCTTTAATCAGTAAACTGGGTGCTCAGGAGTTTGTTGTTCAAAAAGACCTCCTGTCGCTGGGGTCCCGCCAAGACCTCAAACTCCCCATCCCTTCCCTCCTTTCACCCCGGCCCTTCCCCTCCCAATCGAACAGTTGAAATGGAGGAAAAAGAAAAAAAAAAAAAAAGAAGAAACTCAATTTTTCAAACCTTTGAAATGACGGCGTTGGGCTGGGGGCAGAGGGGTTGGCCAAAGTAGAAGTGATTAATTTGAGGCAGTCTGGCCACAGTACATTTTCCTATGGGCAGCGTCATTATCAATTAGAGTCCAAACAAAAGACTCCATCTCTATTTCGAGCTGCTCGCTTTATTTTGTTGTTGTTGTTGTTGACAACGTTGCTAGGAAATATTTCCAATCTCACAAAATGATGTTTTGTCAGAAGTTTCGTGAGCAGATTTCACAGTTGAGTTTTCACCAAAGGGCTTTACTTGTTACTGGCTGACTGCAGATGGCAGGGGAAACGCTGGCATGAATTATGGTTTATAGATGTTAGTGCTCTTAAACCAGTTACGTTAGCACTGTTCGCTTAAATCTGACAGTTACTATTCTGCTATTGATCCCTTTGAAAGAGATTTGAGAATCTCCTGGCAGACATGGGGTGGGGTTTTTTTCGGTTTCTGTATCGCTATTGTGAAATGTCTTTCAGGCAAACTAATTATTTAAGAAAATGACTTTGATTGCTGCAAGCTCTGCGGTTGAGATGGAATAATTCCACTGAGAGGCTGATAAGCTTTACTCCGCTTGGCATCACCGTCACTTGGGTTGTCAGGGATCATACGGCATCCTGAATATGTTTTGTAACAAACCCACCATCTAGTCAATGGTGCTTAAACTGTTATTAGGTCAAAGCAAGTGCTAATGGAGACGTTTGTGCTGAGGATGCCCGTTCTCTAAACTGTAGTCTGTGGGTTCTGGTAGAACGAAAAAGCTTTCAAATGATGCACGTGCTCCCAATATCTACCCACATGCTTTCTGCCCTTTCCTGCAAGTCCTCGCCGTTCGTCACAGCCTGGCACTAAAGACCTGCCTTTGTTACCACCGCTACACTCAAACTTGTGCTTAATTCGTCAAGCTGATTGAATTTAACTGCAATTCAATCACGCATAGCATTACTGAAATGAAGCCAGCACAGTACAGGGAAGGCTATACTCTACTGTGGAAGTAAATGTTCCGCAGGCATAAGCGAGAAAAGACGCAGAGGTTAACTACTGACATGGCTGTAGGCAGATTGCCTACTCAGTTGTGAGCTGTCCTTACTCATTTGTACAGGTTTCCTTGAAACTTCCTAAATATGCCAAAACAGCTGTCTTTCCCGGGAGACATGTCTGTGAATAACTGCTTAGCCAGCGAAGAAACCTTATCTTCTACCTTGTCAAGACTATACGCTTCTCCTTATTCCTGGAGCTGAAAATAGCCTTGTATTACCAGAAAAGCTGATAGAAATCAAATACATATTTGGTCGTATAGAACATTGGTACAGAAGATTTGTGCAGGAGATCAGAAAGGTCTTTGCTTAGAACCTCCTCTTTCTGACGACAGTGACTATAAAAGTATTTCAGCAATATCTAGGCACGCTGTAATGCAACACATGCCGTATGTAGCTTTCCATGGTAATTAGTCAAATTTCAATATCAAGCTCTTCATTGAATAATCCTGACGGTAATGCAATGCAGAAACTTGAAAGAAGAAAAGTGAGCATCAAAGGCTGCTGAATAAGGCAAATAATATGGACATTAAGCTAGAAAACAGTACTTTGCATAATTTTTGCAATTACACCTCCCTCTCACAGATGGGCAGACTCCGAAAGACTGGAGAGACGCTTTCTATATGGTGTTTCCTTTCTATTCCCGTTGCTTAGCTGGTCTTCTAGATGCTGCCTTCTTCTGCAGAGGTTATCTATGACATCCCTTAATTTTTTTATATACTGTGCCCTGAGGTTCGGTGACGGTTTTGTTGATGTCAAGCAATTTTAGACTTTGTGCCATGGTTGGATGTAGTTGCCAGCAGTATTTTTCTGGGAGGCTTGACTGATTTCAAAGCCTTTCAGTGTTGAAGGCAGGCAAATAAATTCTCCATCTTCTCAGTCGCATCCCTTTGTATGACAAGGAAGACTTTTCTGCTTAGTTTCAGTGTAACTTGGTGTTTGAACTGAGGGAGGAACGCAGTCTAGTCTGAGCCATGGTGTTCTCTTGTCGTGTTTGGTAGCTACAAAATGCGGCTGAACAGAAGACTGGAAAGGTTAATTAGGTATTTGTCCGATAATTGATAACGGTATATGTTTTAGGAAGGTGAATGTCAAGTCACGGAGCAAACTGGTGGTCTGCGAAGCATCAGCCACACCTGCCAGCTGAGCATCGAGGGCCAAGAGTTATACCTGGAAAAGCCAAGGATCCAATGAATTGCTTTCTGGAGTCCTGGTCCAGCGAGACAACACAACCTGGGTGTTTTCTTTGACACGTCATATAATGACATCGCCGAATTAGATTTGTGGAAGAAAGGAAAAAGCAAGGAGCATGATGTACTTTGAGAATTCAGGGGTCAGCCGGCATAGGAGATGTACAACTGTAGAGCAACAATCACGACAAAACGCTTGTTCCCCATAAAGTAATGCGGGGCAGAGTCTGGATGTTAAGGAGGGGTGAGTTATGATGTTAAGGGATGAGTCTGCTGTTAATGCTTGCGGCTCTTTCTGCATCTCCTGCACTCTGAATGAGTAACGGTGGCCACGAGGAATTTCAAGGTCTGAAACAGTTGCTAGCTTTGCATCAACGTTGGATTAAATTTCTCATTATGTACACGCAAGGAGTTGTTTGGATGTTTCAATTTGACAAAAGAATCTTGGTGTAGTTTCCTCTCAAACCCTGTTTTTCCTGCAGTAAAAATCTCGTAAGCCTCAAAACCCAGCACGTGGCCACATTCTGTGGAGGTCGTGAAACTGCTGTTATAAATTAAGTCATGTATTGCTTTTTGGGAAATTCAGGTCGGACATTAGGAGGAAAATATCTACTAGGAGGGTAGTTTAATGCTGGAACGGTGTCTGGAGAACTTACGGAAGGTTTTCAAGTGTTGGCTAGGCAAAAGTGTGGTTGACCTGATCTACTGTTTGTGATAGTACTGGGAAGCTGAGCTAGACATCTCCGGGGGGGTCTCCTCCTTCATTTTTTCTATGAATCTGTGATGGTGTGCGTACATCGACAAGGGAGTGTTGGTTTTTTTCAAAGTGACGGAAATTCAGTTGTTGTAAGTGAAGTGGTAGCAGCACATGTGTTTGGAGAATGTTCTTTTGAAGATGTGGCCCTTCTTTCTTTCCAGTCTAAGCATTGTATGGCCTGTAGTCCCACAGATGACTACTCAGAAAAGACTATGACAAGTGGTTAGTGTTCACCACCACCTTTGTGGCCAGGAGAAGGCCACGTTCCCACCCATTATAAACGGACGTAGTTCCACTGACTCATCTGCAACCGCGCTTCTTTACTCCAGCGAGGAATCTGAGCCAAACGTACAAAGAGCCGGTCTGCAATGAGATATTGTGATTCGTATGGTCACGACTGGGGTCTGTGGGAATTTTTACCGTAGCGTATAGCTCTTCTTTTGGGATGCTTCTCATCTGTTGATTTAGTACCAATGCTACTTCGTGGTCAAGGAATATTTGGAATTGACATTGAGCAATCTCAGCGTTAGGGTTGCATCAAGGGAAGGAAGTCAGTACGTGCTGTTATTGGGCCACAAAAGACACCACTTGGTTGCAAGTGCAACTACTTTGCTCTGGTTGTTCGTACCGGGCGCCTGATTACGAAACATTGAGCATCACGGAGCTGTTAGAAGATGGAAATAAGGTTAATCTGTGGACCAAAGGTTTGAATTTGCCTTTTCCCTTGACCTTCAAAACGTGCTTCCTGTTGATGTAAAAATGCTAAAATACATTTTAAAGTGTTTAATGTTATCCTTTTCTGCCATTTAAGTCCTTAAGTCTGTTGCTTCGGTTCCTTTATGTTCTTTGAAAGGCTGACCATATTCCGTTCTGCGTAGGGCACGTTATGCCCTTTTATGCTGAAACTTTGGAAATCTAAGAGAACGCAGATCAAAACGACAGATCAAGTGTGACTTCTCCTCTGGCCATTGGTAAGCGTGTGCAGTCTAGTCCACGTCGGTTTGAAATGGCAGAGGTAAAGACATTGTCGTTGCTAAAAATCTGTATCTTCCATCCCTACCGAGTAGCGTAGGGAATGGCAGACTGTTTTTTGCTGCTTGGTCCGGTTGCCGTGTTCATCTTCTGCTCCGTTAGTTTCGTCACAGTGGCGTTGATAGTCGAAAGAGCTCTCCTTAGGCTCCATCAACTCAGATGTTTACTGTACTCATTTTCTCTTCCAGGATGATTCCAGCTGCTAGTAAATCCTTCTTCTTGACTGATCTGGTTGCAGGACGTGAGTACGACCTCTGTGTTCTTGCTGTTTATGATGATGGATTGACATCTTTGACCGCAACCAGAGTGATCGGATGCGTGCAGTTCACAACCCAGGAAGAATACAAACAGTGCCGATCCCTTCACGCGCAGTTTCTTGGAGGAACCATGATCATCATTATTGGGGGTATCATTGTGGCTTCAGTTCTTGTTTTCATCTTCATCCTCCTCATGAAATATAAAGTCTACAACAACCACCACAAAAATAAACCTGCTAAAGTTAATAATGTCTGCTCCCAAACCAATGGAAGCCAAAGTGGTTCGATGGCTCGATCCACTTCTAAACTTTCAGAGAGGCGGGAAAGTTTGCACCAGGAATGCTCGGGCTCTTCCATCAAAGGAAAAACTGTTGTAGATTTGGATTGCGAAAAAGTGACTCCAACCAACACAACCTTTTTAACAACCGATGCGTTATCTTAATGGCCATGTGATGGAACAGGACACACCAAGGTGGTATTGCTTGAAACATTTTAATGCGAGTGGTTGTATTTTAAGCTTCACTACTATTGTCTATTTTTAAGATCAGATGGTTTAAAAAATATTTTTTTAATCTGTATACAGTTCTTGCATTCTTAACTATTTTGTTTCAATATATTAAATATAAGTGTGTGATTTACAAGATTTTTTTACTGGTTCTTTTATAGCATACACCTCTGGTATCAAGGCAGCAGCATAGCTAAATTCTACTAGGTTTGTCTTTGGTGAAATGCGCTATTTTTTTTCATTTGGTTACCAACCAGCAGCAAAATTGTACTCTCAGGATCCTCAGACTTCCTTTCTCACGGCAGAGTCACTTCGCAGCTCTAACGACTCATCTCCTCGAGAAATGATTTGTTATAAAAAGTTACTAGCTTCTCAATACTGAGTTGGGTTTTTTTGTCATAGGTACGTCGTATACATGCTGCTCACAAAAGAAGTAAAATTAGCAGAGATTCCCCACAGGGGAAAAAAAAAATTTGCTGTATTAAAAAAAAAAAAGGAGAAAGAAAATTGAAATTTAAGTACTTTAGCATATTCTCTCAATTATTCCGTGGCACAGAAATACAAACTCGTATTGCTTGCTCTGTAACAGCTGTTATCTGTTGAGACTGTGCCTTTGAGAAACCTCCTCTTGTTCTTGGTAGATTTACCCTTGTTTGGGCAGGAAGACGACCTGGTTTTGTTCTTTCTAAATTGTAAAAAAACTTCACGAACCGGTTGAACTCGGATGCGTTTCACTGTGCACACTTTTGCTATGCTGAAAACCATGCCATAGTCTCCCCCCTCTGGAAGCGTATTGCTGAAGGTATTTTTTTTTTTTTTTTTCTTTTCCATTGATGAATTTGTTGATTTGAGGACCCACAGATTAAAGTTTCCGTGTCCTGAGGCACATTGCACTATCTCACTGTGACGCTGCGTCTTCAGATGGCTTTTATATCAGTCTCTTATTTCTGTAATACTGCATGAAGTGTAATGTAAGCGGCCGATAGATGAATTACGTTGAATGTGTCTGGTCAAGTCATTTCAATTGAATAATGAAATGTTCCTTTTGTTTCAAGGGATACTGTCAGATCGAGATGAGCCCAAAGTTCAGGTTTCGAAATAACTTTTACAAAGCCTACGAGGAGCTGGTGACCTCGACTAATCGATGTCCCCTCTGCCGTCCTCGTTGGTCGGCGATTATTTTTTGGGTTTTTTTTTTTTTTAGTGTTGATACTTGGCTCTGAAAGCGAAACAAGAGAAAACACAAATACCTTTTATTTATTAAATCTCAAGAAAACGGGATGTGAAAGCAATCGACAGCAAGCTGAGTGACTGGCTTGCGTCTTTTAAGGTCACAACTTAGCAATTAACAGAAAGAAAAGTGTTTTTCCTAAGATTGTCCCTTGAACGGACTCACGGTATTTCTCCTTGGCTGTGAAAGAACGGAACAAGAAAAGTTACCCGGCGGCCAGCCAAAAGCTGTTTAACCGCACAGCAATTAAGTCCTACATTTTTAATACGGTCTCGCTAAGCGGCAAAGCACGAGGCGTTTCTCCTGACGTTTCCGTGATGCGCGGACGTGCTGAGGCCTCTCTTCCGTTTCGACTCTCAAACTTAAACGGAGGAAAAAGTAATTCGAGGGATTCTGTTATCGGGTGTATTTGCAACAGGGAGGTAAGACTATGCAGCTACACTCATGTTTTTGGTTTTTTTGGTTTTTAAGAAAACGAAAAGCTGTATGTGCCACTGTGCAAGTGTTATGTAGATGATGGTGACGGTGTCTGCGCTTTCCAGGATTTTTTCCTCTGGCTTCTGTTTGCCTTCCAGGGACGCAGACTCGTCACCGACACTCCTAAGGTACAACCACCTTGAACCTGCCTACGGTCACCGATTTGAAATGCTTTTGCAATCCCCCACCTCTTACAGAGAGCAAATTCATTCGGCTCCGGCCAGACACAAAATTCAATGCTGGAATATCAAGATGGTTTTCTTAATTATTGCAGCCTGATTGCTATGAGTATCACGAGCGGCTCAACCCACCTGTACATTAAACCTGCTTGTTGGTAATATCCTGCCGTTTTCTGCCAGTAGCACTTTCTGTCATGCCCTTTTATTCGGTTCCTACGTGTTAAGGATGAAAACGCTGCGTTCGCTGAGCAGCATCAGGTGGGGTTCAGGGACCGCAGCTGCAAACGCTGTATTGTGACACTTCATAGCCCGTACGTACCCGACGTAGGTATCGCAGCAGCCCACCTACCTCTTTCGTTGGCCGCAGGCAGAGACGGCGTGTCAGTCCGTTCTGTAACTGCTCTTCTGTCTTGTTCTCAAATTGTCCATTTTATACCGGTTTGACGCTCTTCCCTTAACGATGATGCTGCGCTAGCATCATCCCCGCCTGCAATAGCAGAGAGATACTGGATTTACATATTTCTCCCCTTGGAAATGGAATTGGGGTTCGGTGCGTTTCTCCGGGTTGTTTTAAGAGGTTGAGGTTATTTGGAGAATGACTCGTTAAGTCCTGATGCCTCTGTAATAGCAGCATAAAAATGTGGGAAAGCAGCAGGAAGCTGCTTCTGAAGCAATTATTCCTTCAGAAAGGTTAGGGAGGGGGAAAAAAATAGGGGAGTTGCCCAAAAAGAATGTCGTAACCAGTGCTGCAAAGCACGACCTTACGTGAGCAGGGGGCGATGTCGGAGCAGGAGCTGAGGAGCACACCAAAGGCCATGTTCCTTCTCACGTGCCTCCCCTTGGGGCGTTGCCGCCTTCCGGTGAACGTGGCTGAAGTTTGGAGGAACCTCGCTCTTCCACAGGAGACCACGGCCTGTCCTGGGTGAGTTTTGTGGTGGAGGAACGTCGCTCTTCACAGCAGATAACGGCTCTGTGCTCTCACGCCAGGAGCTGTCATCTTCTGGTACAGCTCCGTTGTGTGGCCGTGGTGGTCCACAGGACCTGCCAGGAGCTGTAGTCCCCCCCACCCCGGTGCTGTTGTCTCAGCGCGTCTGTTCCATGGAGACAATCCAAGGAAGCCCCAAACCCAAGGAACCCCAGTCTCCCCACACCTCTGGCAGCCCGAGAAGATCCATGGAGCTGCTGCCCAGCGTGACCATGCTCAGGAACCTTCAGAGCTGGCTGGGTGCCGGTGTCCGGGCTGCCTGGTGGAGGGCAAATGGGAAGAGCTGGGGGCAGGATGGGAAAGAGGTGGATAAAGACTAGCTATCTTGCAAATTCAAGGTTGCCTCAGCCTGACCCGGTTGCCCTCTCAGCACCCCAATCTGCCTTTTGATGTGCTCAGTCTGCCCCCGGGTCCCCGCAGCACCCCTCTGTTAGCCTCCTTGCACCCTCCCTTTGAGCCTCAGGAACCCTCCCTTGACCCTCGTTGTACACAACAGCCCACCGTTGGCCTTCGCCGGGGCCGGTGGAGTGGTCTTGGGCAGGGTCCAACCCCAGGACTCCTCCATTTGCCTTGCAGCTGTCTTAGGATGGCTCTAGTCCACTCAGGAGCCCTCCCCAAGCCTTCATTGCACCCCAGACCCTAAGAAACCCCACGAGACTGGGAGGCTTGGCACCCTAAACTCTACAATACCACCTCGGTCCCCTCAGTACTTTTCCATAGGTGCCTCTTTTGCCCCAGAGCCTTCTGTTGCCCGTCTAGCCATCCTAGGACCCCTCTAGTCCCCTAAGGACCCTTTCTGAGGCACTCATGGTGACCCAGGCATTCTCGTTGTCCTCTGGGCCCCCTGCAGTGGCCCTCTAGCCCCATCATCCCTCCTTGCACTCTGCTTGGAAACCCTCCTGAGTCCATCACGGTGCGGGGAAGTGGTGATGATACAGCAACAGCAGATGCTGGGATTGCCCAGAGACCCATGGGGGTATTTCCCTGGCCAGGAGAGAGCTGCTGCACAGGAATGCCCCAAACGCCCCTGAGATGTTCCCCTGCCCCACCAGCCCCAGCCAGCACAGTGCTGCCACTACTCACCACTGCACATCTCAGACAGCTTCTCCTTGTTTTGGTCCCTCAGGGGGCGCACGGCAAGCCCTAGGCACGGAGCTCCATCAGAACCCTCCCCATGCTCCCCAGCACGCCCTCCTCCTCCTCCTCCTCGGGGTCACCCCCAGGGAAGACGAGTAGCTGAAGTGGGGTGGGAAGGAGCGAGGCGGCGATGGTGAGCGTGGCTTTCCGCCACACCATTGGGCTCCTCTTCCAGCAGCACCTGCAGTGCACAACCGGGAGACAAACAGGGAGCGTGAGGGGTGGACAAGCGGCCAGCGGGACCGGAGCGCTGGGGGTGCAGAGCCGTGTGGGACAGCCCAGCCAGCACAACCCCGGTCAGCAGACGTGGGCACAGCCGCAGTGGAAACGGCAGCGGTTACCTTTTCTGGGCTGCTGACCAAGGCCTGGATGAAGTTCACAGCTTCCTCCTCCTCCTCTTGGCGCACTGATAACCACCCGGCATCTAGTAAAGGAGAAGAGCAGGGAGGGCGACAGGAGAGAGCCGAGGAAGGAGCTCTGCCCCGCGCCCAGCCCCGTGCCCGCTCCCCAGCACAGCCTTCCCACGTGTGCCAGGGCTGAAGGGTGCCCGGTGGATGGGCCACGATGGTGGAGCACGACCGGTGCCACGGGATGAGGAACCGGCAGCATCGCTGCCAGCCCAGCCCCGGCGTTCCGGCAGCACCGTGCCCACCAACACATCTCATGGGGTTCCCACGGAGAGCTGCTCTCCTGGGGAGTGCTGTCCTCCTCCCAGGCCACCCTGGGTGGGGGGATCTCTCCGCCATCCCACAGGATGAAAGAAAGGGGTAAGGGGTGGGAAATCGGAAGCTTTGGGGAAAGACATGGGCTGCGCTCGGGGGCTCCTCGCCGGCTCCGTGCTCCTGCCCCATCCCGTCACCCCACGCTGCGGTGCAGTGGGGTGTCGCAAAGGGTCCTGCCCGCCCAGGCATCCCCAGGGAGGCGGGGGGGCATGGGGCTGGCTCCAGGGTGCTCTGGGGGACCCTCCAGGCCCCCCCTTTGCCCTCAAGTTCCCCGGAGCCTCCCTGTTGCCCCCCCCGGCGTGTCCCACAGCCCCACAGTCAGCCGCGTCGACGTGCCCCCAGGATGTCCCTTTCCTTTCGGCGCACTGCACAGCCCTGCCTTCCCCCCCACCCTCAAACGTGTAAATTCGCTCAGGCTTAACAGAAATCGGGGGGGTTTTGTCACCTCAACACTTTTTTTTTTTTTTTTTGCACCAAACAGGAAGAGCTCCTGCAGAAAAGGGGGGGGGGGGGGGAAGAAAATGAACCTTCTTGCACTGAGTTTGCCCCTTTAGAATTTGGAAGCTCCCAGAAATGGAGATTCTTGTCTCGCTGGAGTTCCGTCTGTCATCTTCTAGTACAGCCCCACTGTGTGGCTGCGGTGGTCCACAGGACCTGCCAGGAGCTGTAGTTCCCCCCCCCCCAACCCCGGTGCTGTTGTCTCAGCACATCTGTTCCATGGAGACAACCCAAGGAACCCCCAAACCCAAGGAACTCCCCCCCCCCCAAACAGCCCCGGTCTCCCCACACCTCTGGCAGCCCGAGAAGATCCATGGAGCTGCTGCCCAGCGTGACCACGCTCAGGAACCTTCAGCGCTCTGCCCGAGCTGCCTGGTTGAGAGCAAAAACCATTGAAATTTTAACGCTAAAACACCCAATCTGGAAATGCCGGTGTTGATTCGGCGCCATCCCTCAGGGTCTGCGAGTCTGACTTTTTTTGGGTTTTTTTTCTTCTTTTTGAGAAATCATTGCTGTTTGGGGCACCATGGCTAGTTATGTCAGAGAGGAGATTTTTGGGGGTTTTTTTTGAAGGACAAGGTGGGGCAGAGGAACGTGTCTTTGTCCTTATCCACCTGTGCCACCAAAGGGCACATCGGTCTTTTCGATCCGGTAAAATTCCGATCAACAATCTCCCCCATTGAACACTGACTCTACGGGAGACAAATTGCTGCCAATTGACTTCTCAGTCTAGCGAGGTCAAAGATACAACCCCCAAAAGTGCCAGATTTAACCCAAAGAATGATTTTTGCCACCTTTTGGCCACCTCTGGTCTTCACAGCCAGGTTGGAAAGACCAAACAGATGTTATGGGACATTTTTGTGGTCTCTCCCAGACAGTGGAAACTTCTTGGGTCTTCTCCAGCGTAGCGGGGGGAGGGGGGGCATTTTCTAGGCTTTGGCCTCACCAAATCTTTTTAAAGACAAAAAGAGGGAAATTCGAGTCTGTAGGGCTTCTGCAAGGACTTCATGGAGGTACCAAGGACCATCCCACATGGTAGCACATTGTCATTTGGCGATGTTCAAAACCCAATGGGACCCAATCCCGGACAACCAGCTTCACCTGGCCCTGTCTGAGCAATAGGGTTGGAATACAGGATCTCCAGAGGTCTCATCCCATCTCAACGGTTGTCTGATTTTTTTTTTCCTAGCAAAACCAAGATCATATTTAATTCTTCTGTCATCTCCAGAGCATGAAGATAGCTGGACTTTCTACTCACTTGAGGTTAAAGTGCCCACTGGGAAGGGTCAGTGGTTCCTTGTCACCAACCTGGGGCTTCAGCTGGCCAAGAACATTGTGCATCTTCATGGACTGACACGGGCGTACCTGGTGGGGAGAGGGAAACCTTCACTTCACCCTGCTCACATGTTTGGGAGAGGGAGGTCTTGGTGGTGGTATGAAGTGGCCGAGAGAAAAGACCATGACTATGTCAGTGACCGTGTGCACATGACTATATCCATGACCATGACCGGTCAGTTCTGCAACTGATTGTAAAGTAACCAGAAGCCAGGCTCTTTGTTTTGGGTGACGCTTTTCTTTGGGGTGACACCATCTCCTCATTGACTTTGGTGCTCCAGAGGAACTGCTCTGCCACCAAAGCATCTGCCACTGAGAGCTGAGGGTATCTCAGGGTTCTTTGAAGTTCTCTACGGAGGATCCATATCAACCCTCGGACAAGATGTCCCACGGGGTGACAGCTACGCAGGCTGAGGAGCCACCGAGACTTTTCCATCACCCACCGACCCGCTGCATATTTCCTCTTCTGTTTTGCTCCAGCCCAGACCCAAATTTGTACAATGAATTTTACTTGATTGTGTCTCAAAACCTCCATTCCTCTGTCCAAGGCAAAGGCTTGTATCGAGGAGACCTTCTTTGTCCTCTTCCACTCCCTGATCACGGGATTTAACATCAACTTTGTCTTCAAAGACGTAGGCGTCCATTCCATCAGGGGCAAAAAAAGTCACGATGAGATTTTATGAAGACCTAATTTATTGGATGGATGCAACTGGATGCCTTTGAGATCATTTACTTCGTGTATCTCCAATGGCTGAAGAAGGTGTCCAAAAGAGTAAGGTGTTGGTCATACCTTCTTGGTCTTGCTCTCCTTCCTGAGAGCTGTGGCTTTGTGTGGGAGATGGGGTTCCACCACCTCGTCTCAATGCATTGCTGTCACGGAATCCAAAGGATTTGGGCATTTTGGAAGAAGAAAGAGCTGCGATGGAGTTCTCCCCCAGGAATGTCATGGAGCTGCCAAGGTGAAGCCACCAAAAATGTCCCTGGTAGGTCTCTCCTGGCTCCTGGCTGGAGCTGAAGGTGGCACGGGGCTCAGCGTCTTCCTCAGAGGGCTCCACGACACCCAATCAAGAGCAGAAGTTGGGCGAAGAGGTTGCTCGTTCCAGCAATAAAACAGATGATGCAAAAATTGATCATCCGCGTGGGTTTCTCATTCGTCGCTCAAGGTTTGGAGCAACGGTCACCACAACCAGAGCAAATCCATGTGGGTTTCGTGCTTGAGTTATCCCAGAAAATATTCCGATGGGATCTGTTCAACAGCACCTGGGTCCTCTACAGACCCACCCTCGGACATCTCGGACCTCTACGGATCCCTCCAGGCGGGACCCTGAAGGACCAGAAGAGGATCCAGCCGTCGGGGTGGTGGATTCGTAGAGGAGCCCGGTGTTTGGGTGGGATCAGTGGAGAAGCACCCATGGGTGGGGCTGACCCCACACCCACAGGAGCTCCACCCTCCAGCGTTGGTTTTGGGGGGACCCTGGGACACACAGCCGCAACACACAGTCCCAACGCCCCACCCGCACCCCAACAGCCCATTCCGAAATGTCAGGCGGACACAGCCAGTGCTCCCCAGCTACACCCCTGCACCCCAACTACACCCCAACTGCTCCCCTAAATCCCAGCTGCACACCTACAGCCCTGCTACACCCCAGACTACACCTCAACTACACCCATAGACCCCAACTGCACCCCGAACACGCCTCTGTCCCCCAACTACATCCACGCACCCCAACTACACCCCAAACACTTCCTTGTCCCCCACCTACACCCCAACTACACCCGTACACCCCAACTGCACCCTGAGAACACCCGAGTGCACCCAAGCACACCCGTCTCCCATCTACACCCCAACTGCACCCCAAGAACACCCAATGGCACCCCAAACACACCCCTGTCCCCCAACTACACCCCAAACACAATCAACTGCACCCCAAACACAACCATCTCCCAAATACACCCCAACTACACCCATACACCCCAACAGCACCCCAAGAATGCTCGACGGCACCCCAAACACACCCGTCTCCCAGCTACAGCGCGACTACACCCTTACACCCCAACAGCACCCCAAGAATGCTCGACGGCACCCCAAACACACCCGTCTCCCAGCTACAGCGCGACTACACCCTTACACCCCAACAGCACCCCAAGAATGCTCGACGGCACCCCAAACACACCCGTCTCCCAGCTACAGCGCGACTACACCCGTACACCCCAACAGCACCCCAAGAACACCCAACGGCACCCCAAACACACCCCTGTCCCCCAACTACACCCCAACGAACACCCCCAAACCTGCACAACCACGCACCACCGCGCTGCCCCAGCGCCCCCAAACCCACCCTCACCCCCTGTGCGGCGGGTGCCACCAACATCGGGGCCCTCATTAGCGGCCCCTCGTTACGGCGCCTCGTTAAGGCCGCAGGAAGTGCAAAACCAGTGGTTTATTTCACAGCTTTGGCTGCCTATGACAGCGCCCAGACAAGGGGGGGTCCCCAGTCCCGTCCTCCCCCCCCCTTTCCTCCCCCCAAAATCCCCCCAAAAATAAGGCCTGACCGTGGCCCTCCAAATCCCCCCAAAATGCCCCAAAACCAGTGCCTGGTCCCCATCCCCCCCCAAAGGCCCCAAATCCTCCCAAAATGCCCCAAAACAGGAACTTGGTGTGCCCCCCCCCAAAAAAAAAAGAGCCTCAAATTGCCCCAAAATGCCCCAAAACACCCCAAAACCAGGGCCTGGTCCCAGTCCCTCCCCCTCCAAGGGATCCCCAACCCTCCTGAGCCCCCAAATCCCACTGAAATGCCCCAAAATGTTCTGGGGGGAGGGGGGGGTGGTGTCTCTCTGTGTCCTGGGGAGGGGGACCCTGAATCTGCTCTGGACCCCCCCAAACCCCCTATAGGGAAATGGGGTCCCCCTATACCCCCCCCCCAATGCCCCTATGGAGGATTTGGGGTCCCTCCATCCTGGTGGCATCCGTACCGCCCCCCCCCCCTCCCAGACCCCCCCATGGGTGCCCCCGAATGGTGGTTTTGGGGTGCAGGGGGGGACCCAGGGACCTCTCAGTGGCAGGGACAGGCGGTGGCAGCGGGGCGGGGGGTGTCCCAGTGGCCTCGTGCCCCCTCACTTCGCCGTCATCATCTGCACGAACTCTGCCAGGAGAGAGGGAGGGTCAGCGGGGACGGGGACACGGTGGGGACGGGGACACGATGGGGACGGAGACACGGCGGGGACGGAGACACGGCGGGGACGCAGCAGGGATGGGGACATGACAGGGACAGGAGCATGGCAAGGACGAGGGACACACCGGGGACAGGGGACACTGCGGGGTCCCCAAAAAGAGGTGACACGGTGGGGTCTGGCCCCTCGGAGATGGGGGAACGCGGTGGGATCGCCCATTCGTGGTGACCGGGGTCACAGGAGACACGGATGCTGTCCCCATCCCCGTTCCTGTCCCTGACGTGTCCCTGTCCCCAAGGCAGGGCTCTCGCCAGGGGTGACAGGGGACACGGTGGCATCCCAGGCCGGATTAACGGGGGATGCGGTGGTGTCCCAGGCCAATGGTGACGGGGAACCCTGTGCGACACCGGGGGACGAGGAGCCCCGTGGGTGGGTGCCAACGGGGTCCAATTGGGTGCCAGCAGGGACCTGGCGGGTGACAGAGGAGACGCTGGGTGACAGCGGGGACCCCCGAGGTGACAGTGACGCTCACCCTCGTAGTTGACCTGCCCGTCGCCGTCGATGTCGGCCTCTCGGATCATCTCGTCCACCTCTTCGTCCGTCAGCTTCTCCCCCAGGTTGGTCATCACGTGCCGCAGCTCCGCCGCGCTGATGTACCCGTTCCCGTCCTGGGGTTGGGGACACGGCAGTGACACCGCTGCCTCGTCCGTCCCCCCCGTCCCCATCCCCGTCCCCGACCCACCTTGTCGAAGACGCGGAAAGCCTCGCGGATCTCCTCCTCACTGTCCGTGTCCTTCATCTTCCTCGCCATCATGGTGAGGAACTCGGGGAAGTCGATGGTGCCGTTACCTGGAGGAGGGACGGAGGGACGGTGAGTGGGGGGGGGGGGCGGGGGGACAAGGGGACACGCAGGGACAGGCGGCACTCACCGTCGGCGTCCACCTCGTTGATCATGTCCTGGAGCTCGGCCTCGGTGGGGTTCTGGCCGAGCGAGCGCATGACGGTGCCCAGCTCCTTGGTGGTGATGGTGCCGTCCCCGTCCTTGTCGAAGAGCGAGAACGCCTCCTTGAACTCTGGGGACCGTCACCGCGGGGACAGAGTCACGCGCTGTCACCGGCGGGGGCCGGGGACAGCCCGGGGTGGGTCCGCGGGTGACCCCAGTCGCACACCCGTGTCACCCCGATAGCCAACGTCCCTTCCTGCCACCCCCCTGACACCCCAGTGTCCCCTCCTGGGTGTCCCGCTGTCACCTCAACACCCCAGTGTCCCCTCCTGGGTGTCCCGCTGTCACCCCAACATCCCCTCCTGGGTGTCCCGCTGTCACCCCAACACCCCAGTGTCCCCTCCTGGGTGTCCCGCTGTCACCCCAACGTCCCCTCCTGGGTGTCCTGCTGTCACCCCAACACCCCAGTGTCCCCTCCTGGGTGTCCCGCTGTCACCCCAACGTCCCCTCCTGGGTGTCCCGCTGTCACCCCAACACCCCAGTCCTCTCTTGGGTATCCTGCTGTCACCCCAACACCCCAGTGTTCCTTCCTGGGTGTCCCGCTGTCACCCCAACATCCCCTCCTGGGTGTCCTGCTGTCACCCCAACACCCCAGTGTCCCCTCCTGGGTGTCCCACTGTCACCCCAACACCCCAGTCCTCTCTTGGGTGTCCCGCTGTCACCCCAACACCCCCTCCTGGGTGTCCCCCTGTCACCCCAACACCCCAGTGTCCCCCCAAGTGTTGTCCCCTCTGGGGTCCCCCCCACCTGCGATCTGCTCCTCGGTGAGCTGGTCAGCCTGGGGGCGGGGGGGGGGGGAAGAGACACGGGTGAGGGGGCACCCACGGGACCCCCAGCACCCAACACCCCAACACCCCCCCAGCACCCATAGCCCCCCCCAACCATCGGTGACCCGTTGTCATAGCAACCCACTGGCACCTCCCCCAGCAACCCCTTGGTTGCCATACCAACCCCAGTACCCCCCCCCCCCGGCCCCATAGCAACCCCTTGGTCGCCATAGCAACCGCAGTGGCCCCCCCCGGCTCCATAGCAACCCCTTGGTCGCCATAGCAACCCCGGTGGTTCCCCCCCCTCCGCCCCATAGCGCGGCCCCCCGTCGCCATGACAACGCCGGTGCCGCCCCCTGACCATGGCGCTCCGGTGACGGCGGGAGGCTCCTGCGACCGCAGCACCACGGATCCCTCCGCTGACCCCGCCCCTTCCGCAGGCCCCGCCCCTATCAGCGCCAGCCCCCGGCGGAAGGATCCAGCTCGCTAGCTGTGCGCCGCCGCTTCATTGGCTGGGGAGGGACGGCGGGCTGAGAGCGCCGTCCTGATTGGTTGCCGCTGAGCCGCAATGCGCCAAAGCGACAGCGGGCGGAGAAAAACCCGGAAGGGGGCGCGTCCCGCGGTATCACGTGACACGGAAAGCTCCGCCCCCCCGCCCTAGCTCCGTCCACTCCGCTGTAAGGGCCGTGGCAAGGTCGCCATGGCAACGGGCAGCTCGCCCCGCCCTCCCGCCAGTGGGGTGGGGTGGTGCCGCACTCCCGTCGCCATAGCAACAGGGGGCGTGGCAACGGCCACCGCGCTGCAATGGCGCCGGGGCCTGGGTCTCCATGGCAACAGGCAGCTGGTTGCCATAGCAACAGGGCCCCCCCTTACAGCCAGGGGTCTCCATGGCAACAGTGGGGGCTCCTCCCCCCCCCGCACGCCTGAGGCCCCGCCCAGTTTACAATAATTACTTTATTTTAACATCATTAATTACAGACGGTAAAATCGCCCGGCCGGGGGGGGGGGGGGAAGGGGGGGGGGGGGGCATGGCCTGGGGGGGGGGGGAGCCCCCCCAAATCCTGAGCACACCACCCCCTCCCCCCCCAAACCCCCCCCCCTTCCCCCCATCTCCATGCACCTATTGCTTGTTGGGGGAGGGGCAACAAGGGGCAGCCCCCCCCCGGGGGGGGGGATGCCAGCAGAGGGGGGGGGGGGGGAGACACCCCCACACACCCCCACACCCCCCCAAAAAAATCCCCCCCCCGCCCCCCACTGCCCCCCCCCATGGTGCTGCCCAAGCTCCTGCCCCAACTGGGGCAAACTGGGAGCACTGGGGAGGGGGGGGAGGGGAATAAATACAATCTTCCAATATATTAAAACCCCCCCTGGGGGGGGGGGAGGGAAGTGGGGTGCAGGGGGGGGGCAGCACCCCGGGGGGGTCACATCATGCCCAGCTGCAGCAGGGTGTTGGCGTACATCATGGGCTTGACGTTGGGGTGAGGCTGGAGGGGGGGGGGGGGGGGGGGAAAAGAGAGGGGGGGGTGAGGGGGGCGAACCCGCACCCATGGGTGCTGCCGTCTGGGATTACCCAACGGCCGCTTCCAGCCCCCCCCGCCCCCCCCCAGCCCCCCAAATAGCCCCTATGAGCTCCCAGGAACCCCCCCAATAGCCCCCCCCCAGCCCTGAACCCCCCCAAATAGCCCTCAAGAACCCCCCCAATAGCCCCCCCAGCCCATGAACCCCCCCAAATAGCCCCTATGAACCCCCCCCAATAGCGCCCCAAGCCCATGAACCCCCCCAAATAGCCCCCAGGAACCCCCCCATGAACCCCCCCAACCCATGAACCCCCCAAATTGCCCCTATGAACCCCCCATGAACCCCCCCAACCCATGAACCCCCCAAATTGCCCCTATGAACCCCCCCATGAACCCCCCCAACCCATGAACCCCCCAAATTGCCCCTATGAACCCCCCCATAAACCCCCCCAACCCATGAACCCCTCAAATTGCCCCTATGAACCCCCCCATAAACCCCCCCAGCCCATGAACCCCCCAAATTGCCCCTACGACCCCCCCCAATCACCCCAGACCAGGGAAAGGGGGGACCCAGGTTTTAGGGGGATCTGGGGAACCTGATGGGGGAGCTGGAAAGTTGGGGGGGGGCTGAGGAAGGGTTTTGGGGTGTCACACAGGTGGGGGGGGGTCTTGAGGATCCCCAGAGTTTGGGGGGGTCCCAGGTTTGAGGGGGGGGGGGGCGGCTCTGGGAGGTTCAGGAAAGCTGTGGAGGTTTCAGGGGGGGCTCCAGGGTGGGTTTTGGGGGTCCCCAAGGAGCATTTGAGGCTCCCAGGGTTATGGGGGGGTCCCTGGGGTGAGTTTTGGGGGTACAAGATTTTGGGGGGGGGGCAGGAAATGTCAGCAAAGAAGGGTTGTGGGTCACAGATTTGGGGGTGCCCCGAGGATTTCGGTGGTTTCAGGGATCAGAAATTTTGGGGGGGGGGGGGTGTCTAGGGAAGGGGTGGGGGGTGTCCCCAGGCTCAAGGGGGAACGGGGTGCGCCCCCCCAAAACTCACCACTGCTGTGAACTGGTGGAAGTCGGGGCGCAGGTCGCTGCCTCGCAGGTGGATGTAGGAGCCCTTATTGCCCATCTGGTCGCTGGGGGCAGGGGGGGGACACACGGGGACACTTGGGGACACCAAAGCGTGCCCACCCCCACGGGGACACCGAGGTTTGGGGGAGCCCCGGGGACGGGGGACCCCTGGGGACACCGAGGTTTGGGGGACCCCCAGGGCCGGGGTACCCTTGAGGACACCGAGGTTTGGGGGATCCCTGGGGACACTGAGGTTTGGGGACACCGAGGTTTGGGGGAGCCCTGGGGACAGGGGACCCTTGGGAACACCGAGGTTTGGGGTCACTGAGGTTTGGGGTACCCCTGGGGACACCAAGGTTTAGGGGACCCCCGGGGACACCAAGGTACGGCCCCACAAGTGGGACAACCACGGTTTGGGGTACCCCGGGGACACCAAGGTACGGCCCCACGCAGGGACACCGAGGTCTGGGGGACCCCTGGGGACACTGAGGTTTGGGGGAGCCCCGGGGACAGGGGACCCTTGGGGATACCAAGGTTTGGGGGAGCCCCAGGGACATCAAGGTTTGGGGGAGCCTTGGGGACAGGGGACCCTTGGGGACACCAAGGTTTGGGGGACCCCTGGGGACACTGAGGTTTGGGGGAGCCTCAGGGACAGGGGACCCTTGGGGACACCGAGGTTTGGGGGACCCCTGGGGACACTGAGGTTTGGGGGAACCCCAGGGACAGAGGACCCTTGGGGACACCGAGGTTTGGGGGACCGCTGGGGACAGGGGACCCTTGGGGACACCGAGATTTGGGGACACCGAGATTTGGGAGACAGCAACACCCCGCCCAGGGCTGTTGAGACGCAGTGACACCCCAGGGACGAGAACTCGGGGGACGCTTCGGGACAGCCGGGGGACGCTCACCAGTAGTTGGGGGCGGAGAAGACGGTGACGCATTTGCCGTCGTGGGCCACCTCGTAGCCCTCGGGTTTGACCTCATGGCTGCGGATGATGTAATCGAGGCGGTTGCGCTCCAAGAAACTCTTGGTGACGTCGGGGCCGAACTGGCAGCTGACCCCGCGTTTGCTGACGGAACGACCGTTCTGCGGGACGGACGGCGTCACCGGGGACCGCGGCGGTGACGGTCCCCGAGGTGGGTGGGTGGGTGGGGGGGGACCCACGGCCGGGGTTCGACTCACCTGGGGCTGCGGGTCGGACCAGAGGAGGTCACACATGGGACCTGGTGGGGTGGGGAGCAGAGGTGGGGGGGTCAGGGTCCCCCCGGAGGGGACATTTGGGTCCCTCGGTGACGACAGGGACACGCGCACACACAACGGGGCGCGTCCGGTCGTCCGTCTCCCACCTGAGTCCGGGGGTTGTCGGTTCCTCTCGATCTTCCGGATGTCGTCGAGGGTGACGCCGTCCTCGCTGAAGAGCCCCCCGTGCATGATCTGGGACGGGAACCGCGTCGGTACGGGGACGCCGTCGCGGCGGGAGGGGACACGAGGAGGGGTGGGGACACGAGGACGCGACGGCGACGTCCCCTCACCAGCACTTTGCCGTTGATGCACTGGGCCAGCGGCAGCCACTCGAAGACTTCGCTGAAGAGGGCGAACATCTGCGCCGTGTACTTGGCCTTCACCTCCCCCTCGAAACCGTAAATCTGGTTCATGTTGTCCGTCTCGTGGTTCCCTACGGGGACGCGGTGACATCGCCAGGCTCGGGGACGACACGCGCGCGCGCGAGATTTGTCGCCCGCCGCCGCCGTTACCTCGGAGCAAGTGGAAGTGATCGGGGTAGAGGAGCTTGAAGCCGAAGAGCGTGAGGATGACCTCGACGGAGAAGGACCCGCGATCCACAAAGTCCCCGTTGAATATCTACGGGCGGTTCAGGAAAACGCCTCCCCGGTTCCCCCGTCCCTTCGTGCCACCCCGTCCCCGCGCCTGTCCCCGACCGCGGATGGGGAGGCGGGATGGGATCCCGGCGAAAACCCCGGGGTGGGGATACGTAAGGGTTCGATTCGGAGGGCAAGCCGTTGAGCTCGAAGATGTTCAGCAGGTCGTAGTACTGCCCGTGGGTGTCCCCGCACACCGTCACCTTCTCCGTCTGCGGTGGGGACACGAGGCAGGGCGGAACGTCACCTCCCGGGGACGTCGCGGCGTATACTTTCGTGCGTGCGTGTCCGCCGCCGCCCCGAACGCGCGCGCCCGGCCGCCGCTCGTCGAGGGGCACCCACCTCTTTCAACGTCGTTTCTACCAACGTGGGGAGCTTGGCCAGCACCTCCTTCACCTGCACCAGGATCTGCCGGGACGAAGGGCCAGCAGAGGTGACAGGGAGAGGGGGGGGGGGGGACACAAGTGGCACTTGGGGACAAGCCGGAGCCCGGCAGAGAACTTGGGGGGGGGTGGGAGTTTAGGGGGAGCTGGGGTACCTGGTAGGCACATTTTCTGTGGAGTTTCTTCTGCTCCTTGTACCACTGCATGAGGTCCTTCATGAAAGCCAACGTCACCTTGCCGCCGTCCAGCTTGGGGCCGCTGTACTCATCCTCGATGGCTGCGAAACGAACCCCCGCCCCGCCCCCGGTGGGCGATGACACGAGGGGACGAGTCCCCGAAAGGGCCATCGTGCTCCTGACGAAGCCCGGTAGCCTTCTAGGGATGCTGAGCCTCGGTTGGGGACATTCATGGGGACACTGAGACCCTCACAGGGACACCAAGACCCTCAAGGGGACCTTCATGGGGACCCCGAAGCTCTGCTGAGCACACTCATGGGGACCCTGAGACCCTCACAGGGACACCAAGACCTTCATGGGGACCCTGAGACCCTCATGGGGACCCTGAGACCCTCATGGGGACCCTGAGACCCTCATGGGGACACCAAAGCTCTGCTGGGCACCCTCATGGGGACACCAAGACCTTCATGGGTTCCCTCAGACCCTCATGGGGACACCAAAGCTCTGCTGGGCACCCTCATGGGGACCCCGAGACCCTCATGGGGACCCTCATGGGGACACCAAGACCTTCATGGGGACCCTCATGGGGACACCAAAGCTCTGCTGGGCACCCTCATGGGGACCCCGAGACCCTCATGGGGACCCCGAGACCCCTCACAGGGACACCGAGACCTCCATGGGCACCCCAAGACCTTCACAGGGACCCTCATGGGGACCCCAAGCCTCTGCTGGGGATCTTCATGGGTGCCCTGAGACCCTCGTGGGGACCCCAAGACAGTCCCGGGGACCCTTCTGGGTAACCCAAGTCTCTGCTTGGGACTCTCCTGGGGTCCCCCACGGTCCCCTAAGACCCTCCCGGGGACCCCCCCAGCTCCTCGAGGCTGTCGTTGGGACCCAGAGCCACCACCAGGCCCCCAAGGTGCCCGAGAGCCTCCCAGGTCTTTGGTCATGGACCCCCCCAACTCTCAAAGGGGCCCCAAGACCCTCCCGGGGACCCTGAGCTTCTGCTGGGGACACTCACGGTCCCCCTAAGACTCTCCCAGTCCTCACCCCCACCCCAAAATTTTTTACGGAGACCCCCCCAAGACTCTCAGGAGCCCCCCAAGATCCTCGAGCCTTTGCCGAAGACCCTCAAGAACTCCTCGAGAACCTCACAGCGACCTCCGGACTCCCCAAGGGAACCCCAAAGGGGACCCTAAACCTTTCCTGGGGACCCCGGGGACCCATCCCTCCTTCCCGCCCTTAAAGGGGTGCTTGATTTTGGGGGGGGGGGGGGGCTCACTCATGCTCTCGATGTCGAGGGAGTCGACGACGGAGCGTTTGTGCTCGTCGCTGGCGATGGCCCGCTCGAAGGCCTTCTGCTTGACGATCTTGTGACACTCCTGGTACTTCAACTTGGCGTCCTTGTCATTGGGTCTCACCTTCACCACCTGGAAATGGGGGGGGGGGAAACCCCCCCAATGTCACGGGATGGGGACACTCCCACACCCCCACACCGGCCTGGGGTGGCCCTGAGAGGGGACGAGGACAGAGGGACACGTGGGTGTGAGGGATGGGTTGATGCTGGGAGGGACAAGGGGGTCCCCAAGTGTCCCCAGAGCTCTGGGGGACAGGTTGATGTGGGGGAAAGGGGGGACAAGGGGGTCCCCAAATGTCCCCGTGGCTCTGGGGCACATATTGACATAGAGGAAGGGGGGGACAAGGGGGTCCCCAAATGTCCCCGTGGCTCTGGGGGACAGGCTGTGTGGGGGAAGGGAGGGACAAGGGGGTCCCCAAATGTCCCCGTGGCTCTGGGGCACATATTGACATAAAGGGGGGGACAAGGGGGTCCCCAAGTGTCCCCAGAGCTCTGGGGGATGGGCTGATGTGGGGGAAGGGAGGGACAAGGGGGTCCCCAAGTGTCCCCACGGCTCTGGGGGACAGGCTGTGTGGGGGAAAGGGGGGACAAAGGGGTCCCCAAGTGTCCCCACAGCTCTGGGGCACATATTGACATAGAGGAAGGGGGGGACAAGGGGGTCCCCAAGTGTCCCCAGAGCTCTGGGGGATGGGCTGATGTGGGGGAAGGGAGGGACAAGGGGGTCCCCAAATGTCCCCACAGCTCTGGAGCACATATTGACATAGAGGAAGTTGGGGACAAGGGGGTCCCCAAGTGTCCCCAGAGCTCTGGGGGACAGGTTGATGTGGGGGAAAGGGGGGACAAGGGGGTCCCCAAATGTCCCTGTGGCTCTGGGGGACTGGCTGTGTGGGGGAAAGGGGGGAAAAGGGGGTCCCCAAGTGTCCCCACAGCTTTGGGGAAATCCTGATACTCATCAGGGGGTCCCCAAGTGTCCCCCACAAGCTCTAGGGGACCCGATGACGCTGAGGGGGGTGACAAGAGGTTCCTCAAGTGTCCTCCCCCAGCTCCAAGGGACACGCTGACATTTGGGAGGGGATCAGGGGGGTCCCCAAGCCTCCCTTGATCTTGGGGGGGACACACTGACACCAGGGAGGTGACGAGGGGCTCCCCAAAACCTCCCTCGATCTCAGGGAGGGGACACGCTGACACCAGGGAGGTGACGCGGGGCTCCCCAAAACCTCCCTCGATCTCAGGGAGGGGACACGCTGACACCAGGGAGGTGACGCGGGGCTCCCCAAAACCTCCCTCGATCTCAGGGGGGACACACTGACACCAGGGAGGTGACGAGGGGCTCCCCAAAACCTCCCTTGATCTTAAGGGGGACACACTGACACCAGGGAGGTGACGAGGGGCTCCCCAAAACCTCCCTCGATCTCAGGGAGGGGACACGCTGACACCAGGGAGGTGACGCGGGGCTCCCCAAAACCTCCCTCGATCTCAGGGAGGGGACACGCTGACACCAGGGAGGTGACGCGGGGCTCCCCAAAACCTCCCTCGATCTCAGGGGGGGGACACGCTGACACCAGGGAGGTGACGAGGGGCTCCCCAAAACCTCCCTCGATCTCAGGGAGGGGACACGCTGACACCAGGGAGGTGACGAGGGGCTCCCCAAAACCTCCCTTGATCTTAAGGGGGACACACTGACACCAGGGAGGTGACGAGGGGCTCCCCAAAACCTCCTTCAATCACAGGGAGGGGACACGCTGACACCAGGGAGGTGACGAGGGGCTCCCCAAAACCTCCCCCCGACACCAAACGGGGTGGCCGAGGGGGCACACCGAGTCGCCCAACCTCACCGTCTCGTAGTCTCGCAGGGCGGCCTTGAACTTGCCCAGGGCCATGTTGCTGGCGGCGCGACGGTAGTAACCCTTGACGTACTTCTTGTCCAGCTCGACGGCGCGCGTGGCGTCGGCCAGGGCGTAGCCGTAGCACTCGGTGCGCAGGTACGCCAAGCTCCGGTTCCCATAGTAGATGGCGTTGGTGGGGTTCAGCTCGATGGCGCTGCTGTAATACTTCACCGCGTTCTCGTAGTCCTTCCCTGGGCCGCCGACGGGCGTCAGCGGGACGGGGACCCTCGCTCGTTGAGGGGGGGGGACGGGGACACCCACACCCCTGCGGGTAAGTCCTGACCCCCCCACCCTACCCGGGGAGGGGGGGGGGGGAGGTGACCCTCGCTTCCCCCGCGGCTCCCAATCTGGCAGCGGGGTCTCTTCTTTAATTGCCCCCGACGGCTCGGTATTTGGCAGCTGCTCTGCTAACTGCCGGTCTAGCGGCCCCCCATGGCTCCCTATCTGGCAACCCCTGCCCCCCATTGCCCCCCACAGCTCCCTATCTGGGAACCCCCCATCACCCCCACTGCCCCCCATGGCTCCCTATCTGGCAGCCCCCCACTACCCCCACTGCCCCCCCAGCTCCCTATCTGCCAGCCCCCCATTGCCCCCCCCACCTCCCTATCTGCCAGCCCCCCATTACCCCCCCCACCTCCCTATCTGGCAGCCCCCCACTGCCCCCCATGGTTCCCTATCTGGCAGCCCCCCATTACCCCCCCCCACCTCCCTATCTGGCAGCCCCCCATTACCCCCTATGGCTCCCTATCTGGCAGCCCCCCACTGCCCCCATTGCCCCCTATGGCTCCCTATCTGGCAGCCCCCCACTACCCCCACTGCCCCCCCAGCTCCCTATCTGCCAGCCCCCCATTGCCCCCCCCCCAGCTCCCTATCTGCCAGCCCCCCATGGCTCCCTATCTGCCAGCCCCCCATTACCCCCCCCACCTCCCTATCTGGCAGCCCCCCACTGCCCCCCATGGTTCCCTATCTGGCAGCCCCCCACTGCCCCCCATGGTTCCCTATCTGGCAGCCCCCCATTACCCCCACTGCCCCCCCAGCTCCCTATCTGGCAGCCCCCCATTACCCCCATTGCCCCCCATGGCTCCCTATCTGCCAGCCCCCCATTACCCCCATTGCCCCCCATGGCTCCCTATCTGGCAGCCCCCCATTACCCGCATTGCCCCCTATGGCTCCCTATCTGGCAGCCCCCCATTACCCCCATTGCCCCCTATGGCTCCCTATTTGGCAGCCCCCATTACCCCCATTGCCCCCCATGGCTCCCTATCTGGCAGCCCCCCATTACCCCCATTGCCCCCTATGGCTCCCTATCTGCCAGCCCCCCATTACCCCCATTGCCCCCCATGGCTCCCTATCTGCCAGCCCCCCATTACCCCCATTGCCCCCCATGGCTCCCTATCTGCCAGCCCTTGTCCCTCACCGCCGCCCCTCACAGCTCCCTCTCTGGCCGCCCCAACCCCACCCCCGCCGGTACCTTTGAAGAATTCGTTCGCGCGGGTCTTGAGAGCCTCAGCCCGCTCCACCTCGGCCGGGCTCGGGGGCCGCCCGGGGCCGGGGCCGCCGCCGCTCTCCGCCCGCTCTCCCTCCGCCATCGCCGGGCCGTAAAGCGCCCTGGCAACCGCCGGGAGCGCGGCCCGCCGAGCCACCAAGCACCGCCGCCTCTGTCGCAAAGGAGGCGGGACGGGAGGGGGCAGTGTCGTAAACGGGCGCGCGGCGCGTGGAGAGGGCGGGACCATCGAGAGGGGCGGGAGGAGCGGGGGGACCATAGAGAGGGGCCAAGAGGTACCAGAGCGGCCATGGGGCGGCCCGCTGGCTCCCCGTGTCCTCCAAGCCCCCGTGGGGTCTCGGCAAGCAGCGGCCGGGGGTCCCCGTGTCCCCCCCCAATGTCCCCAGCACCCCCCCGTGTCCCCCAATGTCCCCGTGTTCCCCCAATGTCCCCATCACCTCTGTGTCCCCCCATGTCCCCCCTGTGTCCCCAAATGTCCCCGTATCCCCCCATATCCCCCGATGACCCCCAATGTCCCCGTGTCCCCCCCATGTCCCCATCAACCCCCGTGTCCCCCCACACCCCCCGATGTCCCCATCACCCCGTGTGTCCCCCAATGTCCCCCCCCAGGTCCCCCCTGTGTCCCCAAATGTCCCCGGGTCCCCCAGGTCCCCGTCGCTCCCCGTGTCCCCCCAATGTCCCCACCACCCCCCTGTGCTTCTCCATGTCCCAGTGTCCCCCCCCGTGTCCCCATCACCCCCTGTGTCCCCCAATGTCCCTGTGTCCCCCAATGTCCCCCCAATGTCCCCATCCCCCCGTGTCCCCCCGTGCCCTCATCACCCCCCCATGTCCCCCCATGTCCCCGTGTCCCCCAATGTCCCCATCACCCCATGTCCCCCCATGTCCCCATCACCCCCGTGTCCCCCAATGTCCCCCCCACATCCCCCCATGTCCCCATCACCCCCCCCAATGTCCCCGTGTCCCCCCATGTCCCCCCAATGTCCCCATCCCCTGCGTCCCCCCATGTCCCCCCGTGTCCCCATCACCCCCCCATGTCCCCCAATGTCCCCCAATGTCCCCATGTCCCCATCACCCCATGTCCCCCCATGTCCCCGTGTCCCCATCACCCCCCCATGTCCCCGTGTCCCCCATGTCCCCCCAATGTCCCCATCCCCCCCAATGTCCCCGTGTCCCCCCATGTCCCCCCATGTCCCCCCGTGTCCCCCCTGTGTCCCCCAATGTCCCCCTGTCCCCCCACATCCCCCCCGTGTCCCCCCGTGTCCCCCCCCCCAGGCAGAGCCGGAGCCCCCGGTGGGTTCAGAGCAGGTTTATGGGGGGGGGGGGGGAGCCCCCGCACGTGGCCTGTGCACACGCGTGTGCGAGCGCACGGGGCCGAAGGGGGGGGGCGGCGGCGGCGGGGGGGGGGGGGAGCGGTACAGGGTCCCCCCCCGAAGCGACATTTTGGGGGGGGCAGCGGGGAGGGGCGTGCTCGGCCTCGCACGGCGGGGGGGGCCGGGGGTGTGCGTGTGGGTCCCAGCGGCTCTGGGCAGCGGCGTCCGGCTCCCCCCCCCAAAAAAAACCCTCCTTCCTCGTGCGAAGGCCGTCGTGCAAGGGCCGAGCCCCTCGTGCAAGCTCCCCCCCGCGGCTCAGACACGAGAGCAGAGCGAGGGCGGTTTGGGGGAGGCACGTGGTGGTGGTGGGGGGGGCTGTGCACGAGGGCGGCTCTCGCACGAGCTCGGCTCATGTGGGGGCTCTCGCACGAGGGCAGGTCTTGCACGAGGGCCGGGCACGAGGTTCTCGCGCGAGGCTCTTGCACGGGGGCGGCTCTCGCGCTCGCGCAGGGCTGTCGCGCAGGGGCGGCTCTTGCGCGAGGCTCTTGCGCGAGGTCCTCGCACGAGGGTCGTCGGGGGTCAGCCCTTGCACGAGGCTCTTGCACAAGGGAGCTTCTCCCAAGGAGAGACGCGAGGACGGCTCGCGCAAGGCTTTTGCGCAAGGCTCTCGCACGAGGGCGGCTCTCGCACAGGCCTCGTGCACAAGGGCAGCCCCCGCACGAGGCTCTTGCACAGGCTCCTCGCACGAGGCTCGTGCGCAGGCTCAGCCCTCGCACGAGGCCCTCGCACGATGATGGCTCTCGCACGAGGCTCTCGCACGAGGGCGGCTCTCTCCGGAGCCCCGGGGCTGCGCAGGACGGAGCGGTAGAAAAGGGGGTCCCCGGGGGGGGGGGGGGGGGGGGCGCTGCCCCGGTGGTCCCGGATTTTGGGGGGGGGGGGGTCCCCCGGGGCCCCCCCAAAGGGGCGTTTTCAGCCCAGCACCAAGTGGGGGGGGGGTGGGACCCCCCCGAGCCCCCCCTGAGGGGGGGCCAGGCCGAGGTAGGAGGGGGGGCCCTGGGAGACCCCATGGGAGAATTGGGGGGGCCCCCCCCCCGTAGTTTGGGGGGGGCCCCCTATGGAGGAGGATTTGGGGGGCTCCCGGGGGGGGGGGTCCCCCCAGAGCAGGGGGTCAAAGCCCCCAAGGATGGGGGGGGATAAATGGGGGGACCCCCCCATGGCTTTTGGTGCCCCCCCCGAGATGTGGTTTTGGGGGGGCCCCCCCATTTCTGGGGTGACTTGAGGGGGGGGCTGGTTTTTTTTGCCCCCCCCAGGGGGGTCGGTGTTTTGGGGTGCCCACTGGGGTTTTTTTGGAGGGGGGAGCGGTGTTTTGGGGTCCCCATTGTGGGTTTTTTTGGGGGGGGGCGGTGTTTTGGGGTCCCCATCAAGATGAAGGGGGGGGGGTCGGTGGTTCGGACCCGCTGTTGATTTTGGGGGGGGGTGGGGGGGCCCCCTTCCCACGGGTGGCCCCCCCCTTCAGTTGCTCTCCAGACGTGTGCTTTGGGGGGGCCCCCCCCGGGCGCCTCTCACCCTCCTTTTGGGGGGGCCCCATGGGGGGGGCCCCCGGCAGGACCAGACCACCGGCCAACAGCACTGGGGGGGGTGACACAGACACATTATTGGGGTCCCCTGCCCTTGCCCCCCCCCCCATTTTGGGGACCCTCAAATTTGCACCCTCCCCCCCATTTCCTCCTATTTTTGCACCCCCCCCTTCAGTTTTGGGGGGGTCCCCCCAGTTTCCACCCCCTCCCACACTGCCCCCCCCTCCCCGAGTTTTGGGGTCCCCGTTATTTGATTAACCCCCCCCTTATCAGGGTTCCCCCCCTGTTATCGGGGTCCCCCCCCATTATCGGGGTCCCCCCCCCTTTAGGGCCCCCCCTCACCGAGGGGCTGCTCCTGCCCCAGGCGGGGGGTCAGTCCCGGGGGGTCCTCCCCACTCAGCAGCAGCCCCTGTGGGGGACACGAGTGGGGGGGGGACACACGTGGGGGGGGCGCACACACGCGTGGGGGGGGGACACACGGCAAACCCCCCCCTCCCAGGCTGTCCCCTCCCCCAGGCTGTCCCCTCCCTCTCCCCCCACGTCCCCACAGCCCCCCCCCCCCGCCACGTCCCTCCCACCCCCACCCCCCTCGTGTTTCCCCACGCCCCCCACCCCGTGTCCACCCACGTGTGTCCCCCCTCCCCGCGTCCCTGCCCCCCGCCCCCTCCTCCCACACCCCTGCCCCCTCCCGTGCCCCCACACCCTGTCCCCCCACGCGCCGTGGCCTCCCCTTCCCAACCTGATCCCCCGCGTGTCCCCAACCCACCCGTGTCCCCCGCGTGTCCCCCCCGTACCAGGCCGAGGGGGGGCAGCAGGTGGGGGTCGAGCTCGGGGCGTTTCAGGGGGGCCCCCGCGTCCTCCCCGCTCGGCTCCCGCGCCCTGCACGGCACCGTCACTCCGCGCCCACGCCGCGCCCACGCCACGCCCAAGCCACGCCCCCAACCCCCAAGCCACGCCCACCAACCCAAGCCACGCCCCAACCCAAGCCACGCCCCCAAAACCAAGCCACGCCCCACCACCCCAAGCCTCCCCCCAACCCCAACCCACGCCCCCAAGCCAAGCCACGCCCCCAAGCCCAAGCCACGCCCCACCAACCCCCAGCCACGCCCCCAACCCCCGCCCCACCAAACCAAGCCCCGCCCCACCAAGCCCAAGCCCCGCCCCACCAGGCCCCAAGCCCCGCCTCTCGGCCCCGCCCCCGCGCCTCGGCCCCGCCCACCTCTTCCTGGCGGGGCGGGGCGTCAGGGCGGGGCCGAGAGCCGGGTCGCTGCCCCAGCGCGGGAGGGCGGGGCCGGGGCGGGAGGGGGCGGAGCTTCGGCCGGGAAAACTGCGGGCGCGGGGGCGCGGGGGCGTGGCCACGGCCGAGGAGGCGGGGCCTGGAGGGCGTGGGCCACGCCCCCTCGGCGCTTCGGCCCCGCCCAGCTGGAAGTCGCCGTCCATGGGGATGTAGGGGGCCAGCATGGCCAGGTCCAGGGGGGAGGCCTGGGGACATGGGGGGCATGGGGGGCGTTGGGGGGACATGGGGGGCATGGGGGGCATTGGGGACATTTGGGACATGGGGGGCGTTGGGGGGACATGGGGGGCATGGGGGGCATTGGGGACATTTGGGACATGGGGGGCATGGGGGGCGTTGGGGGGACATGGGGGGCATGGGGGGCATTGGGGACATTTGGGACATGGGGGGCGTTAGGGGACATGGGGGGCATGGGGGGCATTGGGGACATTTGGGACATGGGGGGCATGGGGGGCATTGGGGGACAAGGGGGGCATGGGGGGCATTGGGGACGGGGGGGACATGGGGGGCATGGGGGCGTTCGGGGGACATGGGGGGCATTGGGGGCATTGGGGATGAGGGGGACATGGGGGGCATTGGGGACATGGGGGGGCATGGGGGGCATGGGGGGACAGGGGGGGCATGGGGGGCATGGGGGGCATTGGGGACAGGGGGGGCATGGGGGGCATGGGGGGACAGGGGGGGCATGGGGGGCATTGGGGACATTTGGGACATGGGGGGGCATGGGGGGCATTGGGGACAGGGGGGACATGGGGGGCATTGGGGGCATGGGGGGCATTGGGGGACATGGGGGGACATGGGGGGCATTGGGGGACATGGGGGGACATGGGAGGCATGGGGAGCATTGGGGACATTTGGGACATGGGGGGACATGGGGGGCATTGGGGGACATTGGGGACAGGGGGGGCATTGGGGGACATGGGGGGACATGGGGGGCATGGGGGGCATGGGGGGCATGGGGGGGCATGGGGGGGCATTTGGGGACATTGGGGACATGGGGGGACAGGGGGGACATGGGCAGGCCCATCCCGTGGGACCTGGGGGCCCCGGCAGCCCCCCCATACCTGCAGGGCCGTGCCAGGCCCGGGGCTCCCCGCAAAAAGCTTCTGCACCTCGAACAGCAGCTCGTCCCCGGGGGGCTGGGGGGGGCACGGCCATGGACCCCCAGAACCCCCCAGGACCCCCCCCCCCACTTTCACCCCCCCAAACCCAAACTGCCCCCCCCCGACCCCCATGTTGACCCCCCCATTTTCCCTAGGGACCCCCCCCTAGACCCCCCCAAACCCTCCCAGGGACCCCCCCAGGTACAACCCCCCCCCCCCCATCCCCAGCCTGGCTGGGACCCCCAAAGCCCCCCAGGGACCCCCCATTTTCCCTAGGGACCCCCCTAGACCCCCAAAGCCCCCCAGGGACCCCCCCCAAGTTTCCCCCCCCCCAAGAGACCCCCCAAACCCTCCCAGGGACCCCCCCAGGTACAACCCCCCCCCCCCCCCCATCCCCAGCCTGGCTGGGACCCCCAAAGCCCCCCAGGGACCCCCCCCCAAGTTCCGCCCCCCCAAGAGACCCCCCCAGCTTGGGAAGGACCCCAGAACCCCCACGTTCCCCCCAGGGACCCCCCATTTCCCTAGGGACCCCCCCTAGACCCCCAAAGCCCCCCAGGGACCCCTCCAGGGACCCCTCTAGACCCCCCCAAACCCTCCCAGGGACCCCCCCAGGTACAACCCCCCCCCCCCCTCCCCCGCCTGGCTGGGACCCCCAAAGCCCCCCAGGGACCCCCCATTTTCCCTAGGGACCCCCCCTAGACCCCCAAAGCCCCCCAGGGACCCCCCCCAAGTTTCCCCCCCCCCAAGAGACCCCCCAAACCCTCCCAGGGACCCCCCCAGGTACAACCCCCCCCCCCCATCCCCAGCCTGGCTGGGACCCCCAAAGCCCCCCAGGGACCCCCCCCCAAGTTCCGCCCCCCCAAGAGACCCCCCCAGCTTGGGAAGGACCCCAGAACCCCCATGTTCCCCCCCAGGGACCCCCCATTTTCCCTAGGGACCCCCCCTAGACCCCCAAAGCCCCCCAGGGACCCCCCCCAAGTTTCCCCCCCCCCCAAGAGACCCCCCCAGCTTGGGAAGGACCCCCAAGCCCCCCATGTTCCCCCCCAAGGACCCCCCCATTTTCCCTAGGGACCCCCCCAAAAGCCCCCCAGGGGTGCCCCCCCCCCCCCCAAAACCCCACGGCCGGACTTACCGGGGGGGGGCTGCGGGGACGGTGACAAGGGGGAGCCGGGGGGGGGGTCAAAAATCGGGGCGAGGAGCCGGGCGAGTTCGGGGGAGCAGAAGCGCCGGGGGTCCCGCTGCAGCGCCGCTTCGGGGACGTGGGCCGGGCGCACGAACGCCAGCACCCGTGGGCCCCCCACTCCTGTGCGCGGCGTCACGTGGGGTGGGGGAACCCCCAGAACTGCACACGCACCACCACCCCCCCCAGGGACCCCCCCAGCACCCACAGACCCCCCCCAGGGACCCCCCCTGGACCCCCCAGCACCCACAACCCCCCCCCCCAGGGACCCCCCCCTGGACCCCCCAGCACCCACAACCCCCCCCCCAGGGACCCCCCAGCACCCACAGACCCCCCCCCCATCACGCAGGTCTGGGGACCCCCCCCCCCCGGGACCCATCCCAGAACCCCCAGGGCCCCCCCAAAGCCCCCCGGATGCCCCCACAGCCCCCCAAGATCCAACCCCCAGTGCTCCCAGTATCCCCATCGCCTCCCAGTGCCCCCCCCCCCAGTGTCTCCCCCGGTATCCCCATCACCTCCCAGTGCCCCCCAGTGCCCACCCCAGTATCCCCATCACCTCCCAGTGCCCCCCCCAGTGCCACATCCCCCCCCCCAGTGCCCCCCAGTGCCCCCCAGTGCCACATCCCCCCCTCCCAGTATCCCCATCACCTCCCAGTGCCCCCCCAGTGCCCCCCCATCACCTCCCAGCGCCCCCCCCCCCCAATCCCAGTGCTCCCAGTTGCCCCCCAACTGGTGCCCACCGAGGCTGAGGTTGAGGACGGCATCGGGGGGGTCGGGGCCGGGGGCGGGGGGGGGCAGGCGGCGCCCCTCCCCCCGCCGTTGGGTCTGCTCCAGCGACAGCACCACCCCCCGCTGCTCCACGCGGCTGGGGGGGGGAGTCAGTCCCGCGTGGGAGGGGGGACACGCACACCCCCACCCCCCCAAAAAAAAAATGGGGTACGGGGTCTGGGGTGCTGCCCCCCCCCCCCCCAACAATCCCCCCTGGACACCCGCAGCCGTGCCGAGGGCTCGTGTGACCCCCCATGACACACCCCCCGTGCCCACCCGTGTCCGTGCCCCCCCCCCCCGTGGCCAAAACCGAGGCACACGATGCCCTCGGGCTGGGCGCTGCGGCTGTTTGCCCGTGTCCCCCCACGCCCCCCCCCGTCCCCACCCGTGTCCGTGCCCCTCCAAGCCCTCCCCCCATCCCCACCCGTGTCCGTGCCCCCCCCCCCCGTGGCCAAAACCGAGGCACACGATGCCCTCGGGCTGGGCGCTGCGGCTGTTTGCCCGTGTGTCCCCACATCCCCACGCCCCCCCACGCCCTCCCCCCGTGCCCACCCGTGTCCGTGCCCACCCCCATGCCCACCCGTGTCCGTGACCCCCCCGTGGGGCCCCCCCCCCCCCGCGGCCAAAACCGAGTCACACGACACCCTCGGGCTGGGCGCTGCGGCTGTTTGCCCGTGTGTCGTCCCCCCCCATCCCCACGCCCCCTCACGCCCACCCGTGTCCGTGCCCACACCCATGCCCACCCGTGTCCGTGCCCCCCCCCGTGGCCAAAGCCAAGGCACACGACACCCTCGGGCTGGGCGCTGCGGCTGTTTGCCCGTGTGTCCCCACATCCCCACGCCCCCCCACGCCCTCCCCCCGTGCCCACCCGTGTCCGTGCCCACCCCCATGCCCACCCGTGTCCGTGACCCCCCCGTGGCCCCCCCCGCGGCCAAAACCGAGTCACACGACACCCTCGGGCTGGGCGCTGCGGCTGTTTGCCCGTGTGTCGTCCCCCCCCATCCCCACTCCCCCTCACGCCCACCCGTGTCCGTGCCCACACCCATGCCCACCCGTGTCCGTGCCCCCCCGTGGCTAAAGCCAAGGCACACGACACCCTCGGGCTGGGCGCTGCGGCTGTTTGCCCGTGTGTCCCCACATCCCCACGCCCCCCTTGCCCTCCCCCCATCCCCACCCGTGTCCGTGCCCACCCCCATGCCCACCCGTGTCCGTGACCCCCCCGTGGCCCCCCCCGCGGCCAAAACCGAGTCACACGACACCCTCGGGCTGGGCGCTGCGGCTGTTTGCCCGTGTGTCCCCCCCCCCGCCCCATCCCCACGCCCCCTCACGCCCCCCCCCACGCCCACCCGTGTCCGTGGCCCCCACCTGAGCACGAAGGTGAGGCAGACGATGCCCTCGGGCTGGGCGCTGCGGGTGTTGGCAATGACCGTGGCCTGGGTCTGCGCCCACAGGAACCCCCCGCGCTTGGCCAGGAACCGGTACTGGTTCGTCACCGCCTGCCCCTTGCTCAGAACTGTGGGGTGCCCCCCCCCCCCCAACACCCAAAGGCCCCCCCCCAAAAAAAAAATAAACACCCACACACCCACCCACCCACGCACCCACACCCTGGGATATGGGGGTGCTGGGGGGGTGTTGGGGTGTTGGGGGGGGGGGGGGACACCCCGATGGGGTGGTGGAGCATCCCAGGGGGATAACGGGGTGGGGTGCTCGGGGGGGTGTTGGGGTGTCCAAAGGGATGTTGGGGTGCTCGGGGGGTGTTGGGGTGCCCAGGGGGGTGTTGGGGTGCTCGGGGGGGTGTTGGGGTGCCCAGGGGATGTTGGGGTGCCCGTGGGATATTGGGGTACCCAGGGGATGTTGGGGTGCCCAGGGGGTGTTGGGGTGCTCGGGGGGGTGTTGGGGTGTCCAAAGGGATGTTGGGGTGCTCGGGGGGGTGTTGGGGTACCCAGGGGGGTGTTGGGGTGCCCAGGGGATGTTGGGGTGCCCGGGGGATATTGGGGTACCCAGGGGATGTTGGGGTGCCCAGGGGGTGTTGGGGTGTCCAAAGGGATGTTGGGGTGCCCAGGGGGTGTTGGGGTGCCCAGGGGATGTTGGGGTGCCCGGGGGATATTGGGGTACCCAGGGGATGTTGGGGTGCCCAGGGGGTGTTGGGGTGCTCGGGGGAGTGTTGGGGTGCCCAGGGGATGTTGGGGTGCCCGGGGGATATTGGGGTACCCAGGGGATGTTGGGGTGCCCAGGGGGTGTTGGGGTGCTCGGGGGGGTGTTGGGGTGTCCAAAGGGATGTTGGGGTGCTCGGGGGGGTGTTGGGGTACCCAGGGGATGTTGGGGTACCCAGGGGGGTGTTGGGGTGCTCGGGGGGGTGTTGGGGTACCCAGGGGATGTTGGGGTGCCCAGGGGGTGTTGGGGTGCCCAGGGGATGTTGGGGTACCCAGGGGGGTGTTGGGGTGCTCGGGGGGGTGTTGGGGTACCCAGGGGGTGTTGGGGTGCTCGGGGGGGTGTTGGGGTGTCCAAAGGGATATTGGGGTGCTCGGGGGGGTCTTGGGTGCCCAGGGGGGTGTTGGGGTGCCCAGGGGATGTTGGGGTGCCCAGGGGGTGTTGGGGTGTCCAAAGGGATATTGGGGTACCCAGGGGATGTTGGGGTACCCAGGGGGGTGTTGGGGTGCTCGGGGGATGTTGGGGTACCCAGAGGATATTGGGGTGCTCGGGGGGGTCTTGGGTGCCCAGGGGGGTGTTGGGGTGCCCAAGGGATATTGGGGTGCCCAGGGGGTGTTGGGGTGTCCAAAGGGATATTGGGGTACCCAGGGGATGTTGGGGTACCCAGGGGGGTGTTGGGGTGCTCGGGGGGGGTGTTGGGGTGCTCGGGGGATGTTGGGGTACCCAGAGGATATTGGGGTGCTCGGGGGGGTCTTGGGTGCCCAGGGGGGTGTTGGGGTGCCCAAGGGATATTGGGGTGCCCAGGGGGCTATTGGGGTGCCCAGGGGGGTGTTGGGGTACCCAGGGGATGTTGGGGTGCCCAGGGGGATATTGGGGTGCTCAGGGGGGTGTTGGGGTACCCAGGGGATGTTGGGGTGCCCAGGGGAATGTTGGGGTGCTCGGGGGGGTGTTGGGTTGCTCGGGGGGGTGTTGGGGTGCTCGGGGGGTGTTGGGGTGCCCAGGGGGGTGTTGGGGTGCCCAAGGGATATTGGGGTGCTCAGGGGGGTGTTGGGGTGCCCAGGGGATATTGGGGTACCCAGGGGATGTCGGGGTGCCCAGGGGAATGTTGGGGTGCCCAGGGGGGTGTTGGGGTGCCCAGGGGAATGTTGGGGTGCCCAAGGGATATTGGGGTGCCCAGGGGGATATTGGGGTGCTCGGGGGGTGTTGGGGTGCCCAAGGGATATTGGGGTGCCCAGGAGGATATTGGGGTTCAGGAGGGGGCTGTTGGGTTCCCAGGGTTCCCAGGAGGATATTGGGGTTCAGGAAGGGACTATTGGGGTTCGGGGGGGGGGGGGGGGCCTCTCGGGATTCCCGGCGTGCCCAGGCAGCTATCGGGGTGCAGGGAGGGTTTTGGGGGGCACTCACGGGTGTGCACGCTCCTGCTGAGGGTGTCGGAGTCGAGCGCGTGGACGTACTCGTAGAGGGAGCAGCCGAGCAGCTCCTCGGGGGCGTACCCCGCCACCTCCCCGATCCTGCGCACCCCGACTCAGCCGCGCACCCCCTTTTTGGGGTTTTGGGGGGGGGGGGGCATTTTTTGGGGGTGCTGGGGTCCCTAAGGGATCCTTGGGGGGGGGTTTATGGGGTCTAAGGGGAGTGAAGGGGGGGGGTGGGGGAGTTTGGGGGGGTTTGGGGGTGCTGGGGGGGCTATGGGGTGCGGGGGGGGGTTTGGGGGTGCAAGGGGGGTTTGGGGTGTGGGGGGGTTTGGGGGTGCAGGGGGGGTTGGGGTGCAAGGGGGGTTTGGGGGTGCAGGGGGGTTTGGGGGTGCTGGGGGTGCTATGGGGTGCTGGGGGGGTTTGGGGTGCGGGGGGGTTTGGGGGTGCTGGGGGGAGCTATGGGGTGCAGGGGGGGTTTGGGGGTGCAAGGGGGGTTTGGGGTGCTGGGGGGTTTGGGGGTGCGGGGGGGGTTGGGGTGCAAGGGGGGTTTGGGGGTGCTGGGGGGAGCTATGGGGTGCAGGGGGGGTTTGGGGGTGCGGGGGGGTTGGGGTGCAAGGGGAGTTTGGGGGTGCTGGGGGGGTTTGGGGGTGCAGGGGGGTGGGGCGGGGGGTGTTGGGGTGTCGGGCGGGGGTTTTGGGGTGCAGGGGGGATTTTGGGGTGCCGGGGGGGTGTGTCGGGGTGGCGGGCAGGGCAGGCAGGGGTTTTGGGGTGCAGGGGGGGTCTTTTGGGGTGCAGGGGGGGATTTTGGGGTGCCAGGGGGTGGGGCAAGGGGGGTGTCGGGGTGGCTTTGGGGTGCTGGGAGATTTTGGGGTGCAGGGGGGTCTTTTGGGGCGCAGGGAGTATTTTGGGGTGCCGGGGGGTATTTTGGGGCGCAGGGGTATTTTGGGGTGCAGGAGGGATTTTGGGGCGCAGGGGGGTGTTTTTGGGTTGTGGGGGGTATTTTGTGGCGCAGGGGTGTTTTTGGGGCGCGGGGGGGTATTTTGGGGTGCAGGGGGGTCTTTTGGGGCGCAGGGAGTATTTTGGGGTGCCGGGGGGTATTTTGGGGCACGGGGTATTTTGGGGTGCAGGGGGTATTTTGGGGCGCGGGGGGTATTTTGGGGTGCAGGGGTGTTTTTGGGGTGCAGGGGGGTATTTTGGGGTGCAGGGGGTATTTTGGGGCACAGGGGGTATTTTGGGGCGCAGGGGGTGTTTTTGGGGTGCAGGGGGTATTTTGGGGCACAGGGGGGTATTTTGGGGCACAGGGGGTATTTTGTGGCGCAGGGGGTATTTTGGGGTGCAGGGGTGGTTTTGGGGTGCAGGGGGCATTTTCGGGCACAGGGGGTATTTTGGGGTGCAGGGGGTGTATTTTGGGGTGCAGGGGGCATTTTCGGGCACAGGGGGTATTTTGGGGTGCAGGGGTATTTTGGGGCGCAGGGGTGTTTTGGGGGCGCGGGGGGTATTTTGGGGTGCAGGGGGTATTTTCGGGCACGGGGGGTATTTTGGGGTGCAGAGGGGTCTTTTGTGGTGCAGGGGGGTATTTTGGGGCACACGGGGTATTTTGGGGCGTGGGGGGGTATTTTGGGGTGCAGGGGTGTTTTTGGGGTGCAGGGGGTATTTTCGGCCACAGGGGGGTATTTTGGGGTGCAGAGGGGTCTTTTGGGGCGCAGGGGGGTCTTTTGTGGCGCAGGGGGGTATTTTGGGGCACACGGGGTATTTTGGGGCGTGGGGGGGTATTTTGGGGTGCAGGGGTGTTTTTGTGGCGCAGGGGGGTATTTTGGGGCACACGGGGTATTTTGGGGCGTGGGGGGGTATTTTGGGGTGCAGGGGTGGTTTTGGGGTGCAGGGGGTATTTTCGGCCACAGGGGGGTATTTTGGGGTGCAGAGGGGTCTTTTGGGGCGCAGGGGGGTATTTTGTGGCGCGGGGGGGTATTTTGGGGCACAGGGGGTGTTTTTGGGGTGCAGGGGTATTTTGGGGTGCAGGGGTATTTTGGGGCACAGGGGGTAT